>NC_134366.1:116074497-116377527 GCF_035582795.1 Mycteria americana | reverse complement strand
GCCCAAGTATGCCTTTCCAGGACTTATTAAGTAGACCTGAGCAAAGATATTTGTTGAAGAGATTCACCAATGGACAAAAAAGTGTGCCTCAGCTTGAAATTAGTGTGAGAAGAATTAAACTGTAAAAACACTTTCATTTCCATATAGCTTCATCTGTGACCCAACAATACTGATATGAAAGTATCATTAACAGAACAAATGCATTTCTAAACTGCCAAATGCTATTTCTGACTCTTATTCTAGGCATTTGTTTCACAACATTGCCAGCTGGTAAGGCATATTCCTTGTGGGGGAGGCTTTGTCATCAGTATAGCCAGAAGGGCTGGGAGAGCAGACTTCCTTAATTCAGAAGACCTCCCCCCCCCCACCATTTCCTATCACGTTCTTTCAGGAGAACATTTTCCAAACCCTTAAACTGAAAGTCTGGGCTTTTACAAAGCTAACTGCAGGCAATATGATATCATTTAGTAAACTTAAGTTTATCTGTCTTCTCTAGGAGAGAAATTCTCCCTTACAGGCTTAGTGTAATACAGAGTGCCTCCTAACAAAAATAAGATGCTTTCTAACTGGTTCAAAACCAGATCTTTCTTGTAATCAGGAGGAAGCAGGATTGCTCTCACTTTTCAGAGATTTGCTTTGCAGGTGAGCTTGCGGTTGGGAAGTAGGGCTATGCAGTACCTTTTTCATACTTTTTTCTGGATGGTTCATGCTCCACAGTTTGCATAGGCCAAACAGCTGCTACTGAGCTCTGATTTTGCACAGAGCATGTTGGGAATGGAGCTAAATTGTCACCATCCACTCCTTGTGCACATAGGAGAGAAAGACAGTCTGGAGAGCTGAGTTGAACTGTTCTAGTTCTGGGGATCTTTTCAGTTTTGGTAGTGCCAGGAGAGGAATCCAGAGCCCTGCTTAGGTCTAAGGTTCTACAGACTGGGTGGGGATACAACCAAGTGTCTAAAAACAGGGTCAGAAATACTGAACAAAGTGAGGAGGAAGGTGACTCAAATCATCTTGTGGGGTATGGAACCACATAATGAACATCTCTTTTAACAGCAAGGTGATCATGCCCTTCCTTTTTGAGGGACCTGTGTACTAGATAACCTTTTTTGTAAAATGCTGCCATTGTCTTGGTTGTAAGACTATGTGCTTCATGCAGTAGACTAATGTTTAAACCACCCCTCCAGAAGTACGTGAGGCGGGATTCTGGTCTCTCTATTACATGAGGGACTTCTAGTTCAGACTTCCTGGGGAATCACTTTGTTATATTTTTGCTGAAGTGAAGTATGTCAGCAGTGCAGAGAGGAGGACCTGGGTCACAGAGCTCCTTGACCCACAGGGGTGATTCTGACCCACAAGTCTCTCTCCTTCCTCGCTCCAGGGAATGCTGGTTTCTTCACTCCACAGTTTCAACAGTGGGAAAATTTTCAAGGAAGAGCAACTGGAAATTTTTGTACCTACATAAACCCCTGCGGCCCAACAGTTGCTTAAGAAAGGCTTATAGATGGGGTTTTGAATTCTCTCTGTGTAAGAACAATGCAAATCTTGGTCTCCCATTTCCTGGGGGTTGCTTGTGTCTCTGAGCTTGTGTGCATTTGCTTGCAAAGAAAACAGAAACAGCTGTAGGTGTTCCTGTTTTAGGCACCAAATTCCACCAAAATCCTTCATTTTATTTAGTCCTAAATTCTTTTTTTCACAGTACTACCTTTTATTCACATTTTCTGTTACAAATATAAGAAGGTGAACATTTGAATAGACTACTGAATGCTAGTACAGATATTACGTTAGGTAATTTTTTTAGTCATTTAAGCTAAATTTTGTGATCATGACCTAGTTGCTGGGAGGACAATCAGCTGAGGAAAGGATACTGTAAAGTACTTAGTTATGGAACGGATGTGAAGCATTTTGCAGATATAATGCATGAAATATTTTTTGAAACCTCAACATCTGAATTTCAAATGAATGTGCAATATGTTCTGAATATTAAATTATCAGGTTATTTTTGAAATACCAGAAGCACCACACTTAATCTGACTCTAATATGACTGACTCCCAGATGTGATATGTTAACAGGGACCAGGATCATGGCAGACAATTTTATGATGACGGTTTAAGGAAGAAACTGAATATTTTTGAAAGGTATGGGGAAGGAAATAAAAAAATAAATTAATAATTAAGCCATCAAGAACAAACATAACCCCTGTTCACATTATAGATTCTTCAGGACCTGTTTCGAATTCCTTCCATGAGATACTGTATAACTTTATTTACACATATCCAAAGAGATAACACAGGAAATGCACTTCAAGCTTCTTTGGTCACTAAATCAAATGGGTGCAGGACTGAGACTGAAAGCCTGTGTGATTGAGTTGAAAGAACCTTTATGAAGAAAGAAATATAAAGAAAGTATATCTATCTGTATGTCTGTGAAGCTACATATGAATATTTCAATTCCTTTGCGGCATGACATTGAGAAGAGCCACAGCAAAAGATCTAGGTGAATCAGAGACAGCTTTGCCGTTCCTTCCAGGCACCAGGCACTCCTTCCAGCTGCTGTCACCACTGATGTCCCTCCTCCTTAGCAGCAGTAATGGCTGATGGTGCTCAAGATAACTTTTCTCTATTAGCCAGCTCTTCACTGGGATTTCTGAGGCAAGTGCTCTTTTTCCCATGTGGTACTGTAGCTCTGGCACTAATGTGTCAAACAGAAATAACTGCTTCGCAGGCTATATCAGTTCTGCCTCCTCTCTATATCTTGCTTGCGTATTGCCAGAAAATCTTGCCTTTGACATGCTGAGACTGACATTGGTTCTAAAAAAGGTTACAGGGATCGAGCTTGAACAACAGTTATAAAAACAGTAAATATCTGTACCATTTTGAGAACACTCCTGAGCAGCTGTCATGGATTATTCTGTTACAAAAAGCTGCTGCTCTGCATTTTCAATAAAAAATATTCTTGAGTGTTCAGACTTTATTTGGCACTATCGAGGCAATAGTGCCAACCTCTGAGGCCATTTTATTATCACCCCTCTGTTTAATTCAGATTGCCTTCTAACAGTCAGAGGAGTTTTCACCACGTGATGGCAGAAAGCTGGCAGATGGTACTCAGCACACCAAACCATGTATACCTGCAAAGTCTACTGTCATCAGCTGAAACGAGAGATTTTTTAGTTTATCCCAGTGCTTTGAGGTAAGTGGATGTCCAAGGCTTATGCACAGAACACAGTTTAACGTTATTATCTGTGTTTTATTTGTCTTTTAGTCTAAATCAGCATTTTCCTGTCAGTATAAGAGCACAGCGGATGCTTCAGGTTGGTGTCTCTAAGAAAGCTGGTGCAAGTTCACTAAACTAGTCTACCGCAAGCCACTTCCTTCACCTGTGGTTTGCCCATCCTTGCAGTCCTACTGCATCTGATTTCTAGACTAGTACTGTTAAACCTTATTTGTAGGATTAATCGATTGTGGTGGGTTGACCTTGGCTGGCTGCCAGATGCCCACCCAGCTGCTCTCTCACTTCCCCTCCTCAACAGGACAGGGGGAGAAAATAAGATGAAAAAAGCTTCTGGGTCAAGATACAGACAAGTAGATTGCTCATCAGTTACTGTCACAGGCAAAACAGACACGACCTGGGGAAAATTAATTTATTGCCAATTAAAACAGAGTAGGGTGGCAAGAAACAAAGACAAAACCAAAAAGACCTTCCCCCCACCCTCCCCTTCTTCCCAGGCTCAACTTCATTTCTTCATTCCTGACTCCTCTATGTCCTCCTCTGTCCCACAGCGGCATGGGGATGGGGGTTGTGGTCAGTCCATAGCAGTTCCTCTCTGCCGCTCCTTCTTCCTCATACTTTTTTTCTGCTCCAGCATGGGTCCTCTCCATGGGCTGCAACCCTCCAGGGTAAACCTGCTCCAGCATGGGGTCTCCACATGGATTGCAGTTCCTTCAGGAAATATCCACCTGCTCCAGCATGGGGTCCTCCATGGACTGCAGTGTGAATAGCTGCTCTGGCATGATCATCTCCAAGGGCTGCAGGGAAATACCTGCTTCACCATGGTCCTCTCCACAGGCTGCAGGGCAGTCTCTGCTCCAGTGCCTGCAGCACCTCCTCACCATCCTTCGTCTCTCACCTTGGTGTCTGCAGGGCTGTTTCTCTCACATTTTTTCTCACTCTTCTCTCACAGTTGCTGTGCAGTGTTTTTACTCTTTCTTAAGCACATTCTCCCAGAGGTGCCACCATCTTGGCTGAGGGGCTCATCTGGGTCCTGCGGTGGGTCCATTGGAGCCAACTGGAACCGGCTGTGTCTGGCATGGGGCAGCCCCAGCCTCTCCTCACAAAGGCCACCCCTGCACCCCCCGCTGCCAGGACCTGGGCACCTGCACCTGCATCAATACTGAACAGAAAATGCAGTTGAAAAAAAAAAGCATTTATTGGTTGTTATTACAAATCAAGAACAAAAGCCCTGTTCTGGACATCTCTGCTCTTTTCACTCATGTCTTGATATTCCTTTGCTTTGTTTGACCCCGAATGTTAATTTCTTCATTTCTGCTTCTCTCTCACTGCCCACTTCTGTCCAGCAGTGCAAGATGAGTATGTCCTCTCCACCCATTTCTTTCTCTGTTCTGGTTACTTCCATGCTGTCCTACCCAATCCTAGAAATTACTTCTTTCTTTCCATCCAGGTCTCAGCACTGCCCTCTTCCCTCCCAGCCTGACCCTGGCTTTGCTGGCAACATTTCCAGCCTGGGAGTGCAGGGACCCCTCTGCCCGATGAGCTTTCTCATGCTCCTGATAATCCTGAGCCACCCAGACAAAGCCTTCAGTAAAGACCCCTATGTATAGAAAAAGGCTGAACAATTGATTTAGTTCATTTAACACCGTTATTTTAAAAAATGATTATTCTTCAGCAACCCTTCTCCTTGGGCCTGTTCCCAGACTTCTAACAACCCCTAGTGCCAGCTCCTCTAATGGGAAACGCTGCCAGCCTCAACCCCTTATTAACCAGCCAGCTCTCACTTGCAAGGCTGCGCTTCTTTCATCTGCCTGCTCATCCAGGAGCCAGCAGCTGCCTTTTATCCAAATTCCCCCCTCTTTCGAAGGCTCTGCTGTGATTTGAGAGGAAGCTAAGCACAGACGAGAGACCTGAGGCCTCCATCAGTTCCTCTCGGCTTGCCCTCTGACATGGACCGCTCCGTGCTGGGCTGAAGCGCTTTCTTCTCTCTTCCTTTTTTCCTCATTGCACAGACTGGCAGTTAAGACAGATTTAGCTGTCACACCAGATGATGTGATTACCCAAATTGCCTGGCTGTGGTTTCATTTCTCAAGTAAATGAAAATTTAAGACTGTAGACTGTAAGACTGAAACGGTACATCAGTGAAGCAGACTCTGTAGATCATTCTTTAAAATTCAAGTGAAAGTTCAAATGCATATTTAGCATCATGGATAATATCAATTAATTTTGAAAGTGAGTAGCTGCAGGAGTCTCTGGGACTGTGAAGCTAGTTTTGAATTGGAAGACATCTACTGTAGACTTTCAATGCCACCAAATACTGAGACCAAATTTAAATTGTCAGGAAGGGACAATTAGCCAGAATAACTTACGTGATAGGATTTTAAAGGGGCTGAAGATATTTCTTGCTGGCTTTAGAGACTGTATTAAACTGCATGGTGTTATGTTGACACTGAGGCTCCCTGTGGAACTGAATGCTCCCATGCTATGCTGCAGAGACTTCTGTGTAGTTCCAGATTCTGTGGAAGTGGCTCGTAACTGCCAGTTTGCAACTAGCAGCTTAAAGACAGGGCGCTGTGGGGGCCAGTGGCCATGGGGCTCCTCTGGGGTCTGTCAGGGCAGGGCCTGGCAGCCAGGACTCATCCCACTTGCCCCAGCCAGGAGGAGGGCAGCCCCAGCCCCGGGCATTGGGCACCTCCCTGGGGATGGGCTGAGGCTGGGCCAGGATGTGGGCCTGCGGCTGGGCCTGGCTCCGCAGGGCCCATGGCTGGGCAGGGCAGGGCTGTGGGGAGCTGGAGACCGGCCCTGCTGTGGCAACGCTGAGGCAGGGGCTGACGGCTCCGGGGGACTGACAGGGGGTCCTGGGCATGAGCAGGGAGGGGGAGCCCTGGCAGTGGGCAGGGACAGTCAGACCTGGCAGTGCCTCGGGGCCATGACACTGAAACGAGTTGTTGACCTGTAAAGCTGCATACAGTGCAGCCTGCCTTGTTGTTCTGGAAACCTTTCTATATATAACTTTTATATATATAACATTTCTATATATATATATAACCTTTTCGAGTTTTTGATTCTTGGAGAAGTAAGGAGGGGAGTCAGCAGAACTGCTGCCTTGGACTTCCAGAGGGCAGACTTTGGCCTGTTGAGGAGACTGCTTGACAGAGTCCCTTGGGAGGCAGTCCTGAAGGGCAAAGGAGTCCAGGAAGGCTGGACATTCTTCAAGAAGGAAATATTAAAGGCGCAGGAGCAGGCGGTCCCCACGTGCTGAAAGACGAGCTGGCGGGGGAGATGACCAGCCTGTTTGAACAGAGAGCTCTGGCTGGAAGTCAGGGAAAAGAGGAGAGTTTATGACCTTTGGAAGAAGGGGCAGGCAACTCAGGAGGACTACAAGGATGTCGTGAGCTTATGCAGGGAGAAAATTAGAAGGGCCAAAGCCCAACTAGAACTTAATCTGGCTACTGCCGTAAAAGACAATTTAAAATGTTTCTATAAATACATTAGCAACAAAAGGAGTGCTAAGGAGAATCTCCATTCCTTATTGAATGTGGGGGGAAACATAGTGACAAAGGGTAAGGAAAAGGCTGAGGCCTTCTTTGCCTCAGTCTTTAATAGAAAGACCAGTTGCTCTCGGGGTACCCTGAGCTGGAACACAGGGATGGGGAGCAGAATGAAGCCCCAATAATCCAAGGGGAAATGTTTAGCGACCTGCTACACCACTTAGACACACACAAGTCTATGGGATCCACCCAAGGGTACTGAGGGAGCTGGCGGAAGTGCTCACCAAGCAGCTTTCAATGCTTTACCAGCAGTCCTGGCTAAGCAGGGAGGTCCCAGCTGACTGGAGGTTAGCAAATGTGACGCCCATCTACAAGAAGGGCAAGAATGATGATCCAGGGAACTACAGGCCTGTCAGTCTGACCTCGGTGCCAGGGAAGATTACAGAGCAGATCATCCTGAGTGCCATCATGCAGCACGTACAGGACAACCAGGCAATCAGGCCCAGTCAGCACAGGTTTATGAAAGGCAGGTCCTGCTTGACTAACCTGATCTCCTTCTATGACAAGGTGACCCACTTAGTGGATGAGGGAAAGGCTGTGGATGTTGTTTACCTGGACTTTAGTAAAGCCTTTGACACCGTTTCCCACAGCATTCTCCTGGAGAAACTGGCTGCTCATGGCTTGGACAGGTGTACTCTTCGCTGGGTAAAAATCTGGCTGGATGGACGGGCCCAAAGAGTTGTGGTGAATGGAGTTAAATGTGGGTGGCGACTGGTCACAAGTGGTGTTCCCCAGGGCTCAGTATTGGGGCCAGTTCTGTTTAATATCTTTATCAATCATCTGGATGAAGGGATCGAGTGCACCCCCGTAAGTTTGCAGACGACACCAAGTTGTGTGGGAGTGTTGGTCTGCTTGAGGGTAGGAAGGCTCTACAGAGGGACCTGGACAGGCTGGATTGATGGGCCGAGGCCAATTGTATGAGGTTCAACAAGGCTAAGTGCAAGGTCCTGCACTTGGGCCACAACAGCCCCATGCAATGGTACAGGCTTGGGGAAGAGTGGCTGGAAAGCTGCCTGGTGGAAAAGGACCTGGGCGTGTTGGTCAACAGCCAGCTGAATATGAGCCAGCAGTGTGCCCAGGTGGCCAAGAAGGCCAATAGCATCCTGGCTTGTATCAGAAATAGTGTGGCCAGCAGGACTAGGGAAGTGGTCGTGCCCCTGTACTTGGCACTGGTGAGGCTGCACCTCGAATACTGAGTTCACTTTTGGGCCCCTCACTACAAGAGAGACATTGAGGTGCTGGAGCGTGTCCAAAGAAGGGTGACGAACCTGGTGAAGGGTCTAGTGCAGAAGTCTTCTGAGGAGCGGCTGGGGGAACTGGGCTTTTTTAGCATGGAGGAAAGGAGGCTGAGGGGAGACCTTATCGCTCTCTACAACTACCTGAAAGGAGGGTGCAGAGAGGTGGGGGTCAGTCTCTTCTCCCAGGTAACAAGTGATAGGACGAGAGGAAATGGCCTCAAGTTGCACCAGGGGAGGTTTAGATTGGATATTAGGAAAAATTTCTTCCCCGAGAGGGTTGTCAAGCATTGGAACAGGCTGCCCAGGGAAGTGTTTGAGTGTGGTGCTTAGGGACATGGTTTAGTGGTGGACTTGGCAGTGTTATCTTTATAGTTGGACTTGATGATCTTAAAGGTCTTTTCCAACCTAAACAATTCTATGACTCTATACAGCGATACCAATAAAGGAGCTGTTTGGGTATCCTTGTAAATCATGCATCTGACTTACTGCAGCTGAATTGTCAATAAAAGTGTCTGCCCAGGCCATGTGCTCCATCTCTTCCATCGTCGGTCAGGTTGTCAGTGTGTAAAGTTGCTGGTGAAGTAACTCCTCTCATTAGTGAATGGTTTTTAACTAGCTCTACCTTTATTCAGATAGTTCATATGAAGTTCAGGTGTAACTGTTGAAGGACTGAAGTTGTAATAAATAGTAGTGTAAAGGTGCTGCTGAAGAAATGGAATGTGGAGTAACAAACCCGTTTCATGGTCTTAATGTGAAAAAAAAAAAAAGGAAAGCAATAAATAATTTTAATTACTCATTGGGCATTTGTACTCCAGTTGGGTTATCCAGAATTACTTGATAGTTAATGGTCACTCATTAGACTATGTATGACAGTTCAAGAGTATGATCTTTGTGTTATAACAGTAATTTGACAGGATTTGCAGACATAAGAAAACTGCTTTCAAGTGGACATGAAAAGTTTTCTTAAATGATCATGCTCATTTCTCCAGGATTGTACTGTAAGTCATCCTCTTTGAATCAGAAGCTCACAACAGCATTGTGTCTTCTGTAAAAGTGACACTTCAAACAAAGCCGTATCAAAGCGCTATTGAATGATGAACACATAATATCTTCATAGATGGCTATCTGCTGTAATTACCTTGGGAGAATTAAAAAACAGACCCTGTGCCTACTTGGGGAATAGATTCTGTTTGAATAAATGTATGATTTGAAGAGTTTAGTTAAAAACTAACTCAAAAAGTTTTTTTTTTAAAAAGTATTGGCTTGAAATGTAGATGTTTAGTACTGAAAAAAAGTACTGAAAGTCCCAAGCCTCCAAGGCTAAACCAAATCCAAAAAATCAACCTAATCGATAAGGATGTGAACATGATCACAGTTCAGTACTATTACAAGCAGTATTAGGTCTCATGATAAATCATAGAATCATAGAATCATTAAGGTTGGAAAAGACCTCTAAGATCATCTAGTCCAACCCAGCACCTCCATGCCTACTAAACCATGTCCCGATAAGAAAGGTTAAGTGTCACAGTTTTTAGAGTCCACATATTAAAACAAGATGAAGGCTGTCTTGCTAAGAAGAATTGCCTTAGGACAAATGCAAAACTTTAAGATCCTTTTGTTGTTTTCCTTGCCTGTAATTTTAGCTGACTCTATATGAAGTATCTTGCTTGAGATTTTTAAAAAGAGAAGGCTAAATTTGCCTCAACTTATATTATAGACAAATATTATAAATAAGTATTGCTTGCCTTTGATAGTGCTCTGCACTTCAAGTCAAACTTCTTTTTCAGTTACTTACTTAAATATTATTTGAAAAACTGAAACTTTGTTCAGTTAGTAGGAGTCCAAGACAGCTATTTTTCTGAAAGTCTTGCCCAGGACCATGATTCATGGAAACAAGGTTTTTCTCACATAAATAAACTCTAAACTATATTTTCTCACAAATAAACTATATTTGTCGTGCTATTTGGTGAACAAAATCAAACTGCTATGCAAGTCTGTCTCTCACTGGCATACCAACTGCTTCAGTGGAATTAATTCCCCTGGGTGCTTTTATCAGATTTGTTCACTTTGTTCCTGAACATGAAGTTCCGTTCAAAACAACAGAAAGCAAAACAACAGGAGCTTTTCTTCTTTGGTTTTGCAGTAAGTGACTAGGAAATGTTTTGTTGCCACAGGCATGTGAAGTTCTGTGGGCCGTTCCAAATGAAACATCGATTGTAGTGTTGCCTGTGATATTCAAGGGACTGGATTTTCCTTCCAGGCTTATTAGCTTCTGGTAGGATCCGAGATGAACCCAATGCTATTTCTCCCAATGCTAAGGTACAGTTCTGCCCCCCAAACACTTGTAATTTAAAGCTGGGCAGATGAAGAAAAGCCCCAAAATCTGAGAATAGTGTTCACTGCTATACATTAATATATCAGAGTAGAGTTTCAGAGTGGCTTCAGTACAATACAATGAAGGCTTCACAAACCATGGCTAAAGAATCTGTTCAAAGAGTAACACAGGGAAATATATGGAGACATTAGTATGTGAAACAGAAAAACTTATTTGCTTGGAGACTGCACAACATCTAAAATGCAAGCCAAATTTACAGCCAATTAGGAGATAACATATGGAGATTTCCCCATCTGCTGACATGCAACAAATGCTGGCAGACTTAAAAATGAAAATCTTCCTAGAAGCTTTTTTATTCAAGAATATTTTGTGCTCTTCCACTGCCTCCACTGAAATGAAGTATTTTCAAAAGAATGCTCCATTGAATCATAACTAGTGCACACTGAAAAAAAAAGAAAAGTTTTTATATGTGTCTGTTGAATTTTGTGTTGACTCTTTTATACAACTCTTAGGCTCAGCTTGAGATCTAATATTCTGATGCAGATTTCAGCTGTATTGCAAATGCATAGGATCTGCATTTCTTACAAATGTACACAGACAACATGGCAAGTTCTGTTGTCCTGAACCCATTAAAAATGGAGAACAACAGGCAGGTCTCATAATTTACAAGCTTTTCCTCTCTGTGCTTTGTCTTAGATCCCCTTATGTAGCAGCTTTTTCCCCACCTTGCTGGCTGTCTGGATATTAGACATACAGTCTAACAGTAACAGCCATCAAGTTTCTATCACCGGTTTAAAGACATAACCCCAAGCCATAAGTTTAAGTGTTGCTCAGGCATCATGACATGAACAAATGCTTTTCGGATGTTGTTCTGAGTGTATCCACAGATGAGAACAGGTAAGCTACAAAGAACAGGCAGTTAATTCCTGGTAACGTTAGGTAGGAACCACTTCCTGACAGTGCTTGGATCTCATGGCAATCTGAGATCCAACGTCAGTAACTGCAGAAATACTTGCAAGTCAAAGAGAACAATGTGGGATAAAACCTGCTGAAAATTTGCTGCCTAAGTGTTGACTCCTTGTTTTAACAAGCTGGACGGAAAAAAAATCTCACTGGGCTGTAACCTACATAACCACGGCTACTCCATGTTTTGCAGGTAAACGGTGGCTGGAGGCTTGGGGATGGTGCTGAGAAAGATGGTGGGACAGCCTGGAAAGGAGTGGACAGGTGCTGGGTTACTGGAGGACAGTTTGCTCTGCCCTTGAAGTGGGGCCAAGAGGAAGGGGATCAAAGGTGTGCTGTAGGATTGATTTTGTATCTTAAATTCTTGTCTTAGGTGCCCTTTGTGTCTTAGGTTGAGTTTGAAGCTGAGGCATGAGTAATGAAAAGGAGGGAGTGAGCCCAGCTGCTTGGTGAGCAGTTTGTGCTCCACGCAGGCTGTCCGAGGGCTCCTAGGGTCTGGGACCACAGCAGGAGAG
Source organism: Mycteria americana (assembly GCF_035582795.1). Classification (NCBI taxonomy): domain Eukaryota; kingdom Metazoa; phylum Chordata; class Aves; order Ciconiiformes; family Ciconiidae; genus Mycteria; species Mycteria americana. The sequence goes on along the minus strand of NC_134366.1, from coordinate 116,365,699 downwards.
TGCCACCACTCCCAGCCATGTCCTGTGGCTGTGGCATAGGTAGGGCAGTGGTGAACCTGTAAGGCAGGCTGGAGGTCTGGGATGGGGGTGGACATAGTGCCTCACCCAAACTCCTTGCCTCAGGCTGCTCTCCCCTTGGCACAGCCTGGAGGCCAGGTGTTGTGGTGAGGTAGGAGCTCTGGTCCTTGTTGCAAAGCAAAGCACTGGCAGTGTGGGGATGAGACCTAGGCTCCGGCTCCTAGGGTCTGTGAGCGATGGCTCGCCCTCCTCTCTCCCCTGGGCCTGGGGGTGCTGCAAGGACGGTTGGTGTCAGCCAGTTCCCGAGACTCTTGTGTAGCTGGGGGCAGTCAGATGAGGGCTCAAGGCAGCCAGGTCCAAGTTGTCCTATTTCCTCCAGGCCAAGCCAACCCTGTCTCAGGACTACTCTGAGATGCCACGTTGGTGCGGTAGAAGAAAGCAGTAGCTGGTGGCCCCATCTGGGCCCTACTGTAGCCATGGCCATGTCCACCCCCAGCCTAGGCTCTCACATTCCTCCCTTTCCTAGCCGAAACTGCCAGTGTCTCCACAAGATGAGCAGTCCTTTGCAAAGGACTTTATACAGAATTTCAATGATATATTTTACTGCTGAATTTTGGATTTTGACATGAGTCTGTCCTGAATGTTCCTCTTTGCAGTGCTAAATGTATGGTCTTTATTGATATGTCTCCATGTTTAGAAGTTATAGTTTAATTTTTTATTGTACATATTTTATTAAAATTTACACTTGGAGGTCTCAGTCTGAACATGGAGACGTCACATCTGTAGAGTTAGAGTGGACTTCCTTACAAGGTGCAGTGACTTCTAACATGGTGGAGGATACTTAGGTCTCTTAACTATGTCTGTTTTAGGGAAGTGGATGGAAAATAAAGTTTTGAAGGAAGGTGGATTTAGTAGATATTTAATGTGTTGCAGAGTTAACATAAGGGTTGCCTAAATCACAATTTTTTGTCCAATATTTTTTATCATTTTGAAGCTCATCAACTATGTACACGAGGTATTATGGTACTGTAGGTCTTTTGGTTTGCTTTGTCTTTAATATTGTACAATGTTTTGATTTTTTTTTCATGTCTAACAGTCATTTCTTGCTGTGCAGCTTTACATTTGTTCTGCTCTTGATGGAAAGGAAAAAATTCTCATTAAAATAAAATGTGTGATTGTATCTGAACTCCCTTCTAAACTTGCATTTTATAGATAATTTGTTTTGTAATAAATATATAGGTTTGAAAAATTTTCATTTTAGTATCTCTTTTCTCATGTAAGAGATTTTCTTTGCTTAACTCTATAGAAGCTTTCAGGTTTACTGTCCTTTTCTTATATCTTTATCTGTAAGCCTAAGTCCAACTGAATATGTATGGTTTGGTCCATATTCCATATATCTTGAAATTCCTGTTTTTCTTAGTGTTCCATCAGAGTAAATTCTTCTGTTTATCTATGAATTCGAATAGATTTTATATTTTCCTCTCCTTCTTGTTCTAGCTGTGCCTTGGCTTTCTCAGTTTCATGGCTGTCTCTTACTAAATATGCTGTCTCTGGCACAGCTGAATAACTCCACTGAATTATTGTGAGGTTAATTCCTCACCATATGCTCTGGACTGCTTCAGGATGTTTTGCCGTTGAAAACTATTCTGCTTTAAAGTTTTGTTAGTTTTGTATTATTTTGGCAGGGACAATTAAAAATTTTCTCACTAGGATTTTGTAAATTACAAACTGCTTTGTAGCATCCTTCCAGACTGGCTGGCTGATTCCTCATCCAGGTGACTGACTTCCTTGGAGGTCTTTGAATTTTCTCTCTGGTATTCTATTTTTTGAATTCTTTGTTGTAGCATGTTTAGAAAGTCATGGCTTAATCAAAGTTCTTTTACTGTCTCCGAAGCTTATTATTTTATTAAAGCAAAGTGGCCCAGGGACTTCCAATGGGGAGCTGGCAAGCTCAGCAATTCCCTTTGCTAGTCCAGACATGGCTTCGGGGTTTTAAAATTCAAAACCGGTCTTTGCTGTCACAACAACTTTATGTTGGAAAAAACTCTTCAGTCACTAAAACCAGCTTTTAAACCAAAATACCTTCTTCTCTTGGACTCACACTCCAAAAGTTATTTTTGAAACTTAGAGAACACTAATTGCATGATTTTAAGGAGACTAGATGTTAAAGAACAGTAATGAATTCACTTTTCCAGCAAAATCCAATTACATGTCCATATTTTCTGCCTTATCATAGACTTTTATATGAATGTGCAGTTTAGAAAGACATGTTCACTTCATTGTGATTTAAACAACAGAATTTTAAAATAGTATACACCTGAAATTGAAATTACTGATACAAAATGAGTTGGCATAAACTCATCTCTGGGGTAATGCAATACTTGCTGCAGAAGATTTTATCTGAATTTTTCTGAAATGACAAAAGATAGTTAAGATATTTTTTTACTTGCATGAAAATTGTCAGCAGAATTAACTTCATCAGTAATATTTCTGGAGGTCTGGTTGGCAAAGCTTTGTGTGCACACTTAGTTTTTATGCATTCTTCGGCAGCCCTCTGAAAATCACTGGCAGTATCCTACAAGCATAGTATTACTTTGGGCATAATTGTTAGTACTTTTAACTCTTCAAACTGATGTTGCACAGCACCCCATAGGTATGCTTCTATAATCTTCATTTTTCATGAAGTGTTTACCAGTTCCAGTTTGACCTGGCACAGCAGAACATCTTCTTAAATGTACTCCGTAATTCTGGGCTTCGGAATGCAAAAATCATAGGGTCAATGATCGCATTGCACATTATGAGTGTCCCATTCACATGGAAAATGGACATGTAGCAGGCACAGTAAGGGTTATGTGGGCAAAACCTTGCTAAGAGGATGTGAAGAACAAAGGGGGCCCAACAGCAAAGGAAAACTCCAAGGAAAATGGTCAGTGTAATGGCTCCTTTCATGTTAGTTCTCTGATGGACTGTGCTGGTTGGCAGTGAGGCGATCTTTTTAGCATGAGATCGAGCCAGGAGGAACATATGGACATAGAGGCACAGTATAAAAAACATCATTAAAGGGAACAGGATGGTGAAGGGAATGACTGTTGCTGCTTCATAGGAGAAGAGGGCAATGGCAATGCTACTGCCAGCACAGAATGTCCAAATGATTGCCAAGATAACCAAGGCCCTTCTTAGTGTCATGATGTTATGGTACCGCAAAGCGTAGAAGATAGTGATGTATCTGTCTGCTGCAATGGCTAACAAGCTGAAAATCGACCCCAGTAAAGACAGAATGAACATGGAATCCATAGCATCATCCAGCTTTTTCTCAAAGTCCCCACGACGTGTCAGGTACCCCATTTTGCACAAAATGATAAAGATGTTCTCCAGAGTTTTGTACAAGCTACCTAACATGTCTGAAATGGCTAAACTGCAAATGAAGAAGTACATGGGCAAGTGCAAATTCTTATTTCTAATGACAGCGATAAGGACAAGCAGATTTTCCAGTATTCCAGCAGCAGCAACAGTGAAAAAAACTTCCTCTGGCACCACGACCTGGGTGCAGTCAGTGATATTTAAGGAGAAATCACTTCTATTTTCCAGGGAAGGAACGCTTGTCTGCCCTGGGTGTTTGATTAGGTTGGAAGATCTCTCAGTGCTCATTTCTTCTGGTCGTGGAAAGATTCTGGATTGTTGTTTCTCAGGCTTGGCTTTATTGTGAAGCTGACCTGTCAGTCAGACCATTCTTCTGTTGTCGAAGGCTTTCTCCTTCATCTGGAGCAATTTTAAGACTTAATGGAAATGTTTTGAATTTCTCCTACAATAAAACATGTAGAAACATAAATATCAAGAAGAAATTTACCACAGAGATAGGGCAAAAATAGACATTTGAAATATCACCTATTGCAATGGAATGAACATATATCATCATCAGAGAGAGGCAGCATTGGTTTGGATAAAATAAGAGCTGCTCCAGGCTTTGCTGAGCCTTAGGGGAAAACAAAGTGTAAATTCTCTTTTAGCTTCAAAGCAGTTTTAAAAAATACATGTAGTTTTCTTTACCAATGAGCATTGCACATTTACTGAAACTGATCTGACAGACTTCAAGAGTTTGGCAATCTTTACTGGCCCAGCTCTTTGCTTTGAGAAAGTCTGGCATTTCTCACAAGATTTGCAGTATTATTAGACACAAATGAGACCAATGCCAAGATAAACTGTTATCCAGGACAGTAACATGTTTAACCACCACACTGTTGATGGTGAAATAAAATGCCCTCAATTTAGACGTGAACATTTGTAAATATTGATATTTTTCTGAGGCATGTTAGATACTAGTGAGAGGCTTCCTTTTCATGTAAATTGAAACCATCTCTTGATTTGATGAACATATTTCTAATGCAGATAAGATCCAATGTACAATCTTTTCTTGGCTGTATTTTACAACTATCTAAAAGACCAAATGTCTATGCTGAAATAGAAAAACATCAAAATGATGTTTTTCTTTCTCCATAATGGTCCTGATCTAAACTACATTAAAGCATATATGAACCTTTCCAAAGGCTTAGGCTTTTTAGGTTTTTCATTAATGTATAAATGGATGTGATATTAATTTAGCTTGGGTATTACCAATAAACAATAAGACCCACTTTTTTTTTGTAGTTTATATAGCCCCATTTGTGAAACACAGATGCAGTTGCTATTTGGAAAGTCCCCTTTTTTAAAGAACTGATATATTCTTCCTCTGTTTTTAAATTCAAAAGAGCTTTTAATTGTTTGGCACTTGCATACCAGTTAGTCTTGAAATTCCTTTGGACATTTGTTCATAGTCAGGGTTGCCGAATGCCATAATACACTCTATTACTGTTTCAAAGGGAGAAGTCAGAAGTTTTAATTACTTTGTATACAAAAAATGCCCTCTGCAAGTGTCAGTGGGTATCTGTCATCAGGACAGCTGAACTGCTGCTTGAATATGATTAGCCTTAATGCAGGTGAATGTGTTTGGCCACTTTGCAATGCAAAACAGGTTTCTGACCTGGGTTTGCTAATGTTATCTGCTGAGATTGCCGGTAAGGTGCTACCTGTGATGAAGAATGCTGAGACTTGGACCACCAGCCATCACGAATTCAATTGAAACAAGCTCACTTAAGAGAAAGCATTCAAGAGAGTACCCATACTTATCTGAAAACAAAGGCTGTGTAGTGGAATAAATGAACTGTATTGCACAGCAGCACACGTGGACATTCCCAAAGACAATTAGGTCAACATCTGTCAGTATGTGAAGGAAGGAGTTACTAACAAGGATAAGAGACTCAACAATGTCTTTGTAATGGTGTTTTTCCTATTCTCACCTAGAGCTACTGTCACCGTTAAGTTTTATGACTTCTAACTAGCAATCTGTTTAACAACTTAATTTTCACTCTTAATAGAAAGTCAACACGGACACTTCGGACAAAGCCTCATTTCAATGGGATTTAAACAGGACAATCAGTTGGCAAAAATGCATCTGTTAAGCCACTGTTCTCTCAGAACTGTTTTTGAGCAATGCTTTTTTGCTGATATAGTCATATTGCTGAACTAATCTGCCTGACAAACATGAAGGTTCCTTCACTGAAAACACAGTATTATGAATGGCATGATATATTACATGTGCTGCTTATAATTTTACAGTAATGTCATATTAAGTACAGCATTTGGTTAGAGCACAGAACTTATAAGGGCTTTAGAGCAGTTACAGTAAACTGAATAATTACATTATACCACTTAACGTTTTTTTCAAACAATTAATAGAAAGCCAGAAAAAGATTCTTATTTCGGAGCTTCTCATTTCAGCATGTATACATGGCTATTGCACACTATTTTATTAGGGTTCCATCAAGGATGTTGCCAATTATCTCCTTTTCTGATGCTTCAGTGTGGTGCACAGTCATACTTCCGTCTCAGACCTCCCAGACAGAAATATCTGTGTATACAGTGTTGTACACAGGTAGTAAATCCAGTGCTTGATCTACGCAATACACATTATATCATACATCTGCAGTACGTCCCACATTTACAGGATTCTGTCACTGCTACAGATCTACCAGGTAGTGTGCATGAAGTAGTTTAACACTTCTAAGCAGTAGTAGGGCAGACTACACATGGGATGCAAAGCTGTTGTGAACACGGTGAGTAACCTCAGTGTGTCCTAAAAGCTAATGGAAAAAGAAGACATCTTGGAGCTTGGATGCATATTTCCAGTGGCTACAGAAATTAGAGCCAAGGTCATTTCACACAAAGCTATAAATAATCATCAGGTGAAAAAAAAGTTTACCCTCCTGTGTTGTTTGTACTACCAGAGGCAGCTTGGATGCAACAGATTTCCTCTCCACTGTCAACACCTTGCCAGTTTGCTTCATCATTGTATTGTCCAGATAAAGCGTTCATTCCACTCACCAACACCACCCTCTGAAAGACCTCAGATTTGTCTTTTGCAGGTATCTGCAAAGTCAACCTTTCACAGCTCGTGCTTACGTGCCAGAACTGTTAAAAATAGAAGACAACAATTTAAGAATAAAAAAGTGCCTTATACTACAATTATTGTTTCCTGGTAATGGCTGAACTATTTGGATTTTACCTTTCTTGAGGTCATTCACAGTCTAAGAATAAGTTTGCCTGACTGTAGCAAGAAATGTAAAACACTCAAAAAGCACTAAATGACAAAAAAAAGACCCTGTAAGTTTGAAACACATTTGAAAATGTAGCTGTATCACAACAACTGCAAAAACCTCAACCCATTCTTTTTCATGTTTAAATTAGGTCCTAGAGGGAGAAATCAACAGCTCAGTAACATTGGATATTCAGAAACATTATTTATTTAGAAAGAGGCAGTCTCCTGAGCTGGTATAATGGGCAATGAGCTGATGGCAATAGTGAAGCTAATAAAAATGCATACATTTGTAATATTATCAGCAATTTCTATTTGATTTGTAGTTATCTAAAGCAAGATGAAGCAGAAAACTGGGGGACTGGAAGCCAGGACCAGAACCTATACGGACAGTATCGAACGAACTTAAGAAACTAATTGAATTCAGATTACCTGTCAATTGTATTCATTCACCATGCTTATGGTTTGGCTCTTTACAACACTCTGACACTTGCAAAGCATACTCACACCAGTATATATTACACAGCTAAAAGCCAGCCCCTGTACTTCAGCTTGTGACAAGGCTGAGAATGCCTCTGTGGATGCTGGGAGCTCCCAGCACTGTGCAGGATTAGCCTTGGACAAAAAGCACAATTGTCTCCTGTGTGCCCAGTGCCTATTGATTACAAAAATTCGATTTTCTCTACAGTAGAAATGCAATGACTTAGCACCTGAAAGGTCTGGGAGTAATAGGTCTGCACTTGATTTTATTTTTTTTTAATTGGATGAGAACTTATTAAATAAATAAACAACACACTTCCCTCAATCCCAAAATATTAAATAAACTGGCCTGGTCAGCTGTAATAGCAACAAAAGTAATTTCAGCTGTGAACTATAATGGTAAGATATAGTAAAGAAATTATATACCTTAAATACTGTATAATTTCCCAGGTTTCTTTGCATCTGTTAAATTTACTAGAAAACCATACCTCCCTTTATGGGAGAGACCCCAAGCTGTATTTGCTCTCTAAACAGCTGGCAGTAAACAAAAACTGAAAGGGTATTGCGTAGTCTCTTCTGCTTTTGGACTGCACAAAACAGCTGAGATAACTAGCCAATTATGTAGATGCAATGATTTGTTTCTAGAACCATGAAATGGATTATTTCCCTGTCCTTCTATGTGTGCATATATATATATATATATAATTTATTAGGAATGAAAAAGAGCAAGTGTTTTGCATTTCAGACACAGTATATACAGGATACTTCACAATCCGTTCAGTATATACAGAGGTTCTTATTTGTCACTTAAAATACGATGACCTTCTCTCAATCCAGAAAAGTCTCCCATGTGTTAACAAATGCCTTCTGATGTCATTATCTCTAGCATTTAATCCCCAAAGCTATCCAGTGTAAAACCACTCATTGGCTTGAATGAAAGTCCCTGGGGCATCAGGGCACCTGGTGATCTGTTCAGCTTGGTTCTCCCTCTAAAACTTGGTCATAGTGGGACACTAATCCCTTGCGGCGGTGGTCGGACAAGCTGTGTGTGACTGGTTATGCGGTCTGGTGCTGCTTAGGGCGACCTTTTTCTGAAAACAACAGCATGAGTCCCGTGTTCAGTGGATGGGAGCTATATACATTTTCAGTCACTTCCATTCAAGCTGTTACAAATTTGTATCAAAATACGTTTGACAAAAAACTATGGACAATTACCTTTTTTTCTTATTTCCAGCTGTTACATATACAAGGCATTTAAGAAGGAAACAAGCCTTCACTTAAAAACATTGATGTGGAGGCTTATTTTTCAAAGCTGTAAAACAAGTAAAAGGAGAAACATTTTTTTTTTCTTTTTCCTTTTTTTTCTTCAATAGGTAAGCAATGGCTTTCATGGAGACAAAAGGGCCTGGACCTGTTATAGGAAGGTAAGCTATGAGGACAGGATGTTCCCCATGCTTTCTAACTGGCATTTCTTTTTGTCTACCAGCTAGGCTTAGCCCTGAACAGGCAAGTAAGTGAAAAAGGACACACAGAGCCTGATTCTGCCTTGACCTGCACATTGTATAGTTCTTTACAGATGTTAAAATTAACTGAGTCAGAGGAATTACTCTACAATATTTACAGACTCCTAAGGGCTCTGTTAGCTTGCAAGTTGCCTGCTCTACCTCCCCTAGCTTTTCTGGCCATAGCTAAAGTGAAGATCACTGGCTGTCTCAGAGTACTTAAAATATCTCACTGACTTCTAGGTTGAGTGTGATTAAGGTACCTCAGCATGGCCTGCATAAAAAAAACCAAACAGAAATCTGTCTGCTGGATGAACAGCAGCAGGTCATATGTGAAACATCTCAGCTGCAATTGTCAAACTCTTGAAAGAAATAGTTTCCTCAGATGGCCTGGATTTTAAATCCCTTACCATTTATTAAACAGACCCAAATAGTGCAGGAAGCATCCGAGAAGTTGCTACTTAACTTTAGTGGCGGTACAGTTGTTCAATAATGTATAAATATTGCTCCTTTTTGTGAAGTGAAGCTTGGAGCATTCTTTCTTTCTGTGTGGAGGAGAGCTGACTGGTAACTTTGTGAGAGGCTACGGTTTCACAGCAAGCCCTGAGCCAGTTTAGCAGCTCGCCATACTGGAAGGCAAATTTCCAGCTCTCCCTTCCCGTCTGCACTTCTCTCTGCTCCTGCCCTCTCGCTCCTGTCACCTCCCTGGAACCTACACAGACCTTTTCTTCCTCAAATAACAATAGCAATTATTAGTGTGTCTGTATCACATTTTCTCCTTACACCATGGCGTACACTGAAAATGGGGTATGCTGGCGGTGCCGACTGGTGCAGGGGCTGCAGCACGCTGTACTGACGTGTGAGGTAGCTGCAATCTACCATACATAGCAGGTTATTCAGGGTAAACTAACCTTAACTTTGTGAGCTCTTTGTCAATAACTACCTTTCTACCACTGCCAACACTGCACAACTGCTGTTTCCATCCAGCTCAGACATCCCCATGAGCGTAACAACCTCTGTACAAACTGCAACCAGTTCCTTGGTTGTGAAACTTGGATGCCAGGGTTCCTCCTCCGCTAGGGCTGATTAACCAGGTCCTTCCTCTTAGGAAACTATTCAAGGCCCTAAGAGCCCTTCCTTTGGGAATCCTGCTGAAAGCATTGGTATTTCCCAGCAGTAATTGAGAGGGCAAAAAAATGTGCATTTGATAACTTCCTTTCACGCAAAACTCAAAAATGTCTGTATTTTAAAATACGCATTTCATGTTACAAACTTTGTTCGGCAAATACTAAACAAAATGACAGCTGTGATGGCAAAAGAGCGACAGCATTCATTTCCATCCTGTTCTGAATGCGAACAGTCTCAGCTGCTTGCCCTTAGGTCTGACAGAAAGATCTCTTTCTAGGGAAGGTCTTGCAGAAACACGAGTTTCCCCTGCTTACGGCTGTAGGTACCTACTAGAACAAAGTGCCATGTGTTCAGAGAACAGTGAGATAGCTGGACTCTGGGCTTATGTTTCATTTTACAGTTGCTAAAACCTCTGTCTTCTCAGTGAAGTAAACATATGTCATATGAAAAACTAATTTAATACAGAATACATTAATTGAAGCATTGATATAAACACAGTCCTTTTCCTTCTAAGTCCTTTTTTTTTCATTCTTTAAAAGTACATTCTAGGTAAAACGATATTAAATAAGGGTATATGAAAACCATGATGAAAAATCAAGATACTATGATACCTGGTGTTTCATTTTCTCATCCGTTGAAATTTTATGAACAACTCCAATTAGCATCCATAATCTATTAGATCATTTATTCTTTTGCTTTGATCTCCCTCTAGTGTTCAACAAAATAGGGTTAGCCAGTTATTAATGACTGATTACAGCTATTCTGGCTCCTCACATGTGCCCAAGACACTATATAACTTCATGTAACCTAATTTCAATTTCATGAACTGGCATCAGACCTAGATAAATTTTTGTTGTATAAGAGTGTTCACTGCTGTTTGTCTTGGAGATTTACTGCATCAGAATAATGAATATATGTCCCATATGATTTCAGTGTCTAGTACTTTCTTAGAACTAACTTCACACTGATAGACATAGAGACAGTACTTTTTAAAAAAAACAGCAAAGAGACAAAAAAAGGGAAGTGTATACGTATAAAAGCTAAATCCAGAAAAAAATTGTATCTAAAGCCACACATGTACCAACTGGGCTAATTACTAGCAAAATGTTACTCACATGGTTATAGCTGTGGTTTCCCTATAAGCAGCATTTCTAGAGTGAAATTAGGCTGCAAATCACACTTGCTGAAATTTTATATGTCAGATATGTATGTACACATTGAAGAGAATTCTATAGACTAAGTTTTTTCCTGACTTTGTAAACTGTGTAAAAAGAATTTTCTGACTAGATCAGAAACTGGACAGACTGGAGGTCTTGCAAACAATACAGATGAAGAAAATCTGAAAGATGGGTTTATTTCTTATGGATACTTCTTTTTCTTTTTCCCTTAAGATGAACTTTGAAATAACACAATTATGTTTTGTTTTATGAATAAGGAAAAATGTCACTTTCGGAAAAGATTTCCTCATTCATATTTAAGCATAGGTGTATTCAATATGCCATGATTTTGTTGCCAACAACAAAAAATGCAATAAAGCATCTAAGCTATGAAGAAACTTATTGGCCGAGACTGCTTCTCTCTATACGATGCTAGTGTAGCTTCATTCAAAACATGCACAGCCCTGGGTATTTCAGCAATTGTGAAAGCAAGAAAAGTAAAAGTGATTAAGAAAAGATGGACAGAGTTCTCAATATACTTAAAAAAACCCCATTACAATAGCAGAGAGGAAAATGAATTATTTAAGATGTTTATGAAGAAAATGACAAGGGTCATTAAAATGACAGTGAGAAGAATAAATTAAAGCTGAAAAGTCAGGAAACGCTTTCTAATTCATTAACTCCTTGCAACAGTATCATTTTTCACATACAATTGCTGAGACTGTAAGCTACGCTGTTATCTCAAGTATCTGGAACTAAAAAAGATTGCATAAAGTGTTGGAAGTTATATAAAAATGCTTGTCTTGTCATGAGGTATAAACACAGAATGCCCACAAAGTCACCAGTGAAATAACCCTCTTCATATCAAGTGTATGGACAATTTATTGAAAATGAGCAATCTATAGAGAAAAAAACTAGAACTTGTAGAAAAACAAGGACTGTAAATGCACTAATGCACTAGTGACTGGTGTTTTGCTTCCTTATCCAGTACTTGCACTTTGGAGGGGCCTTCCCACCAGTGCAGACAGCACGCTGTGCCCTGGGGAGGGGGGACTTTTACAAGTCATTTAATACACAGCTATCGGGGAAGGGAATGAAATTCAGTGAAGGTTTCCCCTGTCTTTGCAACTGGACAGTATATGTGATCAATGAGAGTTCTTTGGGTTTTTTGAAACACATGGAGTTTCACTCTCCATAAAGCTGCTGTTGCTTTGTAAAGTTATGGTACATTAAAAAATATAATTATTAGTCTATTGTAATTTGTAACAACATAATCTACCTAAGGAAAAAAAAACCAACCCAAACAAGCCTGCTGCTCCTGATGCAGGTATTTGCTTTGGAAGTGATGTACTTACACCCTTCGGTCACATCCTTCACTCTAGTAGATCAGTCTCAATCCATTTGAGTGACTTAGTGAAAAGCTAAAATGATCAATGCCGACTAAATATATGTTTCTTTATTAAGACTGTAGTAGGCTGATTCATGTTTTTTTGAAACATTAGTTACTGTGCTCCAGACTTCATAGTCTGCTTTTATTACACTATTCTTTCTTATTTGCTTCCAGAATAAATTAATTTTAAGCCTATGTATAGCTGTGATTTTCTACAAGGAATGAAAAATAATAGTGAATTTGAATACAGGACAAATAGTTCTGTGGGATCATTGTAAAAATCAATCAAGAGGCCTTCAAGTGACATTTCTGAGGCCACTGCTCTGTTCTTATTCTTTCCAGTAAATCATTAAGTTTGCCAGTAACAGTGCCATCACAGAAATGTTGTTATCAACAAGCATCAAGGAAATCTCCTGTACAAAAGAGGATTAACCATTTATTGAAAAAGAAGTTCTGTATTTCTGCTCTAAAGAAAACAGCCCTCCTGGGTGTTTTTTTAGGAGCCACCCATCGTTTTCTCTGGCCATGATTGCTCCAGTAGTTGCAAACAAAGCAATATTTAAAGTAGATGGAACCATTAGAATAATATTTTATATATTTAAATGACAGAAAATGAGGGTGTGGATTTATACCGCATTCACTGCTGTTTAAGTGCACTGCCTTGTAAACCCAGGTATGTCTCATCGAAAAAAAATGCATGAAAGATAGAGGATCTTCTTTCCTGAGAACTACTTAAAAACACTATTGTGCTTTTTATCTTGCCACTGAGCTAATATATTTACATCTCTTTATGCTAAAAAGTAAAAATAGTGAAAAGACAATGATTACAAAATGAATTCAACAGATGGTTACTTTCTCTGGGAAACCTATAGGATGGGGGCAGGGTGAAGAAAACACCTCTTCGAGATGCGTCTTTTCAGAGCCATCTTTATGCCCATCTGTCTGGGAGGGAGATATAATGAATAGGAAAACAAATGTGGGAAGAATCAAACCTAAATTCTGGAAGCCCATAAAAATCTGCTTGCTTTTGGAGTAGTGGCCACATAAAGCTTTAGTCTGGTTGCATGTCAGCATCCCGTGCTGGCACAGCTTCTGCTATAGGTAGAAGTAGCCAAAGTCTCATTGAAAAAGGTGTGCTATCATCCAAACCCACCTCTGGAGAGGTGTGGGAGGTTTATGAAGGTGCCCCAAATTATATATTTGTGTGTGTGTGTGGTGTCATTTGGCTTCTACTTCTGGTCTAAAAAAAGTAACAAGGAGAGTCAGAGGATAAATGTTAGTTCAGGTATCTACAAAAACATGTGTTAAATATAGGCATTTCCTCTGCCTCAATTTTCCTTGTGGTCATCTTCACGGACAGAGACCTTGGCTGTCCTCTGCCTTCCTTTGCTGTGTGCTGCAGATTGACACAGGACTAAGTATCTAAGAGTACTGACAGTTAGAGTGCACCAAACCACACAGTCTTCCGAGTGCACCAAACCACACAGTCTTCCGTCAGTTATACTCCTGAAAATCTATAATAGTACCAAGTAGATCGATGGAATTGCTCAATATTTACACTAGAGTAAGTGAGAACAAAATTCGGTCTCCCTGCAGCAAAGTGAATGCTACAAAGCTGTACCTGGCAGGAGTAGCCTTCCTTGCATAATTCTCAGTCCAGATCCAGAAGAAGACTCATTGATGACCAGTTAGAAAGTCTCTGAGAGATGTGTGACCTCTGGCTGATGCAGTGAAAAAACTGAGATGAAGCAGGCAAAGTAGTATCCAAAAGGTAAGAAACATTTCAGCGGAAGCTTTCCTACTGCATAGCTTAACTTCTTCAGGTGGTAAAGAGGAAAATCTTACTCAAACTTCATAAAAGAGGCATAAAACCCCTGCCAAAATTTTCCTTTAGAGAAGAATGATCGTAAGATGAAAGATTTTAGGGAACATTAGAAATATGGAACTTCATTCCACAAATAACATTGCATCTTTCACTACTTTCTCCAAGCAGGCTTTCTGAGTTTCAGATAGATTTAGTAAACCCCCACTTACCTGCTAGTGAAACAACTTGTGAGTCAGTGTGCTGGTAACTCTGGGAGCAAGATTACTTATAAAGGAAATGAAGCCAACATAGTCTTTGCGTAAAGGAAAGATTGGAACATCTAAATCAAAGAGAAAGACAGTTGTCTCATTGGCATAACCTTGAATTAGGGTCACTTTAAAATAAATCACCCACTGTCTCTGAAAACATTTATAAGGAGAAAAAAAAAAGATGCCAAGTCAAAGGGAAAATATTCTATGTTTCAGCAGCATTACCCTTTCAGCTACTCCTGACCTTTTTAGGCTCCCCTCCTAATATTGGGCAGCCTGTAAATCAAGGAGTCTATTCACAAAAAGACCACGGTCCGTATTATAAATAGCGTTTAAACACTCAGGTAGGTGGTTGTGATGTCATGGGATGTTCGCTGCGTATCAAGATGATTGTCACTGTGTTTGTTTTTCAATCTAAGACCTCTACTAAAGGCACAGTTGGTAGCTGAACTGAAAAGTTAATGAGGTAGAGAGAACTCGGCAGCACCAAAGCCCAACTGTACTAGTTTGGATAAATTAAAGTGATCATTACAAAGAACTGTAATTCAGGTCATGAAGGTAAAAAGGGTACTGAGCTTTAACAATATCTCATGAAGAGGTGGTAGTCCCTATTACTGAAACAAATGGGGGGAACAGCATAAGTCAGTTACCTTCAGGAAAGACTTCACATTTGGATCTATTAAATAGCGGTTAAATAGCAACGCCCAAAAGCAGAATCGTATTCTTAACAGTATAAACTGAGAAAATTTGTTTGCTTCCAGAGAACCAAACAAAAGCTCAAGCCTACTATAGAAAGGGTGAATTTAGGCTCAGGAACTGAGGATTTAATTCATCTGTGTGCAGAAGAACTGGTAAAAACACAAACCCTCTGCAATTAGCAGTTTGACAGCTCCAGTGAGAGTCATTTGGGTCCCTGGCACATAATAATTGGAGGGGAAAAGGCTTAGCAACACATTCGAGGGGAGGGGACCTGAAGAAGAAAAAAACTCTAGAAAATGGAAGGTATATTCATCATATTCGAGTGACTTTCAGGTTTCCAAGGAGGAAAAAAGTGCCTCACTCTCACTCTCCATCCTCAAATGCACACAGGTTTCATCTTTGCTTTTTACTTCCTTTTCTTTAGACCAGTTGGGCCCACTGAGTGCCATTATGATACACAAAGATAATTAATAGTAAAAGTGTGCATGGCGTGGAAGAATAGGACACAGTCAAGACAACTGATGTCACAAGAGTGCAGAACATTTTTTAATATTTGTTTTCACCTGCTTTGTCCATCATTTGAATAACTTCCTTCAAATATACCTGGTCATGGTCCTGGCTCTTGAGTGCCAGCTTCAAGGGCACTCATTCTATATCATGTCAGGCAGAACTCATCTCCTTACGAATTCAGAGTCTTTGCACTGCTTTGGACCAGAAGATACTCATTAGGTGCTTTGGAAGTTAATTGTGGAAGGCCTTCACCTCTTCTTGTGCTGGGAATTGCTGTTCTAGACTAAGAGTACAATACACAACCTAACAGTGTATTGCATGCACAAAAAAGTCTGTACCATAAGGTGTAATAAATAACTAATAAGGAAAGAAGTCTGTAAATTTGTGCTTACATTTTATTTCGGTTGCAGAGAAAATAAACACACTGGAGGCACAGAAGCCTCTTCACTCAGCCTTAGGCAACAAATAAGTTTGGATCAAGTCTGAATTGAGAAAGAAGTAAAGAGTCAGAATTCGTAGTAACAATGTTTAGGGTCATGTACCATACAAAAATTCAATTTTTATTTTTATTTAAGTCTAGAAAGTCAGATGGTACTTGTTGTCAACAAGAGAGTGGTATATTGATTTCATTGAATTCTGGTGATTTACCAGGTTATTAAAAAGAATTGGGAACATGATTTGTCCTATGATCATTTTATTATCTTAAAACTTTTGAGTGAGAGAGCAGAAGACCCTCCAAGAAGTCTTCTTCATGTTACATTAGCCTAACACTCTAGTACATCTCTGCTAATATTTCAAATATCTGCGTTCAGATGTAATGTGAATACTACTCCTACCAGCCCAACAGAGCTGGGGCCGTAGGTGTGTGAGGGACAACATCGTGCCTTTCGTCCTAACTGCAGCTAACAAACTTTCAGCCTCCAGGAGGCACATTAAGTACAAAGCTGCAGCAGTAAAAGAGCTTAAACTGCATTTACTGTACTTTTGACCTGGCTATAGAGGCTCTCTTCTGCTCAGCAGAGATGTATGATGCTACAGTTAAACGTGTGGTGAATGTTTGAGGAAGCACAATGGTAAGAAATAGGAAGGCTAGTATTCAGAGATTTATTCCGGAAGGTACTGTGAGCATTTAGAGAGGGGATCAGAGGTGAGAAAAAAATTAAAAAGTCCCTTAACAAACCACCTACCTAAGCACAAAAGACTATAATTTCAGGCAGATCAGTTCTTCTAATGTTAACACATTAATTTTCTGTTTTGTTTTGTGAAGGGAAGGTACGTAAAGATGAAAGGACATGTCAGAGAGGGGCCAGGAGTTATTCAATATTTTTTGAATGAAATATTACTGTGTAAAACAGATGTACTATGATGAATTACAGTGAGAAAGCAGCTAGAATTGCATGTCATAAATAAAAAAATGAATCCCTGTTATCACACTGCATAAAATTTATTTCTATTTACTGAGCCGTGAAATCAGTAGACAATTCTAGGTTGAAGGTTGAAAATGCAAAGTAATTAGAGAAGGACATTATCACCTGACAAACTTCTTACAATGATTTTACCAGTTCTGTGCTTACAAAACTACAGCCAATTTAATACTTATATTGTGTATATTTTCATCCCACTGTGTTTCAATTCTGAAGAGCATACCAGGAAATAAACAGTACTTTCACAACATGTGAAGAGAGAAAGAGATCTAGAAATTGTAGCAGTAAAGACTCTGTAAATAGTCCAGGCTTTCAAGGAGGAGCCATGATCAGTAAAGTTGACTAGAAGAGGAGTGTATGAAAACTGGGACTTCAGATAGGCCAAGAAAAACACAAATGCTATTTCCACAGTATACAAAATTTTTCCATCTGGTAGACAGGGAATACATCAACTGTAGTTTATTAGCTATATTAAATACTTACTAAAGTCTCAGATTCTTTAGCCATTACCTTTAGCAAAACAAGTAAGCAAAAGTCAACTGCCTTCACCAGTGGATTTAGCCTGCCATTTGATTCTTGCTTAAAAATAGACCTGTTAGGTCAGATTTTCATTCTACGCCATTCTCAGCAGGCCATGCAAACTTGGAGCTTTGCAGAAAAGGCAACTATTAGACTACTCTATCATCAGAAAGCAAACAATAATCTTTTGGGGACAGATGGCTAGAGAAGACATTACAGGAGAAGAGATTTTTCTTGAGCAGAAGACCATCTAATTGTGATTGGTAAATCAAGAATATGTGAATATTTGCAATTTTATTGCTAATAATCCGGTATTTGCACAAAGATGTTACTCGTTCTTTTTCAGTGACTTGGCAAATACGGAGTATGATAGAAAATTAAGTTTTAGGGAATTTCTGGAGGCACACTGGTAAAGAATTCATCCCTGAGGCAGTGCCATCTGGTCAAACAAAGCTCTAACAAGGAAGGATTCAGCCAACTTTTTCAGATGTTAGCACGTTTTATCTTGCACACTGAAATATAGCAAGTGTGATGATAACAGCTGGTATTAAAATGCCAGTAGGGAATTTTTTGGATGAATTTGGGGTCGATAGAGAAGCCAAAGATGCAACGCTGGTGTACTTCTGTCTCCAGCCATCACCTCTTGCTTGGTTCCCAGCACCTCACAGCTGAACACTGTTGAGCATAAATGTATGGTTATGGTGCCAAACGCCTGGGAAGCTTGGTTTGTCATTAATCAAAAATACTTGCAGTAATATCAAAGGTAGTGCTGTTATTTTCTTGCACTAAGTAGTTGTATCTAGTGTATTGGAGTGAGGGGAAAAGAAGGAGGAGAGCTGGAGAATTCCCAGCTGGTGTGCCCTTGCTTGATGAGGCATGGGAAAGGGCAAAGTCATGAACCAGCATCCTGAGGGGGGTTGGGGGGTGGTGGCATGACACTCTCACCAGGGCAGGCTGGAAAGAGTAATAAAAGAAGGTGTGAGGAGGTAAGGATGGCTATGTGTCCATGGTCTCCTTCAGACTTCTTTAAAATGGAGACCTAGTTTCCTGATCCTCTTATGTTCCTCTGAGGTTAAGAGCAGTCAATCTCTGGTGTCAGCCCATGAGGAGAGCTGCAGCTAATTCTGTCAGCCCACATGTCACAAGAGTGCACTGTCGATCTAAATGTCTTTTCATTTCAGATGCCTCATGTGTGTATTAATGCAAATTCTTGCAACAGAACTTTTTTTGCCCACTTCAATTTTTCTAAAAGGAATTGTATATGAAATTTTGTTAAAGCCTACAATAGCATAATTAAGGAGTGCATTATGCTTAGTACATATAAGGGTTAACTGCAGTTGCATGGTCTACTTTAATGTTAACATCTACTAGTTTTTAAATACTTGGATTTGCTATTTTTGTGTTATGTTGTTGCAAGTGTTTTAGGTATAATATTGCTATTCAATGTGAAAGATTAGAAAAGTTTTAAAAGTAAAAGCTGGCATTGCTTTTGCCCTGAGAGACGGTTTTCACAGACATAGTGTAGTGGTGAGGCACCATTGCTCAAATACTGGTATTCAAGGTGACTGAAACATTTTCTATAGATGTTCAGTACATTCAATCAATAGTATGTCAGGAGAATTTAGTAATCTTGTAAAAAGTACATTAATTTCTTCAAAAGTGCAAATGAAAACGGTCAAAAGGAGTATATGTTTTATTAAGCGTGATTGGCTGTCTAGGCTGTCCTCCTTTTTTTCTTTCCTAATTACTGTTTGTTTTCCCTGCGTTCCCTCTTTATGGAGCTTTCAGGGGACATTCTAACCAAAGAAAACCTAGAGGAGGCATTTTTAAAGTATTTTCCACATGATTGTCCATTATCAAAATTTCTATATAATTATTTTCACCTTGAAAAAGCAAGTACTGTGATGCATAACGACAGGCTTCTCAATTCACGAATTTATTTCTATCAAGACCTTTATCTCCATGATTTTCTCCCATTTCCTTAAAGTCCTGAACTTTATTTTTGCTTTTTCTTACTAATTTTGCTTTTGGAGTACTGGCAACAAAATAATTGATCTTGATGTAGTTTTCAATGAAAGCTATTTTCATTGATAAAATTGCCTTTAAAAAATAAACATATCCTTAATTTTACATTACACTTAGATAAATAACAACATTTGTATGTAGATTGGGATCATTATACTTGTTAAAAAGTATCTGTAAATATGGTAAAGAACTTAAAAGATATTCAGTATTATATGAACTTAAAAACAATAAAGCCTTCAAGCCTACATACAATTTAGGTTTTTTTGACAGGTCTAGTCTTTCAAACTTCAGGAGAAGCCAATACCTTAGAAAGGAAGTATCTAGGACTTTGCATTCTCCTCTTCCAGAACTTCCTACAAGGCAGGAGTACTTTCCTCTTCTCCTTCTAGCCTTGTTTATGATAAGCTTTGCTAATGGCAGACTGTGGCACAGGTCAGGTAGCTTTTGACCTGAAGTCTTCTTTGGGATAGCTTGCTTCTCTTATCATTCACTGTCTGATGGGGAAGATGTGTTTCATTGCTTAATTGTAAAACATGCATCACATTAAGGACAGCAAAACGATGTTTCACATAAGGGGATAAACTGTTGAGTGGGTCTTCTAGTTTGCTATTGACAAGCAGAAGTTTCATGTTTAGTTAGTGCAATTAATTTTTAAAAAAACTCATAAACTTCCAAATAATTTGCATAGGATTGCCATCAGTGCAACATGAGAAGTTTCTTGATTTGAAATTTAATATTATATTTGACTTTTTATTTCTCATTTGAAAAAAATCTCTAAAGAAACCTGAACATCTAAATAAAGTTTTATACCTTTGTGCTTTCTCTCTAGGTAGGAGAAGAAATATTCATGCCTTTTACACTAATTAAAGCTAACAAATAAAAATATGCAAAGGAATAAGGGTAATGACAGGGATAAGTATCACTGAAAGACTCTACACTTTCAAGACAGTAAAATAATGTGTCAATTTATTGAAATCTCTATCTGATGATTCAGAGTTTGAGGAGTTACTTCACCTGGTTTACTTTTCTTCTTTCTTATCTTGCTCTCAGAAAAATCTTGAGCCCTGGGGCCCTCAGCGGGACTGTCTATGGGCAAAAGCAGCAGTATGTCTGTCATTGGTACTGAGCAGGAGGCGGGAAGGGGGAAGAGTGTAAAGCAGGTTGAAGTTCTCCTTCATAAAGTTCTCTCATAAAGAACTTCATGAAGTTCTCTCTTCATAAAGCAGGTTGAAGTTCACAGAATCACAGAATCACAGAATCATATAGGTTGGAAAAGACCTTTAAGATCATCGAGTCCAACCATAAACCTAACACTGCCAAAAACCACCACTACACCATGTCTCTAAGTACCTCATCCAAACGTCCTTTAAATACCTCCAGGGATGGCGACTCAACCACTTCCCTGGGCAGTCTGTTCCAATGCTTGATAACCCTCTCGGTGAAGAAAAATTTCCTAATATCCAGTCTAAACCTCCCCTGGCGCAACTTGAGGCCATTTCCTCTTGTCCTATCACTTGTTACCTGGGAGAAGAGACCGACCCCCACCTCTCTACAACCTCCTTTTCATGTAGTTGTAGAGAGCGATGAGGTCTCCCCTCAGCCTCCTTTTCTCCAGGCTAAACAGTCCCAGCTCCCTCAGCCGCTCCTCATAAGACTTCTGCTCCAGACCCTTCACCAGCTTCGTTGCCCTTCTCTGGACACGCTCCAGCACCTCAATGTCCCTCTTGTAGTGGGGGGCCCAAAACTGAACACAGTATTCGAGGTGTGGCCTCACCAGTGCCGAGTACAGGGGCACAATCACTTCCCTAGTCCTGCTGGCCACGCTATTTTTGATACAGGCCAGGATGCCATTGGCCTTCTTGGCCGCCTGGGCACACTGCTGGCTCATATTCAGGCGGCTGTCAACCAACACCCCCAGGTCCTTCTCTGCCAGGCAGCTTTCCAGCCACTCTTCCCCAAGCCTGTAGCGTTGCATGGGGTTGCTGTGGCCCAAGTGCAGGACCTTGCACTTGGCCTTGTTAAACCTCATACAATTCACCCCAGCCCATCGATCCAGCCTGTCCAGGTCCCTCTGCAGAGCCTGCCTACCCTCCAGCAGATCAACACTCCCACACAACTTGGTGTCGTCTGCAAACTTACTGAGAGTACACTCGATCCCTTCGTCCAGATCATTGATAAAGATGTTAAACAGAACATCTTCTCCTTTTAAAAGGAGAACAAGTTCTCCTTTTATTTTTCCTGCTTCCTTTTCTTTTCATGCAGAGGGCTGGTTATGGAGTATGTGAAGACTTCATGTCAGGCTGAGACAGCATCCCTACAATCCTAGGTTTGTAACTGTAGTTAACCTGACCACCTGTACTACCTTTTGTCCTATAGAATGCTGATTTATCTTTATGCTGGAAGTTTTCACAATAGAGTTAAGTTGAATGGGAGGGATATTATTAGAGAAAGGAATACTGCAATTTAAAGTATGAACCTCTTAGTGTTAAAACACCTCTAATGCAGTGACTGGGTAAGTGGAAGGGGGTTCACTGGAATGTCAAAGACAGCCCATGCAATTTTTATATCACTTAAACCCCAGAAGACAGACAGGTGAAGGTTCTGTTACTGCTGAAATGTGTTCATTTACTTTTTCTGATGACCATTACATATCACTACCCGATAAAAACAAAAACATTGTCCAAATGAATTTTGAAGAACAATTTATCTGGGTAGTCTCTAAATGCATTGATATCTGTTGGGTCTCTTTTTTTAACTTTGACTTTTAGAATCATAGAATCATTTAGGTTGGAAAAGAACTTTAACATCATCAAGTCCAACCGTTAACCTAGCGCTACCAAGTCCACCACTAAACCATGTCCTTAAGCACCACATCTACACGTCTTTTAAATACCTCCAGGGATGGCGACTCAACCACTTCCCTGGGCAGCTTGTTCCAATGCTTGACAACCCTTTTGGGGAAGAAATTTTTCCTAATATCCAATCAAAACCTCCCCTGGTGCAACTTGAAGCCATTTCCTCTCGTCCTATCACTTGTTACTTGGGAGAAGAGACCAATGCCCACCTTGCTACAGCCTCCTTTCAGGCAGTTGTAGAGAGCAATAAGGTCTCCCCTCAGCCTCCTCTTCTCCAGGCTAAACAATCCCAGCTCCCTCAGCCGCTCCTCATAAGACTTTGCTCCAGACCCTTCACCACCTTCGTTGCCCTTCTCTGGACTGCCTCCAGCACCTCAATTTCCCTCTTGTAGTGAGGGGCCCAAAACTGAACACAGTATTCGAGGTGCGGCCTCACCAGTGCCGAGTACAGGGCCACGATCACTTCCCTAGTGCTGCTGGCCACACTATTTCTGATACAAGCCAGGATGCTATTGGCCTTCTTGGCCACCTGGGCACACTGCTGGCTCATATTCAGCTGGCTGTCGACCAACACGCCCAGGTCCTTTTCCTCCAGGCAGCTTTCCAGCCACTCTTCCCCAAGCCTGTAGCATTGCATGGGGCTGGTGTAACCTGAGTGCAGGACCCAGCACTTAGCCTTGTTGAATCTCATAAAATTGGCCTCGGGCCATTGATCCAGCCTGTCCAGGTCCCTCTGCAGAGCCTGCCTACCCTCAAGCAGATCAACACTCCCACACAACTTGGTGTCGTTTGCAAATTACTGGGGGTGCACTCGATCCCCTCGTCCAGATGATTGATGAAGATATTAAACAGAACTGGCCCCAATACTGAGCCCTGGGGAACACCACTTGTGACCAGTCGCCACCCAGATTTAACTCCATTCACCACAACTCTTTGGGCCCGTCCATCCAGCCAGATTTTTACCCAGCGAAGAGTACACCCGTCCAAGCCACGAGCAGCCAGTTTCTCCAGGAGAATGCTGTGGGAAACGGTGTCAAAGGCTTTACTAAAGTCCAGGTAAACAACATCCACAGCCTTTCCCTCATCCACTAAGTGGGTCACCTTGTCATAGAAGGAGATCAGGTTAGTCAAGCAGGACCTGCCTTTCATAAACCTGTGCTGACTGGGCCTGATTGCCTGGTTGTCCTGTACGTGCTGCATGATGGCACTCAAGATGATCTGCTCTGTAATCTTCCCTGGCACCGAGGTCAGACTGACAGGCCTGTAGTTCCCTGGATCATCATTCTTGCCCTTTTTGTAGATGGGCGTCGCATTTGCTAACCTCCAGTCAGCTGGGACCTCCCTGCTTAGCCAGGACTGCTGGTAAAGCATTGAAAGCGGCTTGGTGAGCACTTCCACCAGCTCCCTCAGGACCCTTGGGTGGATCCCATAGACTTGTGTGTGCCTAAGTGGTGTAGCAGGTTGCTAAACATTTCCCCTTGGATTATGGGGAATTTTGTTAATTGACATCTTTTTGTTCTTACATTTCATTTCTAGCTTTAGGATCAGGTGCTTTTTAAAGTGCTGCTTGTGTACTTTTCATATTCTGTTTAGTGTGAAATCACTACTGTCTAAAATAACAGACATCATTTTTCACATGCAAAGAATAGAGATAACCAATATAACAGCTTTGTGTATTGCTTTTTCTCTTTCAATACATTAATATTCAGCTTTTGTTTTAGTCTCATGATAGAAACTGAAAGAAAAGAACATTTCTTCGGGCACTTACAGCTTTTTTTCTTTTGACTATTAATTAGTCTATAGCATACTTTTATTGAATGCTTCATTAGTTTAGTGTGACAGAAAATCAACAAAGACTTGCATTTTATTCTCTATCTAGTTTGTATCTACCTGCCTATTATTCCAGCTAAACACATTTTCCATAAACAATGTTTGGTTATCTGTTATGTATAATTGAAAAGCCTCTTATATTGTTCATTTGTCATTCTCAGCCATGCATGGGTATTGAGACTTGGAGCAAAAATTTGAGCGTGTTTGCATTGGTAAATTGAATTTTGTGTACTTGTACTAATCTTTACAAGTGGCATTTGGGCTCAGTAGGCAATAAAAGAAAGAAAAAGGGAGAGACACTGTTTTCCCCCCCTTTTTTAAAATCTTAATTTAATTCCAAAGCCAGAGGGTAGTTGCCTTGGTAGGAGGTGGGGGCAGTGGAGCTTGTGGAAGCTTGACTTTTACTGTTTGGTACTGACTGTACTTTCTGTAATATACTCACATACCAAAACAAATCCAGTAATGAAGGTATAAAAAAGAATAGATTTACAGCACAAAGCTTCATCAAGATAAGAAGGTAGTATGAGAAGACAACGGAAAGCAAATGAAGAAGACATTAACTTGATCTGTATTGCTCCAGTGTCTGAGAACACACACCATCATCTTCAATATGTTTATCTGCACAGTACCCTTGAGTTGTTTGTTGTTTGTTTTGTTTTGTTTTGTTTTGTTTTGTTTTTTTAATGTGGTTGTTTGGCCTCCCTTCGTGCTCATGTAAACTTTTAGCCTTCAAAGCATCTTTTTGCAATGAGTTCCTCTTGTTTATGACCTGTAGGATTTTTTTTTTTTCTGTGGGAAGGACATCCTGCTTTTATTGTTTAGAATATGGTTCCTATTTTCAGTTTAAGAAGGACAAGTTGGGTTTTGGAGGGGAAGACAGACAGGGATAATGGCATATTGAAACATATAGCTATGCTTTTCCTATTGATGATGTCCAAGATCAAGTCAATTCTCTTCCTCTACTGAACAATGAGCTTTTTTGTCTTGGTCCCATGCATTGGGGTCCTGGTTTTTTTCTGAGAGCTAAAGGGCTGGACCTTTCTTCTGATTTAGGATTTCTGCCCAGGAATATCTTCTTCTCTAATGTCAGCATAACCTTTCCAAGGGTTTCAAATTTTTAAGCTGCTTAAGCCTCCAGGAATTTTGTACTATTTAAGCCTCTAGAAATAAATAAAACTGAAGCTTAAACAAATATAGAGCCTATAAATGGTTTCTAATCAAATATCCTTGTCTGTAGATTGATGGTACCAAAGGCAATGCACATATCTACACCAGACATTCAGAAATCTGGGAAGCATGCTCTGGCCTCTTCTCCCCACCAAGAGGTCTTTGAACTTCTGTCACACTCGGTTATGGAGTGCAGGATCTTTATACCTCTGTGCATGGTTTCTTTTTTGCATCTTTAACTCTCCCTCTCACTCCTGCAAAAAGCTGATTGCTTTTGGCTTTAACTCCTTTTTGCCAAATTACCTCCTTGTTGGGTAGTTTTCTATATCTTTTGTCAAGGGATTCACCTTCCTGCCTCGTAGTCTTATAACTAGCAGGCACTTTTCTTTGATGCGATTTGGTTGTGTTGGTGTATTTTGTTGCTCAAGGGGTTGCTTCCATTTAAATGCAACATTGTCAAGATTTAATGAATATTGTTGTTTATGGTCTCTCACTAGCCCTTGGAACTGCATTCTAAATACAATTAAAAAGCCACAAAGAAAGCAAACATTGGAAATGTGGGGATTCTTGATCTTTAATCTGGCTGTTAAGTATATTGAGTTGTCAATACTAAGCAATTTGTAGGTGGCAAATGGAAAAATTTCCCAGATCATTACAGATGTTTAACTATTTATAAACTACAGTGAAGTGAAGATCCTGTAACAGGAAAGATCACTGCAATTGGTGAGACGGTCTCAAGGAATGATTTTTGACCAAAGTCGCCATTGAATAGGGCCACAGCAGCCTGCACAATTCCTGTTAAGTTGCCTGTTGGGGTCCTAGGCAGCCTGCAAGACAGGGTCAGAAAGATAAACTGCCCTGACAGACCTGCCCTGAAACCTGCTCCAGCCAAACTCCATATATGCTGATACCCCACAATATTGCCAGAAACAACAGCTCTGAAGATGAAATTTCTTTTGTTTTGTTTTGTTTTTTTGTTTTTTTTTGTTTTTTTTTACCCCAGCCTTCCTGAACTTTCCATGAATCAGGAAGCCAGGTTTTGAAGACACCTTGCTCCATGGGACAATCTCTCATACCCATTTTCTAAGAGACCTAAAGGCTTCCTGCACCCACAGCTGGGACAGTTCCTGATCATACAGAGTTTGACTTTTTAACTTCTGTTATATTTTGACTGGCTTACCACTGATATGTAATAGAAGAAGAGATGAGGACTTCATATTTCTCAGCAGGACACCATTACTGCTGCAGTCCTTTTTGTCTCAGACTCTTTCCATGTTTTCAGCCATGAAGTTGAATAAATGGGCCAGAAGGAAGACCAGACTGTTCTCAGCCTCCCTCTCTTTTCCACCAATGGGCAGCGCAACCGAATCACCCTAAGGGAACATAAGTACTTGGGGTTTTCTCCACAGTTCATTCATTGCGATAAAATTTGTAGGCAGTGTGAACACGCATGTGTCTGTGAGATGGGTCCGCCATAGAAACGATCTAGCTAGGGAAGCATTGGCACAGGTTGGCTGTGATCTTAAAGTTGTTGAATCAAACAATTTTTAAAAAAATCAGTTGAAAAAAGATTTTTCCCACTGGGATTATTATGTGCAATAGCTAAAATTGAAACAGTTTGAAATAATTCCAAGAAGCAGAAGAATGAAAACATCTGTAACAATCACCCTGATTTGGAGAGCTAACACAGAATTCCTGCACTTTGACTGTAATGCTTGATCTTTGATGTTTTGTATTATAGTTGAAGAACGCTACCTCCTTCACCATTTTAATAAGAAAATATTTTTCTTCAGCAAGCTATGTGTGCTTTAACTTTTAATTTTATCCCATTATAGTTCAGGGCTGCTAAATAGCTATATTTGCTCTCAGTAGAGCTCAAAATAGCTTGCTTTTTATTCTGAAAGAAGGTGCATAATTACATTAAGCCTGAAAGATTGAATAGTTCAGAAAGTGAAATAAAAAAAAGAGATTTCTACAGTTTGACACTTCCAGTGTAGATACTATGAAAATTATTTCTATTTAGAGTTATTAACAATAAAGCTGTCATACTAATTTGCTTATGGAATACAAGGCTAAGAGAAATTTCAAAATATGGCAATACTGAACAGTCCATAATTAATCAAATTGTTATTTAAATCTGAACTTTGAACTAATTTTAATTATCACCTTTTAGGATAATGATATGGCAAAAAGGAGAATGACTGCATTTTGCCATCTGTGAGAGATTCATGTCCCTGCAAATTCTTATGCACAGAGATAAATACATCTGTGTGTAATTGTGGTACTGGAGCCTTGCTAACAACCAGAGCTGAAGAAGTTATTTTATTTTCCCACTAAGAGGGGTCTGTGCTAGATGAGGAAATACAGGATGCTCAGCAAGAAAGAGCTCAAAAAAAGAAGTGAAATAGACAGTCATTATGCTAACGACATGAAGAGTGTCTTTAAAAAAAAAGATGCCTGCAGATTATGTGCATTTTCTTTTCTATTTATAAACCTTTCTACTTTATAAAAGCAGCATTGCAAAGGGCATGATTGTGCATGCAGAATATTGAATAAATACAAAAGTTTTCATAAGCTGTCTGTGCTTTATGGATTTTTTTATAAAAACTGTCGCATGCAAACTCTAAGGCATCACCATTACTAAACTGAAAAACAGGGAGATAAGTCTTGTCACGCCTGCAGACTATCCACTAGGAACAGTTAGGTTTTTGCATAAAAGCAGTTGCATGTTCAGAACACTTGCTGTTCCTGGATTAGACACCCATTAGCAGTGCTGCAGGGATTGCTCAAGAAGCCTGAAAACGCATAGTTTGCAAATATGATTGTTTGAAAATTTGGCACACAGTGTGTCCTGGTTTCAGCTGGGATAGAGTTGATTTTCTTCCTAGTAGCTGGTAGAGTGCTGTGATTTGGATTTAGGATGAGAATAATGTTGATAACATGCTGATGTTTTAGTTGTTGCTAAGCAGTGCTTACGCTAGTCAAGGACTTTTCGGCTTCCCATGCTCTGCCAGGTGCACAAGAAGCTGGGAGGGGGCACAGCCAAAGTGGCCAAAGGGCTATTCCATACCATATGACGTCATGCTCAGTATACAAACTGGGGGGAGCTGGCCAGGGAGCAGTGATCGCTGCTCGGGGACTGGCTGGGCATTGGTCAGTGGGCGGTGATCAATTCCATTGTCCATCACTTGTTTTGTGTATTCTTTTATCATTATCATTATTATTATTATTATTATTATTATTATTATTATTACTACTATTTTCTCTTCCTCTGCTGTCCTATTAAACTGCCTTTATCTCAACCCATGGGTTTTACTTTTTTTCCCAATTCTCTCCCCTATCCCACCAGGTGTGTGGTGCTTAGTTGCCGACTGGGGTTAAACTACAACACAGTGCTACAAACAGGCATTGCTTTCCAAACTGTCCTATGTGTCAAGTATTTGCCGAAATATGCTATTTCTAAAGATATGTGCAAAATATTTTTAAACTTTAGGCTACTTACAAAGAGTTGAGCCTATAGCACAATGTAACACCAGATTCTAGTTCATTTATTCAGAATACAAGAGAGAGAGTTCAGGGTTGATGTGAATACAGCTTACAGAAACCCAAGTAGAAGCTTCAAAATAGAGGGTTTTAAACATCTGACCAAAGTACAAAAGCCCAAAGTTGAAGATGGATGTATTCAGGTTCTCCTTTTTTTATAGTTAACAGTAGGGACAAGGTGTGAAGGGTAAAGTAGTGATAATTTAAATCAAGATGCTGTTCTGAAACAAATATTCTTGTTCAAGCAGAAATACTAGACTTGAAACAACATTTCTTGCATAGCATGTCTATGGCCTGTATTGTGCAGGGTGCCAGAATGCATGGCCACTGCAACACAGCTTAATTACTAGCTATTGCTCCAATCAGTATATTAACCATAAACACCATATTCACAGAGGTATTTAGCCACTGATTCCAATGGAAATGAGAGCCTGGATGCATCCCACGCGACACAGAGCCCAGCATCAGAGTGCTCTGCGGGCAGTTTGTAATGGGCATTTCTCCAAGAGCAACCACTTATCCAAGATACAGAACTAGCAAAGTATCGCTCTGCAGCAGTAACATCTAGCAACTACCTACCATTTCACAGTATTTTAAAAACATATTTTCCAAACCACCTGGCACTGTTTCAATATGATACAGCAAAACAGATAGTTTACAGGTAGAGTTCATAATGGCCACATGCTGGGATGAATCTTTTGGCTTTTCTCAGGGGAGTTCTATTTGTATAGCAATTCTGAGTAGTTTCTTCTTTTCCTCTGCAAGTGCAGGCAAAAGGCTAGTTCACATCGACAATGTTTGCAATGGGGCCTTTATGTGAAATAAATCTTTCAGTTGACTACTTCTACCACTATAGTCAGTTTTACACATTTCACTTTAATTATTAAGAAAAGACTAATTATTACTCTGCTTATTCCCTAAATCTCTGCTTTAGGTAAAGTTTACCAAATTATATTAATATTCACTTTACAAATATTCTAGATGTTTCCAATCCAGTGGAATTTGAGGTGTTTTTTTTTTCTTGTTATCCATCTGTCTAAAAAAATAGTTCTTTATAGACCTTTAAAGGTAGATTTCTGAGGGATTTTTTTCATGTTATATTAATGTCTGCTTTTACAAAAATTGTGGTTCCCCAATGTACTAGTTTGCAAATATGTAATCATTTTAGGCTTTTGACATTGTTACTTTGATGAACTTGTACATCAGTTTTACATTAAATGTCTTATTTTGACTTAGCTGGTCTCTAAACTGTTTCTTGAGCAATTTGGTAGCATTTGTAAACAGCGGCGAGGCTGGATTGCAACTGACAGTGAAGTGCAATGACTTTGTTCTGTCACGAACAGAGATGCATGTATGTAGCGCTTGATGTGTGAAATACATTTTTTAAGCTTTCTGGTACTTAAGCATTTTTACTGCAAGTAAACTATCTCCAGCCCTTCTTGGGATTGATTATTAATTACTTTATGGGACAAAGTCACAGTATTATTTATGGGAGACTGCACAGGTTAACACTGGAAGATTCAGCAAGAAAAGAGGATTGCACTTCACACATTAGTTCTTATGCAGATCTGGAGAGCTGGGGAATTTTTCTGTGCTGCAGTAAATGAGAACAACTAAATTACTACATGGGGAGTGGTTACTGATAATACCAGTTTTCTTCCTCCTCCACTACACTTTTGCTTCTTTGCCAACCAGATTTCTATTACAGATGTCAGAGTTTCCCGGCTGCGTTGTGTCTTTGAATTATAGTATTTGTTTAATCAAACCCTTGTGTCTAAATGGATTTATGTGCTGATTAAAGAGACAACCCCTTTGATTATCTTCTGGTGTTGCAGGCTGAAGCGTCCAAAAAATATGACTACGCAATGTTGTGGATAATATGGACAGAGGAGACACACGCGTACTTTTGAATGCAATTTTTTTCTTTTTCAGCTGTCCTTTTAGTGTTCAGTGCCATTTTTGTTTTCTGTTTTGCATCCCTTTTGCCTTCTTCTATTCCTTTTTGCCCTTCAAAACCTGAAAGCCACAATGGTCCGACCCCCTGTATCAGGCTGTACCTGGTATGTGAGATATGATCACAGGCAGAAACAGGCTCACCCTCTCTCTGCATTCAGATTCAATTCTTGATTGGAAGCAATAGGTATACATTAGTTGGATGCAGAATTTAAGCTAATAGCCTCAGTTTGGAGTTGATTTGCAGCTGGTTGAATGGAAGAACAGGCAGAACTGGCCTGTATCTGTCTGCAAGAGGCTATGCAGACATATTCACCATGATTCGTGCATCAAGATTCATTCCTCCTTGATAGGTCAAAGCTTATCTTTTAGAAAGATGTCCAGGCTTGATTAAAAAAAACCCCACAGCAACCCAAATCTCTAAGTAATGAAGAATTGATGGCTGTTTTCTGGTTTTATACTTTTTATATATGCAATTATACACAGAGCAGGATCCTGCTGAAGTCAAAGAATGCAGGTTAGAGCTGTGGAGCACAAATGACATTGAAGTGGAATGTGCAAACAGAAAACTGTTGCTTCTTCTGATTGTTTCGCCTACCTGCTGAAACCTGTCACCCCCTCATTAGCTTCTGGTGAATTCATTGCCTTTAATCAATATCATAGGCTATTACTTTGTATATAGAATCTTTTTTTTTAAGGTGTAGTTATGGCAAGTCAGTTCAGAATAGCTGAGATGCACAGAGATTGTAATGAAAACCACCCCTTTTTCCTAACCTTTCTCAGATCTGGTAATCAAGGTGTGATATTTCATGAGTGCCATTGTAAACATATATAAATAGTTCAAAAAGAAGAAAAAACCTCTTTGAGGTAGTGTCACAATAGCTAAGTATGAAAAATACCAAACCTCTCGCAAATTAATGTATTTAGATAATTACTGACTTTTTGGTTTGCATAAGTCCTCTATCATTTGCCCTAACACTGCATTCATTCTGTATTGTATTCTAAGAGGGTGAGAGATTATAAGTCTATTCTTACAACACTTATAGCCTTAGGCCTTTCACAGACATCTTTTGTGGACTCTGCTGTATTACGTCTAGAGTAATTTACTACTGAATTGCATTGACAGTTTGGTTAGCTCCAGCAAAACTACAGAAAATAGTCAGAAAATAGGGCTGAACTAATCTATTCCCTGCCCCAAGGCAGAAACACCTACACCTATTCTGATACACAGGTTGCTTTTCTAACTTCTTATTAGAAACCTTTACTTCTGGGTATGTCACAACCTCCCTAAGTGTTGCTTTTCACTATTGCTACTATACGACAGCATTTCCTCATATGTAAATTAAATTTCCCTTGTTGCAATTAAAGTCAGAGCAATATGCTCTGACTTTAGCAATGAGTTGAAAATAGCATGAGTTGAGAATTGTCTGTTGAAATTGTGTTTTGACAGGTTAGGTTTCTAACATAACAATTATTTTTTCATATTAATTGCCTACTTTTCCCTTTCATAAAAGAAAAATGAAAAAAAAAAGTAAGGGCAAACAATGAACTAAGAACTATTTTGATTTGGAGAGACTTGCAGCATCCTGTGAGAGTTTTAGGTCAGCCTTTCCCTGATCCTGTTTCTTGTATGGGACAGGCTCTTCTGGCATATAATATTTCTGTAATTCTGGGTAACTAATTGAATACCACACACTGTTTCTAGCTATTTTACTCCTGAAAACCCATTCATTTAATTATCCAAGGATATTGGAAGCTGTCTAGAAACACAGCACCAAAGAAGACCACATATGTCAAGTTCATTCCCCTGCAGTAGCAGAAAATCAAGCAGGAGAGTACATCAGGAAGTCAGATGTCAATTCATTCTCTTTCTTCTCAGATCACAAAACACATGACATTCCTCTAACAGAGAGGATTTTACCTCTATGACTGAAAACATGACCACTGGAAAAACTGGAATAGAGGAGAGAGCTCAAGGGACATGGTCAGCATGTTAGCACTAGCACACAGCCAGCAAAATTAAGGTCCCAGGAAGTGGCTTATACTCAGGACTGTCAAAAACCAGGTGGTTAAACAAACCATCCAACCCAGCAGCCATCCTCCATCCGAGGAGGCATCAGATATCTCATCTGTCATTTGATGTTCTCTGTGTGTGTGTGGGCAAGCTGGGCACACACCCAAGTGATTTCTCAATACCCCTAGGAGCACTAGCATGTCACAGAATCAGAATGGTTAAGGCTGGAAGGGACCTCTGGAGGTCATCTGCTCCAACCCCACTGATGCAAACAGGGCCACCTACAATGATTTGCCCAGGATCCTGTCCAGAGGGCTTCTGAATAGCTCCAAGAAGGGAGACTCCACAGCCTTCCTGGGCAACCTGTGCCAGCGCTTGGTCACCCTCACAGGAAAAAAAAGTGTTTCCTGATGTTCAGAGGGAAACTCCTGTGTTTCAGGTTGTGCCCATTGCCTCTGGTCCTGTCACTGGGCACCACTGAAAAGAGCCTGGCTCCGTCCTCTTTGCACCCTCCCTTTAGGTATTTATATCCACTGATGAGATGCCCCTGAGCCTTCTCTTCTCTAGGCTGAACAGCCCCAGCTCTCTCAGCCTTTCCTCATAGGAGAGATGCTCCAGTCCCTTCATCATCTTTGTGGCCTTTTGCTGGAGTCTCTCCAGTATGTCCATGTCTCTCTTGTACTGGGGAGCCCAGAACTGGACACAGTACTCCAGTTATGACTGCACCAGAGCTGAGTAGAGGGGAAGGATCACCTCCCTCAACCTGCTGGCAACGCTCCTCCTATGCAGCCCAGGATACCATTGGCCTTCTTTGGGGTAAGGGCACGTTGCTGGCTCATGATCAGGTTGGTATCCACCAGGACCCTTGGGGCTTTTCTGCAAAGCTGCTCTCCAGCTGGTCAGCCACCAGCATGTATGGGTGCCTGGGTCTGTTCCTACCCAGGTGCAGGACTTGGCACTTCCTCTAAACTATGCTTGTCGCAATCTTTAGATACCTCTAAAATCTGAAGCCTTTGAAGAAAACCTCTTTGCTCCTCACTCAAAAGCCAATCTGTGCAAGTGAATGAAATCCTAAAGCATGTAATTAGTTATTCAAATGCAATACCTCAGGTTCATGGTAATTAATCTACCATATCTGTGAATCATACCCACTGTAGCAGACATTTTAATTGTTAGTTCACTGATCAGCTCAGACAATCCAGTCTGTGAGTCAAGCTATCTCCATCTTGAAACAATTAGGAGTTATCCCCACTAATTTCTTTGGAAAATCCTCCCAGATGTGACAGTAAACCACTTTCTAATGTCCCATCTGGATTAATTCATTACAGCTTTATTCTCCTTTGTATGAGTATTAATTTTAAGTCCTTGAGCTGCAGATGGTTGGATGTGGAGAGGGTGCTGAACAGTTGCCCTGCCCTTATGCTTCCCTTCACGCACTGGCCTTAGGTCACTACTTTTGTTAGTCCTCCCTGGTCACTGTTTTCACTAGTTTTCCCCTAAACCAAATGCCCTCTTCTTTCATCCAAACACAAGTGGAAGGTCTAAGAAACAAATCAGGGAGAAAAATAGATTATGATAGGGAGCAAAGAATGAAAAAAGGAAGGAATTGAGCCTCAAAGGATAGTTCAGAGCTAGAGGGGGACAGACCATTCCTGAAGGTGAAGCATTCCTGAAGCTTTTCAAGAAGCTGGTGGATGCTGCTTGGTGATGCTCTGTCTGGAGACACACCATACATGAACAGCTGGAAATAGATGGCTGTGGCAAGAATGTCCTGTGGCTTGGTGGGACTGGAAGAGAAGAGTTAAAGACGTGAAATACGCAGCTGACATATCAAACATCTGGAGGGAAGAAGGGTTGCAGCCTCGTGTGCTTGATGTATGTCTGTGCCAGGGTTTCCCTCTTTTCATAGAAAGACTCTGAGAAACAAGATTCCTTCATGGAAAGGACTGCAAGTTCATAGGACTCTGTTCTGTGAACTCTCCCAGATCACAACTCCATGGAGGATTTTCCAGTTTGTGTGTGTGGAGGTACCTTGGGGTGCCAGCAGGCCCATCAGGGTTCCCCATCCTCTTCTGGGGGTGAGAGGCACCACGATTTTGTGCCTTGGAAGTGTGCATGGATATAGGGCTTGGGCAAAGGGACATGAGGGTGAGAAAAAGGAACAAGCATAACATAAGCATGTTGAGATTTCCAAGGCAAGGGTCTGAGGCTGATGCTGCACCGTGCAATTGTCTTTTATGTGGTCCTGTATTGGGTTTAAGTGGCAAGGTTTTGATAGCAAGGCATGTGTGTGTGTTTCCGGGGTGGCCTTTGTGAAAAGACATCAGGAGTTGCCCCCATGTTGGACAGAGCCAGTTCTAGATGGCTCCAAAACGGACCCACTGCTAGCCAAAGCTGAGCCCATCAGTAAGCTGGTGACACCCCTGTGCTAACATATTTAAGAAAGGGCAAAGAATGCTGTGCAGCAGCTGTGAGAGAGAGGAGTGAGAAAAATGTGAGAGAAACAGCTCTGCAGACACACAGGCCAGAGAAGAAGGAGGGGAGGAGGTACTCCAGGCACTGGAGAAGAGACTCCCTGCAGCCCATGGGGAAGACCACGGTGAAGTAGGTTGTGCCTCTGCAGCCTATGGAGGGCCACACTGGAGCAGCTATCCACGCTGCAGCCTGCGGAAGACCCCATGCTGCAGCAGGTGGACATGCCCTGAAGGAAGCTGCAGCTTGTGGAGAGCCCACACAGGATCAGGCTCCTGGAGTCCTGTGGCCCATGGAGAGGAGCCCAACCAGGAGCAGGTTTTCTGGCAGGAACTGTGGCCTGTGGGGGACCTACACTGGAACAGTCCATTCCTGAAGGACTGTACCCCATGGAGAGGACCCATGCTGGAACAGTTCTTGAAGAACTGCAGCCTGTGGGAAGGACCTACATTGGAGGGCAGAGACAAGAGCATTATGAACACAAGCCCCATTCCCCATCCCCCTGCACCACCCAGGCTGGAGGAGGAGGTAGAAGAGTCGGCAACGAAGGAGTGAAGTTGAGCCTGGGAAGAAGGGCCGGTGGAGGGGAAGATGTTTTTAGTTTTGTTTTTCTTTCTCACTATCCTACTCTGTTACAACTAATTGGCAGTAAATTAAATTAATCTTTGCCAAGTCGAGTCTGTTTTGCTGGTGTTGGTAATTGGTGAGTGACCTTCCTGTCCTTGTCTCAACCCATGAGCTTTTAATCTTATTTTCTCCCCCTGTCCTGTTGAGGAGGGGGAGTGAGAGGGCGGCTTGGTGGGCACCTGGCAGCCAACCAAGGTCAACACAAGTGCATAGCACCCCTCATGCTTGGTGAGAGCAGCCTGGAGTACTGCCAGTCCCACCAAACTGGGTGATGGTGGCTGCGGTCATCCTTGGGCAAACAGTTGGGGTTGTGCAGCTAGGGGCACCTCAGCTCGGCTTCTCCCAGGTGTGGCCTGGTGTCTCCAAAGAGTTTCCAGGTCTTGATAAAGTCCTAGGAAAATAGCGACAGCTCAAATAAATCATAAGGGAGACTTCTGAAATTGATGGTCAGAACAGATGGTCACCTCAGAGCTCCTCAGAGGTGCAGAAGAAAGGTGCAGGCCAGCACACTGTGTGCCACACTCCTGCACTGTGATGAACCTCTGCATGTGGTGGAGGTGGGAGGTATGGGCTGCCAGGGGCTGTGCGCTCCTCTGAAACCACAGTGACATTTGTACTTATTTTGTCTAGCTGAAAGTATATACATGAAATTGGCCTCACACAAATCGTGGATAACATCCTGTACAGGCAGCTGATTTTGAGAGATGAAAACTAGCAGGTTATTTTGGAGTTTATTTATTTTTCTGTGTCTGTTTTTTTCCCCTGTGAAGTGGTGTTAGTTCACGTATAACTTTGCTCAGGTCACCTAGTAGGAGCTGCAAAATCTCCAGGATTAAGCAATACCCGATCACTGATACTGAGAATATTGGTGTTAGCTGAACCATGACCCAGTAAGAAGGACCTTTGAAGGAGCGACAGATGGCATATAATTTATCTGCCACTTGATATTGCAAAGGATTAAATTGAGTCTACTAATTTCAGTTTGTGAATGGACCTGTATCTGCCATGAGTTTATTCAAGGCAAAGAGAAAAGAAATATTGTTTCATCTTCTACCTGCTATGTAGTATGATGATAAAATGTTTCTTCAAATGACAATGATTACTAAATGTGGCACAGTAAATTATATCCTGTCTTGTATGAACCATGCTTCACTTAAGGGTTTTTTGGTTTTTTTTTTTTTACCTTTTTTTTTGGACTGTTTATACAGTGTAAAATCATTATTACTGCGTTTACTAAGGTTCTTGTGGCTTTGGCACCACATTTTGTTATCATTAATTTAACATACCATCCATTATCAATTTTAAAACTACATTTAAAGGTAAACTAATTAATGATTCGAAGTTCACAGGAGCACTTGAAAGCACTTGAAGCACTGGAAAGTCATAATTTATATGACAAGCTTAAAAAATAAGGTGTTCTAACTAGCAACATAATTGTAAAGAAGAGATGCTTGCCCGCAGTTGTCATCACTAACACGAGAATACACTATCTCTGATTATGACTCAAGTAAGCAGAAGAAGTGAGGTTTTAATGTTAAACTGCAATGGATAAAAACTAGGTTAAACATTAGGATCAGGGTTTATGAAATCCTGAACAAAGCAGTGATCTATTGGGGCAATTTATACTGACATCAGAATTAGGAATAAAGACAAAATGATGACATTTCAGGCTACCTCTATTTCTGTGAGGTTCTGCTCGCAGCATATTACCTTCTTTCTTTTTTTTTTTTTTTCTTCAGGAAAGTTCCAGAACAGTTTCTTGCAGGTTATGCAAATCAAAACAACTATGACTTGATCACTAAGTCAGATCCATAATTCAATGTCAGAAATAATAGGAATAGCAACTTCTTGGAACACAAGTATCAGTTATTATGAGATTGGACACAGTACTATTTCTTGGACGGGAACCTGTATGCTGAAGTAGGGGCACAGAGGTCTGATCTTTGTTCCAAAGAACAAATGTATGTTAAGAAAATAAACACATTTATAAGTAAAAACAAACTGAAAGAAAAAAACAGATAGGCCAAAGAAAAATGGAAGGGAGGCCAACAACTGTCTTTTTTCCAAAAATGTCATGACAGAATTGGGGAATAATTTTGCCTGGGAGGCACCAGTGGAGGTCATCTGGTTTGGGCCCTTGCTCAAAGCAGGGTCAATGTAAACCTGCTTTTACATTGCAACCTGCAGGTTGCTCAAGGCTGTGTCCAGCAGGGTTTTGAATAGCTCTGAGTGTGGAGACTTTACAACTCCTCTGGTCAATGTGTACCAGTGTTTGACCACTCCAATTTAGAGATATTTCTAAAGTAGGGTATCAACAGTCCATCATCTGTGTCCATAACTGGAGGCTGCAAGGGATGAGGTGGTGCTTAACTGTCTTGAGAACAAGTCTCAGAAAGTGTTTTAATTTTGTGTATGAAGTGATGAAATACAGTATGGTAAGCAAAGAATCACATTTTAGTGCTAATGGGATTAATTTTTTTGAGTTTATTCAGTTTTCTGACAGTGAACTGAGTTGGGACCAAGTATGTGAGGCAAAAGGAAGCACCAGCAAATTTTTAAATGCTTCTCTAATCTTCTTTCAAAATTCATCTTTGTTAACTTGGTTAACTTCAGAATGCTAATGACCAGTGTTCAGGCACTAGACAGCTAGTTGTACACATTTTGTTTCTAGCCACTTTGTTTATTACCACTAAATCATAGTAAAGAATATAGATACATCAACTTCTTCCATAACATTACCTTCCCATGTAAATAGATGCTGACATTTTTTAGGGTTGATACTGCATTGTTAGTGGGTAGGGAAGTATGTTGAGGCACATACACATGCTTATTCCTTTAGCAAGATATAATTCCTATCATGAAACTTTCTGAGACTTCCTATTTCGATTCATTTTAGATGTCACAGAAAAGCAACGAAAACAATTACTTTTATATATGTAACTCTGTAGAAAACTAGTTCCAGATGAGCAGAAACAATAGCAGAGTTCTAAAATTACAAAACTGTATTCACCTCATTAATATATTAGTTTTGAACTTATATCCATTGAAATGGTAACATTTTAAAAAATAACAAATTGAGGAGAGAAAAGTATTACAAGCTTCTTCACTGCTTTTAATCATGTATGTAACCTAAAAGTGGTTTTAAATAAGGCACTGAAGTACAGACTGCAAAGTTCAGTCTTTTGTAATAAAGCCATAAACCTTTGGTTCATCAGTTGGAGACATGAGAGGCAGCAAGTGATCTGAAGGCAGTTGTTGCCATAGAGTGACAATGAGCTGCCAGTGGGATACAGCAGTGGGTAAACAGCGACTGAGATACCTTCTGCTCGCAGGTGAATGGCCAGCCGCTTGGCTATGTGACTTTCTCTGGATGCCTGTGATTTACTTGCACAAAGTGGAATGAGGACGCTGACAGGAGAGGCTTAGAGAAAATCCAACACAGAATATAAAAAATTCTACCTGGTTGCCAAATCATTGTTCATATGTGGAAGAGGCTCTCCTGTGTCCTACCTGAAAAACGTCTCGCTTTGTTGTGTCAGTTAACCCCTGCCATTTCCCTTGAACTTTGCTGCTGGTTAGCTGAACTGCTAACTCCTGCTCCACTGGTTGCTGAAGATCCCTGCTGTAAGCAGTTATCACTGCACTGAATGCTGGGTAAGGCAGCTGAATCTGTAGAATAGAATAGAATAGTTCAGTTGGAAGAGACCTACAATGATCATCTAGTCCAACTGCCCGACCAAAAGTTAAAGCATGTTGTTAAGGGCATTGTCCAAACGCCTCTTAAACACTGACAGGCTTGGGGCATTGATCACCTCTCTAGGAAGCCTGTGCCAGGGTTTGACCACCCTCTCGGTAAAGAAATGCTTCCTAATGGCCAGTCTGAACTTCCCCTGACACAGCTTTGAGCCATTCCCACGTGTCCTATCACTGGATCCCTGTCACCTCCCTCTCCATGTCCCCTCAGGAAGCTGTAGAGAGCAATGAGCTCGCCCCTCAGCCTCCTCTTCTCCAAACCAGACAAGCCCAAAGTCCTTAGTTGCTCCTCATAGGACATGCCTTCCAGCCCTTTCACCAGCTTTGTTGTTCTCTGACACATTAAGGACCTTCACACCCTTCTCAAATTGTGGGGCCCAGAACTGCACACAATACTAATCTAATTGTATTGGGTCCTGTGCCTGAAAACCTTACAGTCATTTCTCAATTTATTATTAATTCCACCAATTGCTGATTCTGGGAATCAGCAATTGGTGGAATTTTCCCAAATGCTTCTGGGAATTAGTGTAATGATGTCAACTGCCTGGCCAGAAATGACAAACTAAACAAGATCTTTTGATATGATTTAAAATGCACTGTTTTTGCTTTTTGTTTCAAATGACAATGTTTGAACCACACAACCCATCAGGTGCAAAAAGTGAAAAGAGAGTAGATTAATATGCTAGCCCAAGTCCCTAGATGCTGTTTTCCTTCCCTTAGGAATAAACCTGAGCTTTGGTATCACTGTATTTATTATAAGGTCTAGCTGGTTGTCATTCTCCAGCTGTTCCCAGCTTGAGGAGTTAGAAGCTGTCAATTGACTGGATGAATTTTTCTTTGAGACCTGTTACTCTGCTTCAAGTCTGAAAGACAACTTTAAATTTTCAATATTCTCCTACCAGGCAGAGGTAGCTGTAAGAGAGGGAAAAACATTTCTGTTAGAGAGTGGCTGTCGTGCTTTATTTTTTTGAAGATGTTCTAATGTCAGAAAATGAACATAACGATTAAAAATGAGTATCTTTGTGCTAAGTTAGGGAGCTGGCTGCTGAGAAAAATGCCCACTTGGCACCTGAGCCAGTGCAGTGCGAGGAGGGGAATGGGGTCCTGCAACTGGTGGTGAGGAAGGGCAGGGAGGAGATGAAGTAGGACGCCAGGTGGGCTGCGATGTGCTACCCCTTCTCTGGGATTGCACTGGATTCTTTTTATTCTAGTTAATTTCAGTCAGGTACTAAATAGAATAGCTCACATGAAGCCTGCAGTTTTTCAGCTTGAAATTACCCATTCTTTACCCCAGTACTAAGATTCCTGTTACGATTCCCTTTGTTGTCAAGCTGTTCCTTAGAAAAATCTGTCCCTAATTGTGTGCACTTACTGGAAGTGATAAAGTGGACATGTACAGGAGAAATGAAATGCTGATATTTTACATGTCATAGTAAATGCCATTTCATGTTGAAGAGGGTGGAGCGAGAGGATGGAGGTTACCTGTACAGTGAGAAAAGGGTTTATCTCTATGAGCAGGGAATAAATGTAAGAACACATTAAGAAGAATTTTTTCTTTTAGTATTTTGTACTTATCTAATTTATTTCTATGTAAGTAAGAATATAATTAAGCTGAAGTATTTCCTTAAAATGTGAACAAAAAATGGAGTGAAAACACTTCCCAGTAATTTCACTGCACCCCCAGAAAAGACAGTAACTTCCATAGAAAGGAGAGAGTTTTAACTGCAGGTGTAGGTGGTGCTGGAGTTTTTATTCCGTAGGAAAACAATTTCAGAGTGATATTAAAGAAGTTAATTAAGTATTAATATTAACTAAAAAAGAGATATTAACTAAAAAAAGATTCAGGAGAGATGTTTTGAAACAAAACAGCCCTTCATCTTGTTAAAAATTGCACATACAGAATTTTTTTGTAACAATAAAATTATTTTCCATTAGTCTTTCTGCCTCCTCTTTGATTTACATATTTTTTTATTTTAAATATTATCACTTAAAAACCGAGCTCAGAGCTTACCTATGTTATAAAATCTCTGATTGTATAGTTACACTGAAATTATTACACTTCTAGTACAGGAGATGCTTGTACCCATTAAAGGAGTTCTTTGTACAGGATACTTAAATTACCTCCCAGAATGACATAACCTGTCAGGTACAGATTGTGTCTACAAAGGATGGTTCCCCCCTGGTTTACATTCACATAGCTATAACAGCAAAACTTTGTAGTTTAGATTGGTGTTATTCAAATGAACAGTGCCTTATTCAATTAGAAATCTTGTGGAGTAGGGTATTGGTATAATTTTTCTCAGTGTACAGTATAGCAATGAGAGCAGTTTCTTACTCTTTAAAAAACATAGTTACAGACTGCTCTTATTAATATTGAATCAAACATGTTCATCAAACTGTTCTCCTCAGCAACACAGAATGAACACATCCATTTTATACACAGATTCTGTGATTTAAACTGAGCAATCTACATCACATTAACACTCTCTGCATAATTTCTGCTAAAATTACATCTGAATTGATTTCACACATAGAAGAGGAAGTCTGCACCTATTATTAAAGAAACCCAACAAAACAAAAACAACAACAAAAAATTCCCTAGAGAGCCAGTTCTATTCTGTGCTTTAGCTGTGACAGAAATGTAAATCAGCATCTTCCAGGGGATGCATTTTGGGTATATTCTCTTTAGCTAGGACTAGCAGAAAATTCTATTTATCTTCTCTGTGAATATTTTTCAAAGATGTAGACAGAAATACTGTACTAATAGGAGATAAAACCAGAATATGGTGCTGGGCTTTTTATCCTTCCAGCAAGTTTAAATGAAACAGGTGTTAAGCATAGTGAAGAAGTATTTTACAAAGATGTCTTAGGTTTTCTGAGAAACTGCTTTCCTTCTCATTTATGTTGCAAATGTCCAGCATTGGCATCAATAGCAATTGTAGGAGAGTTGCTGGAAAAAACAAGTGCAAGCGTGTTGCATAGCAATGGAGATAAGGAAAAGGCTGAAGAACCTGTTGGGTTTTGTTTGGTTTGGTTTTGTTTTGTTTTCATGAATACAAAGGAATTGTGATCAGTTGCTTGATCGCGGTGGACAGAAACATATAAACAATGCCAGAATATGGGAGAACAAAACTTTACAGACTGACCAAGTTGTGTCTCCGCAAGCAGCAGGACTTGCGGTGATGGCAGTACTGTGTGGTGCCCGTCCTGCTATCTCCAGCTTGTTCTTGTAGGTGAGGGCATTGGGCACTTCTGCTCTGGGCAAGCGTGGGCTTAACAAGTCTTTGCAACCCAGCATGTCCTGTGAAACATGATCCTAAAGGTAGTCTCAAATCCTGTTTTCACTTGAATCTAGCCAAGTCCCCTGCATTAAAACTAAATGGAAATATTCCGGGGTTTTTGTTTGGTCGTTTTTTTTTGTTGGTGGTGGTGGGGTTTTTTTCCCCCCAAACACATCCCCATAACATCACAGCACTGAAGACGTCAGCCTTGAAGAGTTTCTGTCACTCCATTTAAATCAAATTTATGTAAATGTGCTATTGAAATTATCTATGTGTGCTACCTCACAGCATGTGGTTTGGAGGCTGTTCACAGAATTAAATAAAAACTACTGAAAGTGTGATTAGACATCTTTTTCTGTAAAACAAAATAGTTGAATCTCACAGGATTTTGCTTCAGGAAAGACAATTTCCCTGGGATGTTATTTCATCAGTTCTAAATGATGCTTCCCACTTTTACTGTGATTAACTACAGAATAAAATTTAAAAAGTTTATCTGTTCAAAGAAAGATCCTGTGATCTGTCTGACATGTAATGAGACTGTTCAGATGCAGACGTTTGTTTTCGGGACCACTGTAAGTATGTTTGGATTATCAGCCAAGCCAAGTACTTCCAGCCTCTCAGGGATTTACTTTAGCGATTTTTTCCAAACAGCTTCTTGCTATTTTAATGGTATGACACATTTTGTAGAAGTACATAGTCAGTCTTATTATCTCCTATGTTTTACTTGATGCATATTTTGATTTCATGAACAGGTGCAACAGGGAACCTGAAGTTTCCAAGAAAATCGCATTCCATTTAAAAAAAAAAATTCTATAGAAATATTGTAGCAGCCAGTAAATTTAAATCTAAGTAATAGAACAGAAACAGATGTGGGAAGCAAGCTCATTTTTACTGTTATTCCAAAGACTAAATCTGAGTGATACAGTTTCTTTTCCACTGTTTATTCATTTTTTCATTGCCTTGGCCCACTGCTCTCCCAGAGGTTCTGCTGCTGATTGCTGACATTGAATGAATCCACATTCGACTTGGGATGATCAAGCTTAGCCCTTCTCCAATGAATTCACCGTTCCAGCACTGTGTTTATCTCCAAACATTTTGCTAATTATTTTTTGCCCTTCGTTTGCC
This sequence comes from Mycteria americana, assembly GCF_035582795.1. Taxonomy (NCBI): domain Eukaryota; kingdom Metazoa; phylum Chordata; class Aves; order Ciconiiformes; family Ciconiidae; genus Mycteria; species Mycteria americana. The sequence goes on along the minus strand of NC_134366.1, from coordinate 116,321,526 downwards.
CCAGGGCCCCCATGCCAATGCCTCCTCCTCTCTGCTTGTGAGAGGAGAAAGTTTTTATACCTATCCACTGCACCCAGTGCATAAATAATGACATGTGGAAGCGAAGCAAATTTCACATGACAGTAGCTTGGTGATATTGAGAACATAATTAGTGCTGCAGATGACTGTGAAGATTAAGACTGCTCAGCTCCTTTGCTGCAACTAATAGTATTACTGATTATACCGTCCGTTTCTTGCACTTTGTTTGCTTGAGCTGGAAGACAGAGAAGTAGCTGTAAATTGAATAATTGAAGATAAGATGGAGAATCTCATCACTACATTGTTTTTCTTGGTCTAAGCTAATTTATATGGCAATTTATGTGCAATCTATATTTTCTGAAAAAAATTATATTATCTGAAGTAAACACCAGTTTTAGCTCTGATTTCAGTGGAAGTAGAGATACAGCATCAAGGAAGATGACAAAAAAAATCACAGCATAGTAAATCACATTGTAGTCTCTTTGTCCCAAGGCTGCTTAGTGGTTACTGTGAATGAATGGTTTGGCTCTGAATGAATCCAGAAACTGCCTGTGTTGTAAAATCACCATATGCAGACACAGTAGTACTGAAAGTAGATATATTATTGGGGAAACAGAGAGAGATAACGAAGAGAGAGATTGAGGACATAATGTTAGAGAGATAATGAAGATCAGAACCAGGAAATTTTGGATCACTCTGCTGTGCAGTGTGGCAGATTTAATGCCTCAGTGCAGGACAACTGTGGAGGACTGGTCTGCAGAAGAGAGGTGGCCTATAGACAATTGTTGTGGTTCCTGTTTATGAGGGAGCAGAGCTTTGCATATCCTTACACAAGGTGCCTGGCCAGCCCCTTCTGGTAGAAGTGCTAAGGCCCGTTCACTTCACCCCTCTTGAATCTCCTCTAATATTTTTCAGGTGATACAACCATCACTCAGACCTGTTCTTCTGGACTCAAGTATCCAATCTGATAGCACCAAACATTTAATATTCATCCCTTTGCCCCTCTGCCAAGCTGTCCCTCAAAATATTTCTGTGTTGCTTTAAGAAACACTATATACATGCTTAGAAATTATGCCTCTATAAAGAGGGTATGAATGAAGAAGCTGGTGTTTTTAGGCTAACTGTGACTTTGCTATGTGATATATTATCTGTAGGTATCAGAGATTTTTTAAAGTGATTCATTATCAACTCTGTATCAGTTTCTGCTAACAGTGCAACTGGATGAAAACCCAGCTCAGTAGCCAGAAGGATACTTTGACATGGGAAGATGATTGGGAGTGTTTTCCTGTGTGGCTCCATGGAATCTCCCTGGGCAGACACTCTTTTACAGTACCTAGAAACATGGGATATTCTGGGGTTCTTGTCCTCTCAGAGTTAAAATGAGAAAGACAAATCTCTTTCTGTGTCTCAGGGCTCTTATAGATTATTCATGACTAAGAGTCACTTAATGCGGTTCTGCTCAGAAGGTGGGTGGATGTAGGATAATTGCTTCTTGCTTGCTTCAGTAATGGAAAGGTTTAAGGTTTGACTTTATGATATTTCCCTTTCAGGATACAACAAAACATCAGAAAAATAAATGTAGGGTCCTCAACTTGTTATTAGAGTGAAGAAAATTTATCTTTTCTTATCAGCAACAGTGTGAAAGATATTGATCACATAATGTAAATCCAGAAATTAGGTTCTAAATTGCAAAGTCTGAGGGAAAGAGGTTGTTCAAATATACGATGCTGAGTCTAATGGGGTGCCACATTTTGAACAGGGTTATTAGATATTCCCACAATGCAAATAACAATAGTAACGTCTTCATAATAGACAACACCAAAGTATTGTGGGAGATAAGATGGGTTTTAAATAAAATCTAGCCTAACCTCAATTATGTTTCATCATGTATTAGCATTTGTCTTCTCTGTAGTGCACTTGGTACTTTAAAAACATTAAAAATGAAAATCTCACTTTCATCTACCTAGTAGCTATGAGTATCACTTTACAAACTTCATTTGCCTGAATAGGCTCAATTGTATACTCACTAAGTAATTCAACCATGAGGGGAAAGTTAATCATGAAAGCACTTTTGCTTCTTAAAAAAAAAAACAAAAAACCAGCCAATATAAATCTCAAATAGCTAGAAGTATTTGCTTATGTCAGTTTGACTCCCTTTTATCTTTTGAAATAACAGCCAACATAAGCTAAAGCAAACCTATCTACCTACCTATCCATCCATAGAAGAATGATGTCTAGTTAACTGGAACTTTGTATTACTATGTTCAGTGGTATCACTGTGAATATTATGTTTCCCAAAGTCGTATTCTGTGGTACCACAATCTGATTTGAACTTTAGTGCTTTATTTACATAAATATTCTTTTACTTCCTGTTTTGTTTGATACAGTCATGAGAGGTAAAGGTGCAGCTATTGGCTAATGGGGTGATGCCTCAGGTGTGAAGGACAGTGGAACAGAATCACAGAATCACAGAGTGGTCGAGGTTGGAAGGCACCTCTGGAGGTCATCTGCTCCAACTACCCTGCTCAAGCAGGGTCACCTACAGCCAGTTGCCCAGGACCATGTTTAAAGGGCTTTTGAACATCTTCAAGGAGGGAGGCTCCACAGCCTCCCTGGGCAACCTGTGCCAGCGCTCAGTCACCCTCACAGTAAAAAAAGTGTTTCCTGATGTTCAGAGGGAACCTCCTGTGTTTCAGGTTGTGCCCATTGCCTCTGGTCCTGTCACTGGGCACCACTGAAAAGAGCCTGGCTCCGTCCTCTTTGCACCCTCCCTTCAGGTATTTATATCCACTGATGAGATGCCCCTGAGCCTTCTCTTCTCTAGGCTGAACAGCCCCAGCTCTCTCAGCCTTTCCTCATAGGAGAGATGCTCCAGTCCCTTCATCATTGTTGTGGCCTTTTGCTGGAGTCTCTCCAGTATGTCCATGTCTCTCTTGTACTGGGGAGCCCAGAACTGGACACAGTACTCCAGTTATGACTGCACCAGAGCTGAGTAGAGGGGAAGGATCACCTCCCTCAACCTGCTGGCAACGTTCCTCCTATGCAGCCCAGGATACCGTTGGCCTTCTTTGGGGTAAGGGCATGTTGCTGGCTCATGATCAGGCAGGTGTCCACCAGGACCCTCAGGGCTTTTCTGCAAAGCTGCTCTCCAGCTGGTCAGCCACCAGCATGTATGGGTGCCTGGGTCTGTTCCTACCCAGGTGCAGGACTTGGCACTTCCCCTTGTTGAACTGTTTGAAGTTCCTGTCAGCCTGTTTCTCCAGCCTGTCGAGGTCCCTCTGGATGGCAGCATGACCCTCTGTGATCCCAACAAGATTGTAGCCCTGCACAGATTTCTAACTCATGATGTTTATTCCCCATAGCGAGTGCAATACTATACAGGCACTTCAGAGAGGCACCCCAGCTTGTGGACTTCCTAGAAAGGGTTTTGTAAGCTTCCTGTTATTGTTTTACAGATCTATTGTTCAAATAATTTAGAATTACATAGTTCTCATTTGAACTTATGGGCCTTTGGATTTCACCAGCATCAACCATTCCTGCATTTTTATTGCATCTAAGCCACCTGAGTTGGAGAAATGAGCTGGCATTTCTGGTTTAGTGACACATCCCAAGGCATCTGAATGTTATTCGCTAAGAAATCTTGTTCCAGTGTGGAGCACAGTACTGCGTGCTAAACTGAGGAGCAATCTGATATTGTTGAACCAGATTTCAGTAATGTGAAAATGATCACTTTTTTTCCCTGCTTGTAGAAAGACTGTTAAGAGATTTAGAGCTACTGCAGAAAAAAGAACAGCAAATAACTTCTGTTATGTTTTATATTTATTGCAAAATTTCAGTTCAAGAGATAATTCAGGAAATACATCTCTTGCAAAAAAGCCCAAGACATTATTAGCTGACGTGAAATCTTAACCCTACAAGTAGAACCGCTCTTTCTGTAAGCTGAGGGACAAATCATCAGTGAATTGAAATCTATATAGGACAAAACAACATACTATGCCATCAAAACACTCTGATTTATAATGCACTGTGATTCATCATAGCAATTTTTTTTCCTTCTTTCATGCAGAATTGCTCAGCTGAGTCCCCCCACTTCCCAATCTAAATATATACACACACCCCCTGCTAGAGTGATATATCATTACTAAATTAGTTTTCTGTAGTCTCACTAAAAGTTCACTCCTACACCCTTAAAATCCAAAATTTTCCTAACATCACTCACAGCAATACATGCTCTACAACAGTAAACCTGCTAGAACAGGTAAAGTTATACCTGCTGAACAGCTGTAGTAAAAATAAAATAAAATAAAATGTGTTTATATGCAGTCAATATTTCTTGAAAACAAATATTTTAAAAGGTACAGATTGTGGGTAGACAACTAGCAAGCATTTGTGCCTATGAAGCAACAAATTAAACAACAAATAACATATCCACCTTTGTGCTTTGAAAGAAGAAACTTCAGAATGTAAAAACAAAAGAGGAAATACAATGCTCATCTACTTTAGCTGTATGCAGGAGAATATTGCTGCTGACTGCTAGTGCATGAGTTGGATAGAGTGAGCTTCAATCGAAACTCATTCGCTTTTTCTGTGTCTAGCAGTGGTTATCATGGGAAAGGTAAAGGCAGAAGCCTGATATAACAGAACTGGAGAAAAAAAGATGTTCTCATTGGATTACTTGCTGTTTTTCTGTGTGACACACCAGATGCTGGCTAGCTGGCAGATACAGAAGGAAACTAGTTCTGTGCCAGTCACATGTGGGTGTTTGCATATGCAAGACTGTATTGCTCATGCTATATATGCTTCAGCAGCACAAGTGACTCCGATGCTTCATGAGGGGAGTTTCACACAATTTGTTTCCATTGGGCTACATTTTGCAATAACAGTTTTGTAGCATAAGTGGCACACACAAGAAACGAAATAAGGCAGCAGAATCCAGTGCAGTGGCTATAAAATGTCTAGATTTTTTTCAGTTCTTTTTAGCTCTTATTTTGCTTTTCCTTTTCTTCCTTTGCCTTGTGTTCTTAGACTGGCTGTGAATACTGATTATTTGCAGTGATGACAGTCATTGCATTTTATTTAGGCTGGGTAATGTTCTTTTTTCTCCACAGCCCTGAGTTGGAAGGACACTGACTTCCTTGCATAGCAAGGTATTTTTAATCTGACACTAATAATAAAGGAACCATTACTAATGTTCATGAATACTCGTTTAATTCTTCCTCTGTGATGCAGGCTGATAGCTCTATGCAAACGTAGCCCCATAATCCTGAATGACTTGGAAAATGACCAGAGGGCGTGCAGGAGGTATGAATTTGAGATTTATCTCAAGGAATTAACAATGTATTCCTTGGTGAAAGAGAAATTTTGCCATCCAAAATAAAGATGAACTCTACATGACAGTAAATGAATGACCTCTCTAACACTCTTCGGACTTTCTTGGGTTAAAGACTTTAGTTTTATACAGCACTCGTGTGCTGGTAATTATTGTACATATTCCATATAAGACATATTAAAATGTCTTAGAATTTTGCAAAAATTCTTGTGCTGCCCTGGAATGAGAGGTCTCCTAGCACAAATACCCCATTTTCTTCAGTGACACAAATTGTGTTAAAGCAAGGCTCTTGACTTCAAAAATAAGAGCAGATTTGTATTTCCTAAGAATTTATTTAAAGCATTTCAGTTTTTGTCTGTGGGATGTTACAATTCATGGACATCTGAAACGTGAAAATGCACTTAACTAATACTGTGTGCAACCAGCATTATGTAAGAGTACTAGATTAATCTGCTTTTTATGAATAATAATAGCACATCATTTAGACATTAGGAGAGCTGTGGCATGCACTGCAGGGGTGAAATATATAAACCTCACCCAGTACTTTTACTCTCATATAATTGTTTTACTTGTTTATTGTGATTTCATATTATTATTATTATTATTACTACTACTACTACGTTGATTATTCTGCCTGGGGAATCTAAATCTGAATTATTGATCTTAAAGCTTCCACTTTAAATACTGCTAACACTGTCAAGATGGAACTAGCTTGGTAAATCGGTGATTCAACTGTGATTATTTCCTGCAGGATGAGACACTATTCTTGAGCTACAGGCCATGAAATGGAGTAAAACATGACTTGGCTTATTCCAGTTTTCAGTGACATAAGAAATATTGCCTTCAGAGATTAATTCTTCAAGGATCAGTGTATTTGAATGAACATCATAATTTTCATAGGGCTTACCTTCTCTAACATCTTCTCTTTGCTAACTGAGAGGGATTTTTTGGATGATCTGTTTTAGTCACAAGATTTTTAATAAAGATTGTTTTGACTGAGAAATATTTAATCTCTTCCTCACTTTTCTGGAATTGGCAATTGGTGCAAAAAAGAGGCATGGTAGTCTTCTAATTATTAACACTTGCACAGCTGATAATATGCCCCTTGGTATAATAACTCTTTCAAAACCACTTATTTAAGGGTGGGTAAATATTTGTCTGGAGGCATTTCTCTCTTCCTGTTTAGAGAAGAATTAGGTTAATTACTTAGACTAGATCTCTGACTTAACCCCTACCCCAGCTGATGACAAGATGTATATAGTTGAACTGATTGACATATTAATGTGAAGTGTTTTGAATTATTACAATTATTAATTCTAAAAACCTAAGGTAGATTCAAAATTTAAAATGGGAATGAAAGCAGAAACATTAACAGTTTACTGTCTGGTTTAATACAAAACTACATTAGATTATTTTACTTCACTGGTACAAAATGTTTCTATGCTAAGTTGTCAGAGTAATGAAGACATAAATAAAGACATAATAAAATTTTTGAAAATACACCTTTCAATAAATGCCAAGATGGTATAAATGGATTAAGATAACAACTGCTGTGAAAAATAACTTGGATACTGCTAGCATGGGATGAGTTTTCTGTAGGATTAATTCTCCCATTCCATTCATACGGAGTCCATGAGCGGATCATATCTTTCTTTAATTTATTTCTAGTTTGAAACGATACTTTTTATGCTCCAGGATCTTCACTCACTAGCTCTTTGCCATTGTCAACAATGCAGTTCTTCTTGTTACTGGACCTGAAGAAGGGGTGATGGTTGTTCTTGTATGCCTTCTTCCATGTAATGAGCTCAAGCTGCATTTCTGTTCCCTATTACTAGACTTCATCATTTCCTTTCTGTGTAGTCAGCCAAACACTCTAACTCTTAATTATCAGGTCTCAAGACCTTATTATTTTCATTAACTTTCTGACTCCAACTTTCATCAACACCAAGCACATCTTTCTTTTTGCATTGCTTCAACCAGTTTTTTTCTGTCCTACTGCTGCTGCAAATCACTGTGAATCCTCCAGTTGTTTCATTTTGTTTCAGCAAAACAAAGTCAAGTGAATCTTCAAGACCTTTCTTTACTCTGTTCCTGCCTGAGCACCTACTCCTTTCTGTAGTAATGTTAATTTTCTGTTTTGGCCCCAAACTCCCTTGCCTACCTATTGCCCTTCAGACAAAAATCTTAACATCTTCTTTCAGGCTATCATTGATTCAGAGTATAGCAATCCATAAGGAAGACCTGTGCTGCCAAATGTTATCCAACAACTATTCCTACAGAGGAAAAACAGTGATGGTAAGGATCTCTCAAGAACTACAATAACAAAAAGCACAACTAGTTCATAATTTGTTTATTGTTGTTTGTTTCTATCTCTCTTTACATTTTGCATACCCGTTCTCTTTCAATGTAAGCTGTCCCTTAGGGCAGGGAGCATGTTTTGTATGTAAAGCTACAGTTCTATAGTATCTTACAAAAGTGTCCAGTCCCTAAGTAAAGCCATAGCAATAATTTTGAAAAGCATTATTTTCCTGTTGTCTTGGTTTAGCTCCAGTCGGCAACCAAGCACCACACAGCCACTTGCTCACCCTGCCCGCCTGGTGGGATGGGGGAGAGAATCGGAAGAGCAAAAGTAAGAAAACTTGTAGGTTGAGATAAGAACAGTTTAATAATTGAACTAAACAAAACATAATAATAATAATAATAATAATAATAATAATAATAATAATAATAGTAATAATAGTAATAGTAATAATAATAATGTAATGAAAAGGAAAACAATGAGAGAGAGAGGGGAACAAAACCCAGGGAAAAAAAAAGTGATGCAGCCACTCACCACCCACTGACTGATGCCCAGCCTGTCCCTGAGCAGTGATCGCTGCCCCCCAGCCAACTCCCCCCAGTTTATATACTGAGCATGACGTCATATGGTATGGAATAGCCCTTTGGCCAGTTTGGGTCAGCTGTCTTGGCTGTGCCCCCTCCCAGCTTCTTGTGCACCCGGCAGAGCATGGGAAGCTGAAAAGTCCTTGACTAGTGTAAACATTACTTAGCAACAACTAAAACATCAGTGTGCTATCAACATTATTCTCATACTAAATCCAAACGACAGCACTCTACCAGCTACTAGGAAGAAAAATATCCCAGCTGAAACCAGGACACCTGTATACTGTCTATGTGTACAGCATGTTGCTGTGAAGAGCATTCAATATCACAATGTATGACATGTATAATATAAATTGTATGTTACAACTAAAGTGGGAAAGTTATGTGAAATATCTTTTTTCTTTTTTCTGTTTTTTTTTTTTTTTTTTTTTTACTTAGAGTTCTCTGAATTCTTGAAGTTGGAAATTTCATTAAGGCAGCTGAGCAACTGGAGCTGAAATGGTCCACAGTTTTAAAAAAAATGATTTCTTATCTGTTCAGTTGACTGATGAGTCTCAAGCAAACCAGGAATATTTGTGGCTGTTGGGTACCCTTGCATGCTACACTAATGTCAGGGACTAGGTGTCTTTGATTCTGAGCTTGCCTCACCATGGAGTCACTTTCAGACTTTAGCTGTTGTAGACAACTTAAATTTTAATTCTCAACCAAATTTTAAGTTCATTTAAAATCTCAGAACTTTCTTCCCAGATTGAGTTTAATTTGCTTGCTTCAGCTGAGTGTATGCTTTCAGTCTCCTAAGGGTGAAAGTCATCTGTCTTCTGATAAATCCAGTGTAACACAGAATAAGGGAAGACATCTCCCTGGAAGGGGCTGGAGGGGAAGCAGAGCACTGCAGAAGAACAGTGTCTCTCAGCAGATTTGTGGCAAAGCTGGGAGCAGGACCCACTCTTGTAACTCCCATTCCTGGGACCAAAATGACTCTTCTGAAGTTGCTAGCTGGGAATACTCTACAGAAATTGTCTAAAATAATCTCTTTTAAATTATCAAAAAATTTCGCAAGCTTTTTATCAGGAATAGTGCAGTGGGAGTTAGATCAAAAGGAAGGAAAAAAGGAAATCTAATGAAAAGCTAGAAATCGTGAGAGGTAGAACAAGGGCAATGTTTTTGTATGTGCGTTTGAATAAGCATAGAGCATTTTGTAGTATATCCTAAAATATTGCAGAGATTCAAGAGAAGGCTGAAAAGTATTCACTTAAATAAAATATGAACATATATGGCATTTTAACTCAGGCATGCAACAACACTGTTGAGTGACATAATGATTTTTCTATTCATTCAGAAATGGCAAATAGTCAGTACTTGAGCTTGGAATAAAATTCAGAATAACTATTGCCTGCTAAATTTTCTTATGAAGGACAACAATTAAGAGATTTGTAACATGCTTTCTGATGAAAAATAGCTTTTCAGAGAAACACACATATTTACGGGGAAAACAAAACGTTTTCAAGATTTTAAGTTTTCCTTTCTCTCTTTCTTGTTCCTGCTTTCTCTCTTTCTTTTCTTTTCCCACTGGAAATGGCTGAAAGAACTGTGTAAAATAGTGTTCAGCCAAGAGCAGGTTAAAATTATCATTTAAACCAATGAATGAAACAATCAGTCTAGTCCTCTTCCGCTGGCTATTAAATGGCCAACCTCTGTGGAAATTTATGAATGAAATAAAAACATTTAAAAATTCCTCTTTAAGAAAGGAAAATGCAGCCCAATTCCATTAGCCAGTGCAGCCATGTGAGACAGATCTATGGCCTTGCCCTGTCTTGTTTTGTCCCCAGCTCTGTGGATTTGATAATGCTATCTAGGTCTCGGGCTGCAGGGAGTGCCTGGGCATCTCGCTGTTCACGCACGGCAGCCATGCGGACAGCTGCGTGAGGTGCGACCAGGTGGATGACTTGCTCTGCATGGTGGCAGAGCTACGGGGGGAGGTGGAAAGATTAAGGAGCATCAGGGAGGCTGAGAAAGAGATCGGCTGGTGGTGCCAGGCTCTGCCCCCCCTGAGACAGGAACAGGAGCAGCAGCAGCCGCCAGTAAGAACCCACGATCAAGGGGATCCTCTGTCCCCCCCCCGCCGGGCTGAAGGCAGCAGTTCAAAGGAGGAGAGTGAATGGAGGCGAGTCCGCGCTCGTGGCGGCAGGCGAAGGCCCTCCCTGCCCGCCTCGCCCCCCTGGTGCCTCTGTACAACAGGTATGAGGCCCTGGAGGTGGAAGGCCAGTCAGTGGAGGATGGGGACGACAGTCTATCTACTCCAGAGGTGTCAGCCAGGTCAGAAGAACGTACCTCTCGTCTTACCACCACCTCCACGAGGAAGAGAAGAAGGGTTACAGTTGTGGGTGACTCCTTTCTGAAGGGAACCGAGGGTCCGATATGCCGGATGGACCCTCCTCTTAGGGAAGTCTGTTGCCTCCCTGGGGCCCACGTGAAGGATGTCACGAGGGTACTCCCTAGCCTGGTACGGCCCTCGGACTATTACCCCCTACTGCTCTTCCATGTGGGGGGCGATGAGGCTGCAACACGAAGTCCTAGGGTGATCAAAAGAGACTTGAGGGCCTTGGGACGGCTAGTAAGAAACTCAGGAGCACAGGTTATTTTCTCCTCTCTCCTTCCAGTGGTGAGCAGTGACACCAGAAGGAACAGAGACGCCCAATCTATTAATGCATGGCTCCGTGGCTGGTGTCATCACCACGGATTTAGTTTTTTTTGACAACGGGATGGCCTACGCAGCACCAGGTTGCTGGCGTCTGATGGGATTCATCTTTCTCAAAGGGGAAAGAGAATCTTTGCTCAGGAACTTGCAGGGCTCATTGACAGAGCTTTAAACTAGACTCGAAGGGGGAGGGGGATAATATCAGGCTTGCCCGAGAGAAGCTGAGGGGCGACGTGCCATGGTTAGAGGGAGCGGGTGCCAGCGAGGGCACTCGGCCTGAGTCCTCGAGATGTGCGGGGTACGCTGGGGCACAGCCGAAGTCGAGCGGAGTTGAGCCAGGGGATACTGAGGCAACGGGAGCCAAGAGGGAAACGCCAGTGAAACGCCTCAAAGCACGCAAGGGGTGTTCTTCTATGAAGGAGGCACGGGTGACAGCCCAGCTGAAGTGCCTCTACACCAATGCACGCAGCATGGGCAACAAGCAGGAGGAGTTGGAAGCCATTGTACATCAGGAAAACTATGATATGGTGGCCATCATGGAAACGTGGTGGGGTGACTCGCACAACTGGAGTGCGGCGATGGATGGCTATAAACTCTTCAGGAGGAATAGGTGAGGCAGGAGGGGTGGTGGGGTAGCCCTGTATGTCAGGGAGTGTCTGGATAGTTTAGAGCTCGATGATGGTGATGATAGGGTGGAGTGTTTATGGGTAAGAATCAGGGGGAAGGCCAACAAGGCAGATATTGTGGTGGGAGTCTGTTACAGACCCCCCAACCAGGATGAGGAGACAGATGAACTATTCTATAAGCAGCTGGGAGAAGCCTCACGATCGCTAGCCCTTGTTCTTGTGGGGGACTTCAACCTGCCGGATGTCTGCTGGAAATACAATACAGCAGAGAGGAAACAGTCCAGGAGGTTCCTGGAGCGTGTGGCAGATAACTTCCTGACACAGCTGGTGAGTGAGCCAACGAGGGAAGGTGCCCCGCTGGACCTCTTGTTCACCAACAGAGAAGGACTGGTGAGTGATGTGATGGTTGGAGGCTGTCTTGGGCAGAGCGATCATGAAATGATAGAGTTTTTGATACGTGGAGAAGCAGCGAGGGGGGTCAGCAAAACTGCCACCTTAGACTTCCGGAGGGCGGACTTCGGCCTGTTTAGGAGACTGGTCGAGAGAGTCCCCTGGGAGGCAGCCCTTATGGGCAAAGGGGTCCAGGAAGGCTGGACATTCTTTACGGAGGAAGTCCTAAAGGCACAAGAGCGGGCTGTCCCCAGGTGCCGAAAGACGAGCCGGCGGGGAAGAAGACCGGCCTGGCTGACTAGAGAGCTCTGGCTCGAACTGAGGAGAAAGAGGAGAGTCTATGACCTCTGGAAGAAGGGGCGGGCAACTCAGGAGGACTACAAAGGTGTAGCGAGGCTGTGCAGGGAGAAAATTAGAAGGGCCAAAGCTGAGCTAGAGCTCAGTCTGGCTGCTGCTGTAAAAGACAACAAAAAACACTTCTTCAAATACATTAGCAGCAAAAGGAGAGCTAAGGAGAATCTCCAGCCCCTAGGAGATGGGGGAGGGAACACAGTGACCAAGGATGAGGAAAAGGCTGAGGTACTTAATGCCTTCTTTGCCTCAGTCTTTAATAGCAGGGCCGACTGTTCTCTGGATACCCAGCCCCTGGAGTTGGAAGATAGGGATGGGGACCAGAATGGAGCCCCCATAATCCAGGGGGAAATGGTGAGTGACCTGCTGCACCACTTAGACAGTCACAAGTCTGTGGGGCCTGATGAGATCCACCCGAGAGTGCTGAAGGAGCTGGCAGAAGAGCTCACCAAGCCCCTTTCCATCATTTACCAGCAGTCCTGGCTAACTGGGGAGGTCCCTGCTGACTGGAGATTAGCGAATGTGACGCCCATCTTCAAGAAGGGCCGGAAGGAGGACCCGGGGAACTACAGGCCTGTCAGCCTGACCTCGGTGCCAGGGAAGCTGATGGAGCAGATCATCCTGAGTGCTATCACACGGCATGTAGAGAATAACCAAGGGATCAAGCCCAGCCAGCATGGGTTCAGGAAAGGCAGGTCCTGCTTGACCAACCTGATCTCCTTCTATGACAAGGTGACCCGCCTAGTGGATGAGGAAAAAGCTGTGGATGTTATCTATCTAGACTTCAGTAAAGCCTTTGACACGGTTTCCCACGGCATTCTCCTGGAGAAACTGGCTGCTCATGGCTTGGACGGGTGTACTCTTCGCTGGGTAAAGAACTGGCTGGACGGCTGGGCCCAAAGAGTGGTGGTGAATGGAGTTTACTCCGGTTGGCGGCCAGTCACAAGCGGTGTTCCCCAGGGCTCTGTGTTGGGGCCAGTTCTGTTTAACATCTTTATCAATGATCTGGACGAAGGGATCGAGTGCACTCGATAAGTTTGCAGATGTAAACTTATACATCTGCAAATGTATAGTTTGCAGATGACACCAAGTTGTGTGGGAGTGTTGATCTGCTGGAGGGTAGGCAGGCTCTGCAGAGGGACCTGGACAGGCTGGATGGATGGGCCGAGGTCAATTGTATGAGGTTTAACAAGGCCAAGTGCAAGGTCCTGCACTTGGGCCACAGCAACCCCATGCAACGCTACAGGCTTGGGGAAGAGTGGCTGGAAAGCTGCCTGGCAGAGAAGGACCTGGGGGTGTTGGTTGACAGCCGCCTGAATATGAGCCAGCAGTGTGCCCAGGCGGCCAAGAAAGCCAATGGCATCCTGGCTTGTATCAGAAATAGTGTGGCCAGCAGGACTAGGGAAGTGATCGCGCCCCTGTACTCAGCACTGGTGAGGCCGCACCTCGAATACTGTGTTCAGTTTTGGGCCCCTCACTACAAGAGAGACATTGAGGTGCTGGAGCGTGTCCAGAGAAGGGCAACGAAGGTGGTGAAGGGTCTGGAGCAGAAGTCTTCTGAGGAGCGGCTGAGGGAGCTGGGATTGTTTAGCCTGGAGGAAAGGAGGCTGAGGGGAGACCTTATCGCTCTCTTCAACTACCTGAAAGGAGGTTGTAGAGAGGTGGGGGTCGGTCTCTTCTCCCAAGTAACAAGTGATGGGACAAGAGGAAATGGCCTCAAGTTGAGCCAGGGGAAGTTTAGACTGGATATTAGGAAATTTTTCTTCACCGAGAGGGTTATTAAGCATTGGAACAGGCTGCCCAGGGAAGTGGTTGAGTCGCCATCCCTGGAGGTATTTAAAGGACGTTTGGATGAGGTGCTCAGAGACATGGTGTAGTGGTGGTTTTGGCAGTGTTAGGTTTATGGTTGGACTAGATGATCTTAAAGGTCTTTTCCAACCTATATGATTCTGTGATTCTGTGATTCTGTGATCTAGGAGGATCCATTTTACTGTTGGCAGTTCCTACTTTTCAGGCTATGTCTAAAAACAGCATTCCAGGGCCATAAAAAGAAATTTGAGGAAGTTATCAACACAGAAGCCTGGAATTGGGTAGCCAGTGCCTTTGTAGCCACATCACTTTCACTGGAGAGACTGACTGTCTACTACAGGGACTCTACTTGTCTTCAGAAATTTTTGGATCAGCCATAGGAGTACAAAGATTATGACCACATGTGATCTTTACATGTGGTCATAATCACAGGGTGTGGAAAAGCTTCTTGTACCCTTGTGTTTCCACCTTATCCTTTCAAATTGAAATAGGCAGAATGTAAACACCAGTTTCATTTTTTTTTCATTTAAATTAATGTACTGTTTTCCTATTTTTGTTCATGTTAAATAAAACTCAGTTTATCCATAGTCCCTGATGCATTTCCAGCTAAATGATTCACTGATTCACTGAAGAATCAGTATGTGTTTGCACCTCAAATACCGTGTTCAGTTTTGGGCCCCTCAGTACAAGAGGGACATTGAGGTGCTGGAGTGTGTCCAGAGAAGGGCAAGGAAGCTGGTGAAGGGTCTGGAGCAGAAGTCTTCTGAGGAGTGGCTGAGGGAACTGGGGTTGTTTAGCCTGGAGAAAAGGTCTCCCCCTAAGGCTTAGGGGAGACCTTATTGCTCTCTACATCTACCTAAAAGGAGATTGTAGAGAGGTGGGGGTCGGTCTCTTGTCCCAAGTAACAAGTGACAGGACAAGAGGAAATGGCCTCAAGTTGCACCAGAGGAGGTTTAGATTGGATATTAGGAAAAATGTCTTCCCTGAAAGGGTTGCCAAGCATTGGAACAGGCTGCCCAGGGAAGTGGTTGAGTCACCATCCCTGGAGGTATTTAAAAGATGTGTAGATGTGGTGCTTAGGGACATGGTGTAGTGGTGGACTTGGCAGTGCTAGGTTAACAGTTGGACTTGATGATCTTAAAGGTTTCCAACCTTAACAATTCTATGATTCTATGCAGTTCCAAACTGGCATTCAGTCCATTTGGCAGATTTCATAGAAGAGCCATTTAAAAATAATTTTTCTATATAGATAGAATGAGTCAATGTATTTCTCAGTTTGCTGGTTTTGAGATATTGTGGGCCAAGCTCAGTCATCAGCACTGATGATAAAATGGGAAAAACATAGTAGCTGTTGTGTTTGGTGAATTTTGCACTGTTTACACAATTTCATGTAAGAACAGTTTGCCCTGTCAATTGTATAACCTCTACCCTTTGTTTCTAGAAATGCACGTTCAACAGTGCTAAAATTTTTCCATTATTTTTTCTTTTTAATGAACATGATTCGGTTATCACTTTGATGTTTATGCAAATTTTGCAACTGCATCTCCTAGCACTTTACTGAAAAATGGTGGAAGATATATTTACCATATCTAAATGATCTCTTTTTAAGCTCTTTTTAGTGTATATTTTTCTCATTTTCCTCTGTCAATTTCACAGCCCCTGTAACTTTCCAAAACCAGCTCTCAACAATTCTGTATACTCACTATCAAAGTCCATCTTGATACCACTCCACTCAAAATCTTGGTATGAACAAAAGGGAACAAACCTTGTTTATGGAGCTGAGATATTATTTTTAGACTAACTTTAACCATGTAATCAAAATAGAACAAAGAGTTATCATCAGTCCAGTTGCAATGATACTAACGCTCATAGTCCAAATTAACCCAGAAAGGTCTTATTAGTAATATAGTCTAAAAAGTTATTCCAGAACTTCCTAGCATCTCTGCCTTCTCTTTGGCTGAAGGCATTCTTGACCTTCTAATGTAGCTCTGATGATGTCCCAAAGCTGATGTTTCAGACACCCCCAGGAAGACCAGGAGGGATGCTTTACAAAGAGCTAACAGCGTCCTGGCATCTTCACAGAATAAGTGTGATGTTCATGTCTTGTTTTTCTTTCTCCTCAGTCTCTAGTCTGCTTGTTTGATTTTGGTTTTGTGATTTTTTTGTGGTTTTTTTTCTTTCCTTAAGACTGGCACCTCACATGCTCTCTCTTTTCATTGGTTCCCAGTGAATCTGTTTTCCATTCTCCTTGTTATCTCTGAAACCTGTTGTAACTGATTCACAAGGCTGCCCTCCTGTAGTGACTGTGGCATGACCACTGTGATTTGTGTTTGCAGTCTGGGACCTCCTGCCATCGCGTGTGTCTGCACTCTTCCCCACCACGTTGTGTTCTAGAGTCATGGTTCCAGTCACTGCTTCTTATTGCTGTCGAGTAAACCTAAACTAATACAAATTTAGGCAAGAGTTACTTGACTGATAGAAAATTGCTATTGCGGCTAAACAAACTAAATGTTCTCAGGCCAAGACCAGCCCAAACAGGTCCTGAGACCTTGAGGCATCAAGTCACTACAAAGCAATTGGGCCTTCATTAGCAATGGCAAAGTTGTATTTGCCAGGCTATAAAGTTAAGTTTAAGTCTGATGATCAGTATGTGCTATATCCTGCTGTTTCAAGACATCCTTTTAAAAACGGATGGTTTGGTAGAAAAAACAAGTTTCCAAACTTCTCCTGTTCACGTTTTCCTGTTTCATGAAACAATTTAAAACAGAGTAATAGAAAAGCCTGAAGTATCATTCTCATTTCTTTTTCTTCTTTCTTAATAAGGTATTTTTAAATTGAGTATTCATTTGTATGTACAGATAATTCTGAATACTTTTCCCATTTCTCTGAAAACATTTGTTGAATATTAACTCATTTTTTTCCCCATAGCTTTATTTCTACTATCAGCTTAAGTTTCATTTAAAAAATGAAATAAAGCTTAGGCTTTATTTCCGCTTAAGTTTTTATGTCTGTACAGTATTGGAATATTTTAATAAATAATTGCTTTTTTAGTGTAAAAATTGCTTTTTCATTGCATTTAAAGCAAACATGCATTCTGCTTTTCCATTTAATGTTAACGATACACCAAGTTATCCACTTTTCTCTAATTAAGAATATTACAAATGCACAGTATTGCACAGGGAGATTTTTGCAACGATTGAAGGTAACCTTTCTGACTGACTCAAACTTTGTAATTTCTACTAATAGCCTGCAGTTCCCTGGGCTGGTTGGAAACCCTGAAAATGCACAACAGGACACGCTAATGTTCATTCAATGTTTGCTCAAACAGTGGCAGCTAGCCCAGGAGATTGCTACGACTAATGGTATTATTAATAATAACTCAGTATCTTGGGAAGGATCTGCTGTACTATGAGAAAGCGATAGGAAAATTAGCCTTTTAAATCAAACACTCTGCATGAATGGGTTGTGCTGGTATTGCAGACCTGTCGTATATGATGCTGCCACTGGAAAGTCTGAGCAGAAGGCGGTGGGAAGGAGTCCCTCTTGCCCTGAGTAATGTCTCCCGGGATGACAAGAACTGCTTCATTTTCCCAAAAATGGTGGTGTATGTGTTGGCAGAGCCTTTCCCTGTAACCATCAGATAACTGCAAAAAACTAGGTATAAGCTGCATTTCCAGAATCTCTTTAGTCTACCTAAGAAAAGTAAAATTAAAAAAGTATGTAAAATTCTGCATGTGCTCAATCTTTTGGTAACTGAGGGGATTTTATACGATTACTTATTCTTGGTCTAACTATGTCTGAGGACCTCTAAACTTGTAGGAGGAGCAGCAGAAGAGGGCAGAGTAAGGGGAGTTGTCATTATTGTAGGGCAGCCTCTGTGAGGAGAGGCTGGGGCTGCCCCATGCCGGACATGGCTGGTTCCAGCTGGCTCCAACAGCTGACCACAGCCCCCGTCCCTCACCCCGCTGTGTCGCGCCGTGGAGGGGAGGTAGAGGAGTTGGGAATGAAGGATGTAGGATTTAGACATCGATTGATCTGAACCCTAAAATACGTTGCAGCTCGAAGGCCCATTATGGACTTACCATGTGGTGCAAACCAAGATCATTCTCGGAGTCTTCCCTAAGTCTATCAGTCTGTGTCTATGCTAGCAAATTAAATAGGTGTACAACTGCTCTCTGGTTCAAACACCAATTGACCTGCAATTAATTAATGCTATTAGTTAAGCTTCTTAACCCTGCAAACCAGGGTGGTTGAGTGGCAATTGTTTGTGACCTCTGCTATCTCATGAACCACGACTGGGAATGATCTGGGAGAGTGCAAATTTGCATGGTCCAGTGTGCCAGAGACTGTAATAATAATTAAGACATAGATGACTCAGTTGCAGCATCTGAAAAGGTTTCTTGCCCCCCTTTACTTATGCATATAGAAGTAATTTTGCACTTCATAATTTTATTACTTCTATTTTATAGAAGTAATTTAAAGGCAGTTACTGCACTGACACTCCTGTTTAAGCTCTTTCTAGAGTACTGTGTATTTGCATGTCTGCTTCTGGTAAAGGTCCAGAGTCCATGAATCTTCCCAGGTCTTTCAAATTTAAGTGTCAGGTTTCAGGACTCCTCTCGCAGTTTTGAGCGCTGTAATTACGCACTCTTGATTCTTCAGTTCTTGTCATCTGAGCAGCCGTGTAGTTTTCTTGTATGTAAAATATCAGTCTCAAGGTAGCAGCACACAGAAAGGTGCAATTTAGTTGACAATCTCCATCTTTTTTTTTTTGACAGGATTAATCTTACACCTCATGTATTTATTCCAAATAAATTACATTTTTCCCTCTGTGTAATTGCACATTACTAAATTCTCAGTGGATGTTTTACAAAAAGCCTCCTTTCTTTTTAAAAGCACTCCTGTTTACAATCCCTTGTCTGTGCTAATTGCAATCAAATAAGAAAACTGCTAAGAATTGAATGTCTCATTATGTGGGGGTATTAAAGTTGCAGTATGGCATGGAATTCAGTTCTGCCTAAAAAAATATAATTATAGATGTAAAAAGGTGAAATGTATGTTAATAATAACAATTATACTCAGTATGCATCTTAGCTGAAAGTAAAGAGTCTTTGTTTTGAAGCTGTTAGTCCTAAGGCTGCTTCCACAGGCTTCTGTCCTCTCCCCAGGTTTCAGAGATTGTGGGAAAAGAAAGGCTACCATTAATCTTTGATGCAGTATTTCATTTTAGCAGGGAAAGTATTCTATATGATAATTTTTTATTCAGTAGGTACTAACTGTATCAATTGTATTTTGGACAAACCTTTGAAGATTTCAGTTTTGAAATCCACCCCTAAAAACAGCTAAAAGGAAGTGGAATGAGTGTGATACTGGAGCTGTCTCAAAAGGATTTAGCTTTAACACAGAAACTGGAGGTCTTGGGTTAGGTACTCTGCAGCAACCTGAATGTCCTGGTGACAGAAGTAGGAAAGGAATTTTGGAGATACAGGCTTTCAACAGATCTCACAGTTCTTTTGACATGGAAGGTTTCCCTTTCCCTCTCTTATAATTTTCCTTTCAGTGAGAACTGAATCCAACCCTGCTACAGGGACATCAAAAGGAGTTCTGCAATTGTGTTCAATGGAACACAATCTTTTAAAGTTTGGTCAGCTCCCTGGAGACAGAGATTGCATCAATCTGTATGGTGAAAAGATGCCTAGACAATGAATGGGAACTGAGTATTTTCTTGGTCGCCTTTTTAAAGCGGTACCCCACTTACATTACTGCTGTAATCTTCCCCAATGTAAGGGCAAGCACTGTGTACTTCTTAGTCTCCATAATCTAGTCCTGTCTAGTGAGTGACATTTTATATTCTGATAGGAATTGTCTGGTGGGTGACAAGTGGAATATTCTACGCTGAAGTGTTGTGAAGTAAAAATGTAGATAAAAGACATGTGCTTAGGCTTATGTCTGATTTTTTTTTTCTTTGCTACTTACAATAAAGGGTGCACTTTTAGGAAAATAGGAATTGCCTTTAAGTCAGACCAATCTGTTTTATTCTGTCCATGACAGGGGTCGATACTAAATATCTCAGCATGAGACATTGTCGTGGTTTAGCCCCAGCCGGCAACTAAGCACCACGCAGCCGCTCGCTCACTCCCCCTCGGTGGGATGGGGGAGAGAATCGGAAGAGCAAAAGTAAGAAAACTTGAGGGCTGAGATAAAAACAGTTTAATAGGGAAAGCAAAAGCCGCGCACACAAGCAAAGCAAAACAAGGAATTCATTCGCTACTTCCCATGGGCAGGCAGGTGTTCAGCCATCTCCAGGAAAGCAGGGCTCCATCACGCGTAATGGTTACTTGGGAAGACAAACGCCATCGCTCCAAATGTCCCCCCTTCCTTCTTCTTCCCCAGCTTTATATACTGAGCATGACGTCATGTGGTATGGAATAGCCCCTTGGTCAGTCTGGATCAACTATCCTGGCTGTGTCCCCTCCCAGCCTCTCCCGCACCTGGCAGAGCACGGGAAGCTGAAAAGTCCTTGACTAGTACAGCAACAACTAAAACATCTCCGTATTATCAACACTGTCTTCAGCACAAATCCAAAACACAGCCCCACACCAGCCGCTACGAAAAAAATTAACTCTGTCTCAGCTGAAACCAGGACAGACATGAAAGTCTTCTCCAAATGTCTTGTTATATGAAATCTTGATCCCAAGAGCATTTGTCACTAGCTTTGGAAAGGTAGCAATTTTTGCTTGCTTTCTGACATAGGAGAAGAATTAAGAAGAGGTGAAGGGAGGTGAAGTTTCAAAACTTGATCAATAACTCTTAAACTCAGAGACTTTTAATCACTTTCAGTGGGAAGTTGAATCAAACCCATGAACTCTACGCAATTTCACATTCTTATTTTGTCTCTATGTGTCTAATTTTCTCATGTTTAGCTAAACTGTATAGTGCACAAATATATATCCACCTATGTACTTTAAAATTTTCCTGGTCCTCTATTAAGTGAAGAAAGTTCTGACTTACCTTTCTGGTTCTACTGCTTATTCTGTCTAACTTTATCATTGCTTCCTTGTATGTCTCCTCTGTAATCTGAACAATAGTAAGTATTTTTATTTTATACTACACAGAAATCCTGCCAGTCTATTTTTCTCTGGTAGAAACGGACTGAATATTAGATGAACTGTTTTTCTTTTTGAACATCTGACTTTGTACTTCAGAATAACTTCAGAGGTCAGACACTCTCCTGACATTGCAAAATGCCATTAGGTAAAAATGATCGAGATTATATAGCATCACCTTTTAAAATAACACGTGTATTGTGCCACTTCTTGAACCTGTACCAGACAACCATAAATTTCACAGTTTTAACAGAAAAATAAAGATATGCAGGGAGATGGGTGGAGGAGCAAAATAAGCTCTGTACAGAACAGTAACAGGAAACTCACACAGGTGAAACCTAAAGTATTTAAAAGGCAAGTGAACTCTTTTGTTTTTAGCTTTATGAAACTTGTTAATAAAGCATATGCCAAAGATGACAGAAACCCTTTATAGCTAAAACTTCTAACAGTTTAATTTCCAAGGAAACACAGTGGGCCGAATCCTTTAACTGAGCCTAGGAAGACATTAAATAAACCAGTTAGCTGGTGGAAATGGAATTTAAGAGCACATGTTCGGAAAAATAATGCAAGGAAATACCTGACTGGTGCTTACAAAGTTATAAATGCCTACAGCTTTGTGCAGAAAGTTTCCAGGGTATTTGCAATTGTGTTATTGGACCTGTTGAACCTGTAGAGCCTCCTCAGTAGGACTTCTTCAGACTGAGCTAACTGGTTTTGCATCTTTCTTTGCCCGATTCTTTCAACCTGAGAAGTAAGGTCACTTGGCTGAGGCCAGAGAGTCTCTGGATTATTCCTGTTTTCTCACTGATATTGTCCAAGGTAAAAGATATGCATTACCTGTGTGAGAATATGGTATCTTGACTTGCTGATGCAGACTCTAGCTTTAAGCTCTAGTTTTGCAAGTGCCTGCGTGACCAATGGGGTGAGCAGATCATGGAAGAATCTTTAGCAGAAACCAGCTTGCTTTTGACATTTCCTATGGGCACGGTTTGGTGGTGTAGAGCACTGGTACCTTGAATCCCCAGCTGCCTCTCATACAATAGAAGGGGAACTTCAGTATCTAACTATACTGCCTAGTGGCTGGGCTTGACACTTCTAGCTGCTGCCTGTGTGCTCCCTTCACTGAATGCTGGCCTTGATGTGAGCACCGAAAGTCAGCAGAGAACTGGTCTTTACCAGTCTCCCTTTGTAGACTTTAATCACCATGATAAAATTTGCTAAAAAAAGTCAGCACAGTGACCAAGTAGGTAAAGACAGAATAAAGAGATGAGAGTACGGTTCCTTGTTTACGAAAACCCTTGCTGCTTCAATTGTCAGACTGCTTGAACAATTCTGTACTCTCTTCAGGAGAATAGTTATTTGAATTTAAAACTATTACTTCCTTTATGATGCTTACTGTCCTATTGGCACTGCTCTCTACTCCTGTGCTGCCTTCCTTGCGTATTTCATTGCTACAAGGTATTTAAGAAATGAATGAATTGGGAAACCTTTTTCTAATTATTCTATCATGTTACAACACTTTTGGCTAAGCGAGAGCATAATTTAGGTACCATAGATTTTGAGGAAACAATTTTGAAAGAGCTAGATACTCTGCATCCAACAAAATAATTGTTTCAATGTAAGGGAAAATACATATTGATTTTGATAATTCCTTTTGCTTTTGCCATTCTTTCCCTATATCACTCTCTCAGCACTTTCATGGCTGTTATTATCAGTTTATCCACTTGCACTGCCATTCTGCTAGCCACTAACTGAACCCCTAATCAGGAAGCCCATTCCTCTACATTTATTAATTCACCTACAGAGTAATATAAAAGATGCTTCCATGTGTATATCTGGTCTCCTCTCACGTAATCCTGCAGGATACGGAGAAGCTGGCAACATGGAGTTCATAATGCGATCCCTTTCCTAGCATATGTGTCCTGTTACTGGGCAGATCTATGAGGCAGATTTATTTTCATACTCACCTGTCAAGCGCCACCAGTAAAGTTCATTCTTCAGAAGTATAACTCATTTAGTGTAGCTTCTGTTTGCAAGTTTTGATCTCGCTGCCTTTTACTTCACGCCAAAACATTATTTCATTGCAGTTTTGAATCATGAATGCCTTGCAGCTTTGCAGGCTGTGTAGACTATTAGAAATGATCATCCTAATTTGCATGCAAGGATGGCAAGGTACAAGGAAAGGGAGTCTGTTCCTTGCACATACAGCTCACTTTTAACAGCACAGCATGCTTCCCTGTCACTCCTCCACTTCATAGGTCAAAAGCTGCGTTAACATGCACCACAATGAATCATTTGGAGCTAAATGGATTTATCCACGTGTAGAACAGAATTTGACTCGGTGCTCTTACTATGTGTGTGTTGTCCTACTTTATGGAAAAAAGACCCAGGCAAACATTAAGATTTACTGCCACTAATTTTAGAGCTCACTTTGAAAGTTTGGCCCTTATACTACATTTATAACTGTTAAATCACAAACTTCAAAAGTATCAGCTCCTTGTTATGAATATTTTAAAGAAATTAGGTAACCACACTATTTTATGCAGTTCCTAATGCTAACTTAATTAAGTCTTAAAAGAATTTAGCGAGCTTAACCAGTCCCCCTGGAGGCCGAAAAACAGATTGTTTAACCATAGAAATCTTCCCAAAAACAGAGGTGGTAGAATATTTGAGTCTTCACTTAGAGAAAAATTACACAGGGGCATTTAAAGTTGGGATAAACAGCATATCCCTTTTCTCTTTCTCTGAAGATGTCAGATGTTAAAACATTTTTTTTGTTAAGTCATTAATTAATTGTGCTCCCATGCGAGCACTATTGAGTTTTCAGTGGTTGCTGGCTGAGTAGCACTGGTAAGTAAAGTAAAGTCTCTATCTCCCCGACGAAGTAAGTATGAAGGTGGACAGTTACAATAGTATTGGTGGTCCAGGCATGCAAATAAATTTTGTGAGTGCTTAATTTCGCTCTCTTATTTTCATGAACTAGTAACAAATTACTCCAATTACCTACAGTAGATTTCAAAATGCAGATTAAGGCAAGCTGTATTGAAACACCTCTCAAAGAAACAGAAATAAAAGAGAGGAGATGAAAACAATAGGCAGTGTTGATAGAAAGCTATTAAATGCATTGTGTTAAAAAAGAACTGGGTCTTGAGAGACAAGAAACTGTGATGAGAAGAGGAATACTGCAGGTAAACTATAAGAGAAAAAGATTTATAACATATGTGTGCAAACCCATACATCACTAAAAGGGAATATTCAAAATAGCTTTACATAATGCTGTGGTTTTCATCTAACAAGGAACATACCTGGATGAAAAACATTGAATTCAACATGTGAATAAGGACACCAGCTCTGTTCCCAGTTCTGCAGGTCCACCAAGAAGCACCAATAACTTGGATTCCACTATCAACTTAATCCTAAACCTAAATTCAAACCAGGGGACCTTTTCTGATATGAAAATAGAATACACAGTCACTGAAAAGTGTTTGTACTGTAACATTGGGTTGGTTTGTAGTTCTTGCCAACATTTGTAATTATAGCATTGCTTTATTGTTATCTTTCCACTTTTCCTTTTTTTTCCCCCCATCACAGCGAGCCAACCCTACCTCAAAGCTTTTTGGCTTTGCTTTTGCTTTTGAAAGTAAGAAAAAATCCTCCCTCCTGTGATCTCCACAATTACCTTTCCCCAATTCTTCAAGTACATAATAAAGAATATTTATGCAAAGCAAATATTCAGTGTTCAAGAACAAGCTAATTGGATTCTTTTCATAATTGGTAGTTTATTGCACATTTATATTCAAAACAGTTCCCACTGTACCAGAACCCCCTGAGTTGTGGAAAAGAGATTCAGTGCTTTTATATTATATGCTTTTCTTAGCTGTCAAACCTAACTAAAGAATCCCTTACTTTTATTTAGAAAAGACCTTCACGATATCTTCAGCAACCAGGAATAGGTTTTTACAGGTTAATGCATGAACTGGTGCTGTGTCAATATTTAACTGTCCCATTCAGAGACAGTGCAAGAGCCTCCCAGGCTTTAGGTTCATCCCTCCCAACTGAGTATCCCGCTGGAGAAGTATGAGTTGGAGCTAAACCTTTTTTTGGGCAGTAACCTACTCCTCACTGTGCGTCTTCTCCCAGTCTTCTCTTTTTAGATCCCTTAGGCTGTACTTCAAGAGGAAGGTCAGAGCAATTTCTTTGTTCCTACTTTCAAGAATTGCATGGGTATCAGAGTACTATAAAAATATTGTTCTATTTCTGTGTAAAGGTTAGGCATACTTTGGTCTTCAGTTAAATCCTTAATTCTTACGTGCTCCCTGTCAATGACAATGAAGAGGAAGAGAAACAACCACTGGCAACTCGTATAGTTATTCTGTTGGATATATTTGTATCCACAAACAGTTGGATACAGGCTACAGTTGCCGCAACAGCTAATCTGTGCTGCTGGGTAATTTGGCCTTGGATATTTCTCAAGTATGGTAGATGTAAAGGTTAAGTGAAAAGAAATCTATGTTGTTCACAAATGTCATTTTCCTTCATGAAGCTGACAATGGGAACTGCTGAAACCTGGAACTCAGCTCTTCCCATTTAATGTATTCCATGTATCTAGCAAAAGTCCATAGTTCTTTAGATACAAAAAGAATTTAAGATTAAAACTAACAAATTACTGCACCCAAAGGGTACTTTCCCTCCCAGTTGCTCATCTCTGCACTCTAAATGGCTTGGCATCATCTCTGTTATGTTCCTTTTTATGAATTAGTCCTCACAAGCTGATAATCTTTTCCTAAATTCCAATTAGCTGCTGCATGGACAGAGCTTGTTGTTTTGCAAAATACACTAGTTTCTGGCATCTTTGTTAGATGTAGCTGTGTGGCAAGAGTAGCTATCCACGCTGCAGTTTACTCAGCAGGAGAAAACATATGTACAGGGTTTAATTAGAGATCCTGTGGGGAAACCCATTATTAAATAGAAAATTCTTGTTAACAGAGCCTTTTTTGCAGATAGAATTAAACCAAGGTGAACTTAACCAGCAAACAGGTATTTATGCTTGCTGAATAAAGTCCACATTTTGAGTAGCTAAAATACATTTTTCAGATTCAATGGATCTTAATGGAGAGACAATTGCCTTCTCAGATGTATTATATAAATAAATTAAACACTTCAGTAACACAGGAGCTATGTTTTCATCCACAAGGTGTTTACAAAAGACAAAGTGGGTCCCATTTAGTTATGCTTACTCGATAAGCTGTAGTTTGGCAATTCCTTCCATCAATATTATCTATCAGTCCTGGCTCTTTTTTAAAACCTTAGTTCTGTAAACCTTTGCACGGACCTCTGTCAGTCTCTTATTCCATCTTTCCCTCCCACAAAATTATCTATTTAACTTGTTTATGTATGCCACAAACCCTGCTCACGTGGGCCATCTCCAAATATCACAAGACCATCATCTGGTGAAGATGTAGAGAAGCAGCAGGGTAGAGGATACTGTGGATCTAATCTCTGCTACATAGAATGTTATAGGAAAATCTTTGTGTGTGACTGTAATTCTTTTGGATATGGTCTTCACTTTATTCTTCACAGAATCTCTATTCTTTTGCATGTTTTGGTTTAGTCTGAAGGGCACTGTTGGCTCTGTTTTCTGACCTAAGTATCACAAATACTAAAACTGAAAAAAAAAGTAATTATAAAAGACTTTTTCCTGATCAAAAGCGGAATCTTTTCTGCCTCTGGGTAATGCCTCCACTAGAAAGACCCACGTATCCACCTTTTCTTTATGGACTCATTAGTTCAACCTTACTGCTATGGATCACAAGAACACAAAGACAACAGCCATTCATTGCACTCTCCAGCAGCAACTTATGAAAGTGATTTTATATGTTATCACATATAATACCAGGGGATTGGACTTGATGTTAGAAATCTTCTAGTCCTATAACCTGCTTTTATTCACTCAAGAACCAAACGCAGCTTCAGGAATAAAGTGAAGATGAAAGGATACTGCAAAGCCTGGGCTCTGTGGAAGGAAGACACAGGATGCAGAAGTTTTTCAGAATATCAGCTCAACTTTGCCCAAAGAGCAAAACTGGCAATGCTACAGATGAAACACATGAAACTGGAGACCGTACACAGGATCAGATGCAATCCTGAGGTCTCTTTATCGATGGAGTTCAGTTAGCATTCACCTGAAAGGGACAGAACAAGGATCTCAAAATTTGGCCTTCTGTTGCAAAAATGGCTAAGCAAACTGAGAATATTGCCAAAGTGAAATAAGGTAGAAGAGTTGGGGGGCTAGCCCATTGTTTGTCACTTGCATGTCTCATAGAGCTAATGATTTTAATGATTCTATCTGTGAGTAGTTTTCAGTCACATAACTTAGTGAAAAAGAATAGTCTGGAAAAAAAATCTTATAAACTATTTCCAGTACAATTATGGGTTATTTCAGTAGTTTCTATGCTAGAGAATAGCATCTGGATGGGAAAGCTCACTATTGCCTGGCTGATTAAGCATTATTAGCATTTTTCAACTCAGAAAAAATGACAGTTGATGAAAGAGAAAAAGAAACAAATGCAACCTGCTGCTAAATCTTATAGTGGGAAGAACATATGCAGTTTAATAAGCTGAGGTTTTGAACTGAAACTAGAAGAAGGTCAAAAGACTGGCATCCTACAGAGATGAACAGGTGTTTGTGCAAAGCAGAAAGACTAAGTACATTGCTTGGAAAGACAGCCGTGCGCATGCTTGGTGAGAAGAAAAGAAGGTACAAATAGGGTCACAAAGGCGCATTGAAATAAATATAAAGACACACCTCTACACTCTGAAGTAAGCCTGGGTCTTCACTCTATTTTCACACTGAGCCATCTCTGATCCACATCATTTATCCTCAGGTGGTTCAGAGGAGCTTTAGACGTCTTTTGGAAGGGTTTTGCACAAACACATGTAAGTTTCTTATAACCCAGGTAACAAGCTAATGGCCTATCTTGATTCTTTCTGGGCAAAATCTGCATGATATGACCCTGGGCACTAGCCAGGCTAGCAGTCAGCAAGGTGACTGGAAAACATCTATGACCTCTGCGCACAATGTAGGTTTTCAGCAAGCTCCCCGCTTTGCTGTCTCAATCTAGACAGCAAATCATAGAGGTGAATTGAAAGCACTAGTAAAGCAGCCCCACTCCAGTGTCTGATATGTCTCCTCTCTAATTGTAGTAGAGAGAGAGAGGCAGAGCGAAGGAACCCTCAAATCTCAATGCTGTTATCCATGTACGAGTAAAAAATTATTGATGCTTAACCTTGTCAACACAGATGTTTGCAATGCATTACAATAGCTCGCTTAGCAATAACTGCTACTTTTGATCTTTGCAACAAAATTTCAATTCCCCACATGAAATAACGAGAATTTGAACTCAATTATTGATTCCAACTGCAAGAACATGATTTATACCTTGACAGTAAAATAGTTAAATTACACTTCAGAAATGAAGAAATATAATGGCCTTCTTCCTTTAAAAAGGTACCTTTCCTTGAAAGGTAGCCTCAAGCTGGATTTAACAAAGTAAACTAGTTAAGTATAGGAAAACCAGCACATCCCTTGTGACACCAAGTCCATGTGTAGAATGCCTGCCAATACTGTGTTGTTTGGTGAAAGGATATGAGAACTGGCTGTGTTATGGCCTGTCAGGAGCTATCAGCATTGATTTAAACTGTATATGTTCAGGACACGCAGGAAACAACTTTCAATGATTGTTAATGGGATGTGGAGCTCTTTCATTGTTCTCAGTCTGTAAGTGCCTCTCCTACATTACTTGAATGTAAGAATGGCAAATGAGAATTTGAACATTTTCAAGTGTAAAAACCTGAGTGAAAGTCATCTATTTCTCAAGATCTTCTGAATCTTGAGCAGGAAGTATGTTTTGATACCAAACTGACTTTCCTGTTGGAATTTTGTCCTTTACTCTATGTTCTCTGTCAGTGTTTATTCTGTCTGCTGCAATCACTGTCTTCTGCTATAAGCTATCAGGCTGCTGCACTTTTGTGTACACAAGCCCTTCCAAAGAGAAGCCAGGCTGTGTTTTACATTGCTAATAAATGAGAAATTTAATTGCTACAGGAAATGCTTTGGCAAAGGCCGTACTGGTGTTAAGGCAAAGCATTCTGCATTTACTCGCCCAGCATGTTTTCACAGTAAAGAGTGCTGAATCTGAGTCTGGACTACCCAGCTGTTGCTCTCTGTGTTGTTGTCCCTGTCGAGTGCCTGTTGAGTGCCCTTTCCATGTAGTTCATCCACGTCTTTAATAAGCATTAGCCTAAGTCTTAATTTTCAGATACACTGTCTCCTTTATGTATTACTGCCATTCTCTCTTTCTCTGCAACTATATAAGCTGATTTCACTGAAAGAATTATCAACTAGACAATTTTCAAATGGTATTATAGGCATCTTTTATCAATAATTATAAAAAGTAGGTATCCTCACTCAGTATGACAGCAACAGAGATGCTCATTGAATCTAAACTTAGGAAATATACATTTTGAAATTGGACTCTGATATCCAGTTATAAATTAAATTTTAAAAAGCTCAGGATTTTGACATTTGTCCTTGAGATTCAGCTGTGTAGAAATACATTGGACTCACAGAAATACACTGACCCAGATCTAGGTTTTCAGTTCAAGCTTGCCTTTAAAATGTGCAAATGAAAGTTGCAGAAGAGAATAATCACAGTGCAACAGGACATACCAATTATCTCCCATTATAGGACAGGCAGACAGCTGGCATGGTGCTGTTTGTTATGTGTGAAGAGTGTGCTTGGGATCCTGTGGAGCATAGATGTGAATTGTCCCTGTCCCTGAGAGCTTATAGTGAAACAAAACAAACTGAGAAAGCCATATGTAAAAACATTTAGAATAAGAGGGTTATTAAAAATGTCATTGTGGGGGAGGGAATAAGGAAAACCTAGCATACTAGATTTACACTGCATTTTATAAATTAACTTTTTTTTTTCTTTTGGAAGATACAGTGATGTGTTTCTGTCTCATTCAGAAGTCCTACTGAGATACAATCGAAACAGTGACGAGTCATAGTCATCTACTGTCTTGCTGCTTGGAAAAATCTGAACACACATTAGCAGTGGAAAAGTAGTCTTTGAGAACCACTCCTGATGTTTTACGTTCAGCTTTGCAATATCTAATGTAAGTGCTATCAACAGAAATCTCCTATCCTTCAGCAAAAAGAAAAATAAAGTTCACTGATGATTGTACACAGTCACCAACTTAGCATATTATATGGTATAACATTGTGTGGATAATCAGTATGCTGGTTTTTACACTATTGAGACAGAGATTTTTCAAAAATGACAAGGATTGGTATTAAATACAAACTATTAAATACGATTAAATAGTCATGGCTTTCATTAAAGTATGATTGAACGAGTAAGATACTTGTAATTTTCCTACCTGGAGGGCTTGACTCCAACTTTAAAATGTAATTCAGCTCCAGAGGAAGACAGGTACTTTTTCTTCTTCTGAAAGGGAAAGAAACTTGAAATTTGATAACTGTACAATGTAAAAACTCTCTTAATAAAAGCTTCTAAAGGGATATTTCGAGTTAGTATAGCCCTGCCATGGTCATTCTTTGGGTACAGTGTCTCCTGTCCAGTCCTAACCAGTCAGGTCCATGTTAATCTTTGGTGAAGCCTGCATGGCTCCTGCCTTACGGAGCAGTGTTCAGGTCAGGGATGATTTGTAGTCTACTGGGCAGACACAAGTCTACATTTTCAGTCTATGTGGAACAAAGATTTTTTCTAAATGTTTAACATTCACTTTATAAAAAAGAAAAAAAAAATGTGAGCGAAGTTAAGTGCAAGACTTAAAAAATCCAGAGGGAGGCAAGAGCTAGTAAAAGCCAGCAGAAAAATCACACATGACTAACCAGTGACTGAAAGTGTGGTGCTAAGACTGCACGCCTAGCTTATCTTCTTGCTATTCTGAATCTTCATGCACTGCTGGGAAAGGTCATGTCAATCTCTCCCCATGTCAATTTATGATATCCTGCAAGTTTTAAGAAATTGTGCTAAAAGTAATGTTAATTAGGATGGTATACTGTGCCTTGAACTCAGCCCCAGTCTTGCAAGCAGACATGTATTACACATCTTCAAGCATTAATGCTTAATTAAAAAGAAAAGGAAAAAAAATAATTGTATGCAATTGTCTGATGAGTTAAAATTATGGTGTGTCTGTTATTATTTCTAAGGAGATTTACTTGACATTGAATGCTTGAGGCTTTATGATAAGGAGATTTTCGCATCAGCACCCCCCCCCCAGTTTTACTGATTTAAAATTCCTATATATTCTTATGTATACATGAACACACCCATATATACACCATTGCTGAAACAGTCTTTAAAAGGCAGCTTCATTATAACATCTCCCTGCAAAATCCTATTTTGGATCACATCTTTTTTGAGATTTAATATATTTGCTACAAGCAAACTGCTAAGAAAATAATTGAAACACCACAGTGCCAGATGGCTGGATTTGCAATGGTTGCTGACTTTTTGTACCCAGAAAGATTTAGTTTGTTTTGTGAAAGCTCTATGAAACACCTGTTTCAGTTTTGTCAGAAGGTCAGATTGTGCCCATATGAATGGTGTGGCCCCTTACCACAAAGAAATCAGGTAGTGGGTTTCCCTGCATGCTGTAATTTCTGAATTGCTTACTTGGAATAGCCTAATGAGAATGGTTTTAATCAGAGTTTGCTACAATTACTATACAAGAGAAAAAAAATAGAAAAAGAATTGAACAAAACAGCTTATGCTTAAAATAGTTAATGGATACTAGCATAATTTTTTCAGCTAGAAAGAATCACATTTATAAAATGAATGGAAGTAACAAATGATCTTTCAGACTTAACAGAAGGAGCAATTAAGCTTCTTGATTTAGTAAAGGCAATGGGAAAGATACAGGGAGGAAAGGGCCTGAGGCATTCGGTGATATGACAAATAAGACCTAAACAATGCAGTGTTTTCTCAGCTGTAAATGCAGGTGTTTGCAGAAACAGCACAGATGCTCATCCTTTTGGATGTAGGATTCCCTGTAGTGACATATCTGAATAAAGATTCTTTTACCAGCTATTTATCTGTAATGTGCCCAGAGAAGCAGGGCTTTCTATACATTTCCATACATCCCCCTCCCTCCCCCCCCAATAAGCAAGGATATTTAAGAATAAATCCTACTTTATCAGTTGTCTACAGTCTATTAGGGAAAATTGGAGAAAGAATTGCCTTTGGAGAAAGGCAAGAAAGTTTTGTTTAAATCATACCCTTCATGAGAGTGGCTATCTATCTTTCACCTTGTTCAGCCTGTGTAAATTGGCATGCTAAAAATAAGCCTCACTTCTCTACAGATGTGGATGAGATTTTAGTGCATGTGTGCATACACTGGGGAGGATTTGATAATGTGCATGGAAATATCACCGGGGAAGCATTTATTCCTGCCTTCACTCCTACTTTCAAACACTGTTCTCTTTGCCCTGTCTGTCAGAGACAGTGGTATTGCATATTGGCTACTCTTCTAGCTCTTACTTCTAATTGTCACCTGTCATTAAGAAAAAGGGAAAATTGAAAAAAAACCCACAACAAAAAATCCCACAAAAGAGTGAGGAAGCATTGTGTTATCACAGTTGTATAGAAAACCTTGAAAACACGACTAAAGGTAACTGGATGTTACCATTCATTTGGTAATGCTGCTGAAGGTCTGAAAAGAACTGGTTTGAGTCATGTAAATTGACCTACGCACTTTGTTGTGTACCAGCTTTGGCACCAGCAATGATGTTGTCCCAAAAATCAGGGTTCGTTTAGCCAGTGCGCAAAATGCCAATATACACACAGAGCAGAGGTATTTTATTGCATATTTACGCAGATATGGGTGTCTGTCTCAAGACAGCACATCAAGCTTTCAGTTACTTATACACAAAGCATTAACATATTCAACTTCCTAATACATATGCAGTATTCTTCTATTAAATGATTGGTTAAAATCTCTTCTCCCAGCATGTAAATTAGTATGCATGCTTAGTTGTTCTTCTTCAGCTTCATCATTTGAGTCGGTGGTATAATTGGGGTGGGTGGTCCGTGAGTCGGTGGTCGTGATGTCCCCCTGTCAGATTTACCTTTCCCCTAGTTTCCTACTTTTTTGGTAGATCTAAGCAGTTCTTCATGGTTTACTAACTAGACTAGTAATACATCAGTTAAACTTCTACTTTCAACAGCCACATGCAGCCACATATTAGACAAAGGTACATTGTCTAAGTTCCTGTGGAGATAGGGTAGGGCTCTACAATGGATTTCTATAGCAACATCAACATTATGTGAATTGTATATTTACATTTGATTATTACAACAATGATACATGTGGCATCATCGTTGTTCCTGTTCTCCTGGTTACTAGACCATTTAGGAAAAAAGGAGCTGTGTTTTACTCTGACTAGCTGTTTTAGGTTAGTTCCTCCAGCACCTTTGTTTGCAAGACTATGAAAGTCCCTCTTCCCCAGTTTAAAGAATTTAAGTGAAAAGAGCCAGATGGTGCGCCAGGGCTGCAGAGCATGGCAGCCCAGGAGGCCACACATGTGAACACCAGTGCCCTGCGTGGTGGTGTTTCAGAGATGATGTAGGACTTCTGCTGGGTTCCAAACCACTAAAGGAGAAACAGCTGAATTAATTCCTCACATAAATATTCCAAACATGCAGAAAGCATAACAGGTGGTTGAGTCCGTTAGCTGCAATTAGAGTAGCATACAAAAATTTGTTAGAATATTTTCAGGGAAATAGAACATCGTGGAAACACACTGTTCCAAAACAAGAACATTTTTCAGATAAATTGTTTTGGAGTACAGTCTTCTCCAGGACCGAGGAGCAACTTCGTACTCTATGGCATGGGAGCTAGATGACTTTAGGACATTTCGGTTGTCTTGTTTTACCCATAATAATGGTAGAATAATAGAATGAATGGGTCTGAAAAGTTGTAGGCATCTGCCCTGGGGGCTATGGGTCCCCAGGAAGCAGAGGTACTTGCTAGCAGCTCACCACCATTGCAGCAGACACCTTTGGAAACATGCTCATTGTCATAATTTCCTAATAGGTCTCTCTGGATCCTGAAAGCTGAGTATACCATCTTCAAGTGAACTTAGGTCCTGTTCAGGCTCACTATTTTCAGTCTCTTTTTGAGAGAGCCTGTAACTCGTTCTTTCTAAAAATGGTGCTCCATACATCTTCTGGCATTCTGTGAAGGCATTGGCCTAGAAGTATTAGCTTGCAGTGAGAATTACATTATCTAAGTACGGATGCAATGTGTTCCTCGCAACTGCTTAGCATGAATGGTATTTGGATGGCAAGAGGAAATGACTAAAAGGTGGGACAAAGATGGGATACACTTCTAGAAAACAGCAAAGCCATCTACTAGCCACTGGAAGAGGTGGTCCTGCTCCCAGCTCTTCTATTGCACTAGATCTCTCACTCGGGGAGCTTCAGGAGTGCCCTCAGCTCAGAAAAGTCAAACTCATTACTCAAAACCTCTTCTATGCATTTAGTGAGCTGATGAGTGCTCAACTGGTGTAAAGGAAGTGGTTGGATTAGACAGCAGAAACTGAGACAGAAATTGAACTTTTGGAGGGTGAGCCCTGCGCGCTGTCCCCCCCTCCCCCCAATCAACAGTGAACTGAAAGATCTTTTCAGCCTTTTTCAGAAACTTTGTGGTTACATTGTGGTAAATTACCCATATGCCTTTTGCAGGGTCAGCTGCAAACACCAAGGCTGATTTAAGGCAGTTTAACGGATGTCGTAATCTAGCACTACAAGAAGATGGTGTCCCATCTGCCTATCATATATCTGTGATGGACACCACTGTCCACCATAGTTGTCCATCATTCTTGCCTGGTTTCTTTCCTTGCTCTGGCACAGCTGATGTGCTAGAACTGCTCTTTTTAAAAAAAAAAAAAAATCTGGATCAGTTTTAATCTAGATGTTTCACTACATAGAATAGAATAGAATAGAATAGAATAGAATAGAATAGAATAGAATAGAATAGAATAGAATATTTCAGTTGGAAGGGACCTACAACGACCATCTAGTCCAACTGCCTGACCAATTCATGGCTGACTAAAAGTTAAAGCATGTTACTAAGGGCATTGTCCAAGTGCCTCTTGAACACTGACAGGCTTGGGGCATCGACCACCTCTCTAGGAAGCCTGTTCCAGGGTTTGACCACCCTCTTGGTAAAGAAATGCTTCCTAATGCCCAGTCTAAACCTCCCCTGACACAGCTTTGAACCATTCCCATGCATCCTATCGCTGGATCCCAGGGAGAAGAGATCAGCACCTCCCTCTCCACTTCCCCTTCTCAGGAAGATGTAGAGAGTAGTGAGGTCACCCCTCAGCGTCCTCTTCTCCAAACTAGACAAGCCCAAAGTCCTTAGTTGCTCCTCATAGTACATGCCTTCCAGCCCTTTCACCAGCTTTGTTGCACTCCTCTGGATGCATTCAAGGACCTTCACATCCATCTTAAATCGTGGGGCCCAGAACTGCACACAGTATTCAAGGTGAGGCTGCACCAACGCTGAATACAGCGGGATAATCACCTCTTTCGACCGGTTGGTTATGCTATGTTTGATGCACCCCAGGATGCGGTGCATGTCTGTACCTCCATGTGGTATGGCACAAGTGAAATGTGATGGAGTAGGATAAGGGGTGTGTGTAAGAATGGGGTCTATGTGGCAGAGGCTGATTAAGCAGCTTAAACTAAGGTTTTCTAGTTCAGTGGGGTTCAGCATTGACAAATGTCACTGATGGGAGCTTGCATACCTCAAAAACTTTGAAAATCATGTGCCAATATTCTCAATTTTTTAGTGATGCAACATTTTTTGTCCTGGACCAGTGTCTTCCTTCTTACCTATATCCTACAGTAGGGCTTCAAACAAATGATCCCTACTGCAGATGTTAACATGGAGAAAATTCCAGACTGCTATCTGCTTTGCTCCTTGGAATTAAACCTTACTCACGTCTTTTGTTTCTTATTCAAATTTTCTTTCTAATGAAGAGTCTTCTTATTTCATGGTATTGTTTCATCACTTCTTTTGTTCCTGTCTGTTTCATGACTTTGGTGTGCTGGTGGCATTTTCTATAATCAATTTTTTTTTCATAGCTACATATTCTAAATCTCCCATGTGGTCTTTTTTTCCCTTTCTTTTTTTCTTTTTAAACAATATTTTGTCTGCTCTTCTTTCCTCTATTTCCTGTTCATTCCCTCCCTTTTGTCTCTCTTTATCTTCTATAATTGTCTGGTCCCTTAACAGATTTTTATTCTTTTCAACATTTAAATGCAGAAGTATTCTGTTGTGTTCACAGCTGTAAGATAAGCTCTGATTTTAATATTCTTGTCCTGGGTACAAAGACTTGCTTACACAAGGGAATGACTCATTCTCCACTGCATTCAAATCTAGCAAGTTTAAATTACACTGATAGCTGAGCTGGAGATCAACTATTCGTAAAGGAGTCCGAACTGGCTCCCTAGCAGCTTTTCAAAATGACTTTCTGAGAGCCTGTGCATTTCTACTTCAGATCAGATAGTAGTATCTTCACAGAAAGGTGGTATATCTAGTCCTGTACCGTGATTGATGCCTAAATCTCTGAAGTTTAATTGTGCTTATCAAATTACCTTGAAAACTGCAGCTGAAAACAGTCAAGCTTTATTAATTCCAGAGCTGCCAGCCATATCGAGCATTGAGTGAAGCACAGCTTTTTCCCCTAACTTCTTTGCCCCTAACACTCCCCCCCTCTCGCTCCCAGTCAGTATTTATACTCATTGATAAGATCCCCCTGAGACTTCTCTTCTGCAGCCTAAGTGGCCCTAGCTCTCTCAGCTTCTCCTCATATGAGGGATGCTCCAAGCTCTTCTGTTACTCACTTTGGACTCTCTCCAGTGACCTGGACTCTCTCTGTGCCTCTCTCGTTCTGGGGAGCCCCGAACCAGACCCAGCACTCCAGATGTGTCTCACCAGTGCTGGGAATAGGGGAAGGATCACCTCCCTTGACTTCCTGGCAATGCTCTTCCTGTTCCAGCCCAGGAGGCTGTTGGCCTTCATTGCCATGAAGGTGCATTGCTGGCTCAGCTTGTTATCCACCAGCATCCTCTGGTCTGTCTCTGCAGAGGTGTGTTCTGTAAGATCAGAGTTTTCTTAACATAATGGTCCAGCTTATCAAATGGAAGCTTATTGGGCATGAACACAGCTCAGATGTTGCCTAACAAGGTAGGAATAGTTTACCAGAATGTATTTATGATTCTTTTCTGGGATAAGGATTCCAGAGCAAAACCTTCCAAAAAATAGTTTAAATTATCTTTAGACATGTCTGGACTCTCACAGCTGCAGCAAAGCATTGTTACATCAAATGATCTAATGTCTATAATGCTGCCTATAAAAGTAAAATAAATCTTTATCATGAGGGAAAGAAAATGGACCCATTGGAGATCTGATAATTTTTTTTAATCTAAATTAATTAATTAATTTCAACAAATGAGCCTAGGAATTTTATCTCTGGAAATATCATACTGAATAATTTCTTTAGTAAGTTGTTAATTTTTCTTTAGTTAAAAAAAACCATACTGCAGGGAGTCTATTATGTTATGGAGTGCATCTAATTGGTCTTATTCCAGCTCCAAGCAGAGGTTAAGAAAATACTTTTTAAATTTGAATGGATAACTTTTCACTTTGAGGCTACCATTTTAATCTTCCATCTTTGTTTTTAAGACAATGAGATGGCAGTTACATTTTTCTTGCTAAAACATTTCTACACATTACATTTTAGTATCCACACTTATGTTACACGATTCTTAAAAAGTGGATACAGGGACCTCAGGAAGAAGCTATTAATTAGAACATTCTTATAAAATGTTTGTCATCGGGAGTTGGCGAGCATGCTGACTACCCATTTTGAAATACAAATGGAAAGTGATTCACACAAAAAATGTGTTCAGAAGGAAATCAATGAATGCAAGGTATTGATATGACAAGCATGAAATGTCATGCAGTCCTCTGTTCTCATTTCTCTTTCGGTACTACTCAGGACATAGACTTACAGGCCTGGAAGGACCAGTCCACCCATGCAGTGGGTGAGGGAATGCCGGACAAGCCCGGATGTACTTTGGATGGGGAAGAATTGCTTGAGGCTCTGCTAGATTTTTGTGAGGAGGCGGCTGGCATCAGCTCAGTTGTCTTTGACAGAACTGACTTTGATTCCTCTGTGTTGTCATGGTAACATGAGCCTCTGATCAAATGAGCCTTAATCATGGAGTTAGAAGTCCACCTCTCTTTCTCATAGGAAATAACATGGGAGAAGAGGAGGAATTTTTTTTCCACACAGAAAAGTTCAGACAATTCTCTTGACCACTCCATGTCAATTTTCAAATCTCCTCTATGCAGTCTGGAGTTGTAATATTACAAATGTGTGTGTGTATGCAGGGGGAAAATATTGGAAGATTATTTGCTGTACACGAAAATGCATAGCAGTAAGCACATAAAAACGTCTAGTTGATTGTGTAAATAGTACTATTGCATACGGATGGATGTTCTTTGGAGTGCAATGCTTATCAGATTTGCAATGGGTTTAAGATATTAAACAATTGTACAGCAGTCATGAGTACATTATATACTTCTGGATACAAGGAGGTTACCGGAGAACGTATTAAGCACTACTATAGCACAAAGGACTAACAGGTTTTACCAAGGTGATGCTACGTCAGCTTTTTCGTTCACATAACTGCATTACTAAAAAGGGGGCTTTTTATAGTCTGAAACAGCCTTGCCACAGCAGACCGGAGTGCCATAGTGTTTTTTGACATTATAAATTAACTCATGCAGGGCTCTGTTCTGGAGTGGCAAAATTACTTCTCGTTTCTAAGCTATTATATTTGGAGATAGCTCCTGTATCCATAATAGCACTGCCGTGTGCATGTAAACATGCCTTCAAGGAGGAGCTTCATAAGCAAGAAAATATTTAGTAACTACTGGGAATGACTGAAAAGATGAGTTTTCAGTAATAATTCTGGGTTATTATTCAATTTTTTAAAGATATCATGGTAATATGAATATGAGACTGCAGACCTTGATGGAAACCTAGTTAATAAATGAAATTTAGGCATCACAGTGGTGAGTTAGCTGATGCCAGCCAAATCTATGTGTGAAATAAATATACAGGTAGGTAGAGAGACAATTCCTCAGATTAAAAAAGATGACCCCCTTATCTAAGCAATGGAAAGACAAGGGAAGTAATCAAAGAGTTTACAGATCCTCCAAAAGATAGCGAGCCTTTGCAGAAAAGACATGAAGGATCACAGATGCAAAAACGAAAGTTCCTGCTTTTTAAGGTAGAAATAAAGGAGAAATCACAGAAGATGCATTCACAACACTTGCTCATTTAAAAAATAAATGAAATTTAAAAATCAATAGAACCTATCCCTCTCTCCAAGCCAAACAGTTTAGTAAGTCGAAACAAGGGGGACTGTTTTTAATGCATTCTTGGTGGAAAATATCACACAATAGTGGAGCACAGATTGTTGCCTGTAGAAAACTAGAATTTATCTTTGGCAAATATACCATCTCCTTTAATACATTTCTATCAACTGTCATATAACATCAAAGGCATTTCAGCCTCCAGCTGAGCATGTCTGAATGGTACATTGCAGCTAGAGACTCTTCTTTTTGGAAAAAAATCCACATGGCATTTTCTGTCTATTACTTGTTGGTTACAGAAAGAGGCAAAATGTGATAAATAAATAATTTAGGAAACTAATATGACAGCTGTGAAATCAAGATTTTCTTGATGTGGTTACAGTTGCTGTCAAGGAAATTGAATTAATAATTTTCTTTAATTAAAGCTATGGATAATTAAAATGTTAATGTACTCCTTTTAGATACAATTTTAATGCAAGTTTGTTGATCTATAATGTGAAGCTTATGTGTGAAAAGCTCTGCATCAACAGGATCTTGCTGTGGATTCTTTCTTTTGATGATTTTATAATTACAATGTGGGGTGGGGAGGAAGACTCTCACAAGAAAGCTGCCAGAAATGGTAACAACAAACTTACTGCTTTATTTCTCAATCTAAATCAGAAGATTAGGAGTTTCCACTTCTTTCTTATTTTTTATTTTTTTAAGTCCATGGTTATCTAAATATAACTCAATTAGCAGTGCTTTTTCCTTAGAATATTTATTATTTTTATGGTTAGGTAGTGCGTCAAGTACGAAGAATTTTTCTCAGCCTTAAATAATTTTCTATCAAATAGCACTATCTAAATCTGTTCTGAAGAGCAAGAACACAACTGTCCATTTTCTAACAATTTTTGACTACTTAATTTATTGTATTTATCATTTACTATTTTTGAGAAAGATGAGGAAATGTCACAACATTCATCAATTTCTCTTTGACTTCACAAGCCCAACATTTTTCCCTGAAGTCTTCATCGTGTTCCTACTCACTTTGAAGACGTTATTTTCTTAGCAAACTTTCCCTCAGGTGGA
The DNA here is from genome assembly GCF_035582795.1 of Mycteria americana. Classification (NCBI taxonomy): domain Eukaryota; kingdom Metazoa; phylum Chordata; class Aves; order Ciconiiformes; family Ciconiidae; genus Mycteria; species Mycteria americana. The sequence continues at coordinate 116,280,762 of NC_134366.1, read as the reverse complement.
AAGCTACCTGTCATTCAAGATAATTTTGCTCTCTACTAAGTATTTACAAAGTCAAAATGGAGTCTTTCTGTGTTGTAAACATTTGGCAACTATATTGCCTCTTTGGCTTAAAGTTCTAACACCGCAATTATTTTCCGCAGACTGCGGAAAATTACTGAATTATTTTCAGTACCTGGTGGTTTTCATTTGAAAAAGCATTGAAAGGTATGTGCATCCTTATTTTTAGGTAGCTACATTCAACATATTCTAAAATAAAACAAAAAAAGGAATAAAAAAAGGGAAGGAAGGAAAAATTGTTAAGTATTAAACAATAAACAAAGAAAAATTTAAAAAGGTAGCTGTATAGCTAGAAAGATTTCAAAGCCCTGCCTATACGTCTTAGCATTAATTTAACAATGGATATGTTGTGTGAGAACACGATGCTGACAGGATGTTTTTTATTTGCAATCATGTAACAAATGTGCAAAGTTTTGCCTAGTTTTTATTTTTATTCTCCCCCCTGCCCCATTTTGACATTTTTCACATGTGTTTGCCTGGTTGGGGAACAACAGGGTGTGGAAAGGGAGGGAAAGGTATGCATGCATTGTGGGCTTTCTAAATATTTTTTTTTTCTCAGATAGCTCAAAATATCGTGGATCATCTGTGGTTCATGCACTACAAATAGGGTAACACTAGTATAGGGAGTAGTAGGGAGTAGGGATTGCATAAGAAATGTTTTGAGGGAAGGAAAAACAGCTGAAGGCTCTTGGAAGCCTTGGAGAGAGTCAGAACTGGTTGGTTAAATCTAAAACAACAAACTAAAAAATAGACTGATAATGTAGTTAAAAGGTAAGTTAAGAGAGAAGAATGTGCAGAAAGACCATGTTAGGAACAAGGCCATCATTCCTGCCATTTTCACAAGACATAACATTTGTGTCTGATCTAGCTGCCAGTCCCAAGAGCCTGTGAGCACTGAGGTGGGAAATGGGATACAAATCTTCAGGAAAGGAGGACCTGAATGAGCCCTGCAGTGCTGGCAAAACTAGTGTGAAAGCATGTTGTCCAAAGAGATCTCAGAACTGGATGTGGTTTGTACACCATAAGAGCTATCACCAAATGCGAGTGTAGTGTCCATACATGAAAAGAATGCTCTGATATTGGCTGTGCTAAGATTGTTTCATTGTTTATGGGAGGTCAGTGTTAGCAGCAACTGGTCAAAAGCCATTCATTATAACTGGAAATGGTGCTTACCCTTACTTGCCTCCTAGAATAGAGACCTCATTTTGCCTCTCTCCTGTTACTAATGTCTGATTTTCAAACTGGAGGTAAAACAGAGTTTTTGTCACAAGTGCTCTCAAGAACAATCTAGACTAGACAGTAGTCTGATTCAAAAATGAAACAAACAACAAAAGCTTTGTCTGTTCTGAGAAAAAAAGTATGTTTGCACTGCTGGCATTACTTCTGAAGATGAGACCCAAGGTCCCTGTGGCTGCAGAGCATGCTTCCAAGAGTTGCTAAATATTGCTAGGCAATTTAGTTCCAGCTCTCTGAAATACTGTGTTCATCTAGAATTGTTCATTGTCAGGGCTATTTGGTTGAAAAGTAAGAAAGACACCTGTAATATTGAAGAGCATTTGCTGTAAGGCAGCTGGAGCCAGCACCGGTGCATAGAAGTTGGTGTGCTGTAGTGCTCATCTGTTTGAGCTGAGGCACTGAAAGAGACGGACCTTTGGACACACCCTTCACTGTCAGTGATGACTGAACATGGGAATGAATAGCCTTGACCTTAGTAAAGTACCACATTTAATCATAGTAAAACCAAACCAGCCGAGAACTCAGCCTAGATACAATTTCAAGTCAAATACAACCCTCTGGTGCTTGAATGACTGAAAACATGAAACGTGGCATTTGAAAAAAGGTAACTCTTTCTCTTACAAACTTAGTGTGGCCACTATGAAGATTGAAAGAAGAACAGTGAGGCTTTTTCTGTGTGCTTTAAAATATGGGAAAGAGACCCAATATATTTTTTTCATAATGAATCTTATTAATATCTATGTTGACACTGAGACAATTATAGGTATTTAAAAAAAAGAAAATTCGAACAACCCTCTTTGCAAACATTTTGTTGTCTGGTTTGGTATGTAACTCCTTAGAGGTGAAAACACTTTCCAGAGCAAGAGAAACATTGTAACAACAAAAGGAAGCTACTTTAGGAATGCTTTAGGAAGCATTTCCTTACCGAGAGACTGGTCCAACACTGGAATAGGCTTCCTAGAGAGGCAGTTGATGCGCCAAGCCTGTCAGTGTTTAAGAGGCATTTGGACAATGCCCTTAACAACATGCTTTAACTTTTGGTCAGCCATGAAGTGGTCAGGCAGCTGGACTAGATGATCATTGTAGGTCCTTTCCAACTGAAATATTCTACTCTATTCTGTTCTCTTCTCTTCTCTTCTAAAAAGGAAATTAAAGATCATGACATTCTATGTGATAATTTTAATCTTAAAATTATATCACAGAATCACAGAATCGTATAGGTTGGAAAAGACCTTTAAGATCATCGAGTCCAACCATAAACCTAACACTGCCAAGACCACCACTACACCATGTCCCTAAGCACCTCATCCAAACGGCTTTTAAATACCTCCAGGGATGGCGACTCATCCACTTCCCTGGGCAGCCTGTTCCAATGCTTGATAACCCTTTCTGGGAAGAAAAATTTCCTAATATCCAGTCTAAACCTCCCCTGGCACAACTTGAGGCCATTTCCTCTTGTCCTATCACTTGTTACCTGGGAGAAGAGACCGACCCCCACCTCTCTACAACCTCCTTTCAGGTAGTTGAAGAGAGTGATAAGGTCTCCCCTCAGCCTCCTTTTCTCCAGGCTAAACAGTCCCAGCTCCCTCAGCCGCTCCTCAGAAGACTTCTGCTCCAGACCCTTCACCAGCTTCCTTGCCCTTCTCTGCACACGCTCCAGCACCTCAATGTCCCTCTTGTAGTGGGGGGCCCAAAACTGAACACAGTATTGAAGGTGCGGCCTCACCAGTGCTGAGTACAGGGGCACGATCACTTCCCTAGTCCTGCTGGCCACGCTATTTTTGATACAAGCCAGGATGCCATTGGCTTTCTTGGCCGCCTGGGCACACTGCTGGCTCATATTCAGGCGGCTGTCAACCAACACCCCCAGGTCCTTCTCTGCCAGGCAGCTTTCCAGCCACTCTTCCCCAAGCCTGTAGCGTTGCATGGGGTTGCTGTGGCCCAAGTGCAGGACCTTGCACTTGGCCTTGTTAAACCTCATACAATTGACCTCGGCCCATCCATCCAGCCTGTCCAGGTCCCTCTGCAGAGCCTGCCTACCCTCCAGCAGATCAACACTCCCACACAACTTGGTGTCGTCTGCAAACTTACTGAGGGTGCACTCGATCCCTTCGTCCAGATCATTGATAAAGATGTTAAACAGAACTGGCCCCAACACAGAGCCCTGGGGAACACCGCTTGTGACCGGCTGCCAACCGGAGTAAACTCCATTCACCACCACTCTTTGGGCCCGGCCGTCCAGCCAGTTCTTTACCCAGCGAAGAGTACACCCGTCCAAGCCATGAGCAGCCAGTTTCTCCAGGAGAATGCTGTGGGAAACCGTGTCAAAGGCTTTACTGAAGTCTAGATAGACAACATCCACAGCCTTTCCCTCATCCACTAGGCGGGTCACCTTGTCATAGAAGGAGATCAGGTTGGTCAAGCAGGACCTGCCTTTCCTGAACCCATGCTGGCTGGGCTTGATCCCTTGGTTATTCTCTACATGCCGTGTGATAGCACTCAGGATGATCTGCTCCATCAGCTTCCCCGGCACCGAGGTCAGGCTGACAGGCCTGTAGTTCCCCGGGTCCTCCTTCCGGCCCTTCTTGAAGATGGGTGTCACATTAGCTAACCTCCAGTCAGCAGGGACCTCCCCAGTTAGCCAGGACTGCTGGTAAATGATGGAAAGGGGCTTGGTGAGCTCTTCTGCCAGCTCCTTCAGTACTCTCGGGTGGATCTCATCAGGCCCCACAGACTTGTGAGTGTCTAAGTGGTGCAGCAGGTCACTCACCATTTCCCCCTGGATTATGGGGGCTCCATTCTGGTCCCCATCCCTATCTTCCAACTCCAGGGGCTGGGTACCCAGAGAACAGTCGGCCCTGCTATTAAAGACTGAGGCAAAGAAGGCATTAAGTACCTCAGCCTTCTCCTCATCCTTGGTCACTGTTTTCCCTCCCCCGTCTTCTAGGGGCTGGAGATTCTCCTTAGCTCTCCTTTTGCTGCTAATGTATTTGAAGAAGTGTTTTTTGTTGTCTTTTACAGCAGCAGCCAGACTGAGCTCTAGCTCAGCTTTGGCCCTTCTAATTTTCTCCCTGCACAGCCTCGCTACACCTTTGTAGTCCTCCTGAGTTGCCCGCCCCTTCTTCCAGAGGTCGTAGACTCTCCTCTTTTTCCCGAGTTCGAGCCAGAGCTCTCTAGTCAGCCAGGCCGGTCTTCTTCCCCGCCGGCTCGTCTTTCGGCACCTGGGGACAGCCCGCTCTTGTGCCTTTAGGACTTCCTCCTTAAAGAATGTCCAGCCTTCCTGGACCCCTTTGCCCATTAGGGCTGCCTCCCTGGGGACTCTCTCGACCAGTCTCCTAAACAGGCCAAAGTCCGCCCTCCGAAAGTCTAAGGTGGCAGTTTTGCTGACCCCCCTTGCTGCTTCTCCACGTATCAAAAACTCTATCATTTCGTGATCACTCTGCCCAAGATATATATATGATATATGATATATATCATATGATAGATATGATATATATGATATATATCATATATTTATTTTATATAATATATAATATATAATGTTATATAATATTATATATAATATATAATATGTATTTTATATATGTAATATATCATACGATATATATGATATATATAATATCATATCTACCATATATATATGATATTTAATTCCATAACTGCATACATGTAATTATTATAGGTTATGTATATGACTTGTTTATTTCATGCTGTTACAATGTAACTGCACAGCCATGAACAAACTTTCTGAGAAAGGCTCTGTTGCTCTCGTCTGAAGAGGTGGTTTGCGGACGCATGGAGCCAGTCTAGCTGCTAGCTGGGCCTGCAAGATGCAGTTGCAGCCTTCCTCCTCCTCCTCACTTTCCATCTGTACTTTGTCCTTCTGGTGCTCACCTTTGTCCCTCGAGGGAACTGATTCAGTGTCTGCTCAGGCAGAAATCTGGACTTGTTTTTCCACTGAGTGAGGACTGTTAGACCAGCTCAGGCCATGTTTTCTCCTCACATCCTTAAACCAGGTACAGGGAACCAGAGTCCCAGTGAATGTTTGCTTTCACCTTGATAAGAATAGGTATTTAGGTCCACAGTAAACTATAGCTACGTAAAACTCCTTATTTTCTAGGGAGTGATATCTGCTCAAAGGACATGAAACTATTAAGCTAAAGGAGTACTCTCCAATTCAAGACATTATAAGACTCTTCCATAACTTCCTTATAAAATTTAAATCTCTGAGCACAGAGATCTCAAAGATCTTGTTTCCTTATGTGCGGCTAGGATGAACCAGAAGAGCTATACTTCAATTGCTCCCATGTGTGGTATTAGCAGGGTCCAAATTACAGAGGAGAGGCTTTGAAGACAGTATCAGTTTCTTAGTTATTGTTATCCAGGTAATTTACTACATGTATATTTAAGCAAGAATTCATATTTTTCCATTTCATATCAATTTTACAGCTGCCAAAATTCTGAATTATATCTCCACAAAATTACATTTGAGGGACTGACATTATGGGGGGACTAATGGACAGGTGAAGAGCTGCTACATTGCTGAGCTCTGCATCCCAAAATTATATTGAATTCATATCATATTATATACTTCAAATTTTATTTATTTACATACATATATACTGTATAAATTAATTTACATTATTTTATACTATTTATATAATATAATTTAGTTTATATTTAAATTACATTAAAATTATGAGTATGGTACAATGACAGCCCTCCAGAGCTCAGAATGTGCTGCATTGTCAGCAGAGTTTTAGTTTTAGTTAATATGCAATTTGGGCACAATGAACTACAATGCAATTGCAAATGCACTCAAGTACATCAATTTTAGGGTCAGTTTATTATGGGTTAAATCCTGACATCTTTAGTAACTGTTAATAGAACCTTGCTCAGTAACTAGCACATTTATGGTATGGCTCACTGATATTTCCAGAATTTTCCAGAAGTTGTGCTGAAAGTGGGCAAGAATGGCAGAATCTGACCTAAACTTTCAAAACTGGCACACTGTGCTTGAAACACAGAACGGAAAGTGAACTCGCAAGTTTCACTCAGTTTCAGTCAAAATGCCTAATAAGGGGTATCCACCAAAAGCAGAAGGAAATGTGGCATCCTTATGAAACAGCTTCCTGGGGCCCTTTTGAAAGCAGCAAGGTTAATAATTGCAAGAGATGATTCATTCTTTACATCCCCCTCCCTCAGTGTGATACAAAGAGGGGAGGTACACCTACAGATGCAACAAAAGACGGATCACAGTAGATCACACATAGTAGATCACACATAGATACACACACGGATCACACATAGATACACTTAAGCTCACTGTGATCTAGCTAATTCGGATAACTGTTGAGCTCAGACGTCTGTCAGCCACCTGCGCCCACGCTAGCATCTCAAATGGCTAAGGAGGTCAGCAGGCTGTGCTGAAGCTGGGCTGCAGCTATAGCACGAGCCACCCCAATTAAAGCCTGTAAAATCACACATCATCTTACGGTGCACACATAGCCAGGGACACATGCAGTTGGGATCTGAAGGAGGTCGGGTGGCAAGAACTGGGGCTTTATATGCATACATTGTGCCCACAGACTGGACCAGAGTCTTGTCAAGAAAAAGAAATATTTGATGAAATAAAAAAATGTGTGACGTAAGACAGCTTTTCTGAGTACAGAAAAAGTATTTTGAACTTGAATAGTTTATGTTGCAATTGTTTGGGGTTCATTTCTGCTCTGTTCATTTCTGGTTTTCAGTCAAGAAAGTCTTTAACGAGGAAGTCTTTAACAATGCTAAGTCTTTTTAATGAGATGCGCCTTTGTCAGTGTATCAGAAAGCTGCCTTAATAGCGTGACTGAGATCACTTTAACTAATTTAACCTTTAGAGACATTCCTTTCATTGACAGTAGCAGTGAACAAATTATTGCATTCTAAATGTAATTCAACTTCGTTGTTCGTAGCACCCGGTCCCTTGATGGAGGCATGAATATTCCCAGGAATATCACTCGATTCATTGGAAATGTAATCTCAAATTTAATTAGGAAAAGATGTATTACAGAACTGTTTCCACTTTAGAATCTGCAATGACCTTTCTAGTCTATCCTTTCCTAGCAGGCTGGAGTATAGTATCTCTGATATCACTTAAAATAAACCTTGTAAAGAGTAACACTTTTATGGTTAATACTGTTACAAACCTGAGTGCAAAGGCTCAATGATAAGTAAAAATAATGCCACTGAAAGGAGATGAACAATTACTATTAATTAATGGTTTCTAATTTTGCAGTAAGATCACGTTTCAGTGAATGTATTTATCAATACAAACTTCATGCAATCACAGCTAGAAGGCAGAACACTTCTGAGTGTGCTATAATATGGAATCTCGACAAATGGGCACTCCTGAAATTTGAATCACCTTTTGCCATTTTTGTCATTTATCACTAATTCGTGGAAGCTGAATGTGACTTAAGCATATAAATTGTACTGTCAAGGATGGGAGATAGGAGGGATTTCACTGGCACTTGTTTAAAACATACACTTTTATTATCTGATGGATGAGCACATTATAAAATGTGATTTTGTGCCTTTAGAGTGCCTAAAGGAAGTATTATTTAAGCAGCTGATAACCACCAAAATGGAGAGTCTAGCAGTCAGTCAGACAAAAACAGATTCCTCTTCCCCCCCACCACCATCCTGTTGTAGCTTTCAGGAAGATGATACCTATTGCTGCAACTGGACTTTACTTTTTTGGATAATGAGAAAGTGAGTGAAAAGAGGCTGTGGAGGAAAAATTAGGACCTTGCAGGAGTTAAAACATTGGTAATTGCAAGACTTAAAATAGTGGTAATTTTTAGCTGCACAAAAGAGTTTCCATGTTTCTCTGCCGACTATTATACCTTGCATAAGAATAAATTAGTGGGGTTTTTGCTATAAGAGCCTGAACGTGCCCTCTCCCTCAGTAGCTCTGGGCCTAATTGAGCGTAACGGTTACACATGATAATCAGCAGGAAATCTTTCAGCTATTTCAGGAGCTTGGTGCTGTAGGGGGAGGTCGACAGTCGTGTTACTGTTGAGAAGCTAACAGAAACAATGGCCTCCTCCTTCAAGCATAGTCTAAAATGTCAACATGAACTGTTTTGCTGCTTGCTTTCTTGTCTGATTGAAAGAAATCTGAGGGGTAATTCAGTTACAAAGTCTAGTTCATGGCTAGAAAAGTCAGAGCTTTCTGACTGAGATAGCCTTTAGGAACAAAGTGCATTTTTCAAAATACACTTTTCCATCCATTTTTAGTATGAAATTCCCCTCCTGTTTGATTCAGCTCTCAGGCTTCTCAAATATATCATCATAATGCTAAAGAATTTAAGTCTGTGTACACAGTAAGCCTGTCTCTAAAAAACTGTTTGTAGTGCCAGCCCCTGTGATGAACCACCTTGCCCTCACTGGTCATCAGTCTTCTTCACAGCTACAGTCCACTGGACTACCAAAACTATCAGCCTTGCAAGAGGAAATTGCTAGAAACTGAGATCACCTGGATGACACATTTGAAAACTGATCCCAAAGGATACATAACACCATTATTTTGAGGTTCGTGCCTTTAAAACAAAATGCACTTCATTCAGGCCATCCCTCTGGAACATGTCCAAAACTGGATTTTGCTCAAAATTTTTAGCTTCATCACATGAAGGCTAGCAGAAAAGGAAGGAAATGTTTATGTCTGTTTGGAGAGAAGGAAAAAAGTTGAGATTTAGATATTATTGAAGGATGCTCCTAGGACCTCAACAAAACTCAATAAAAGTCTTCTCTGAGGACTCAGATTACTTTTTTACCTTTATAAAAGTAAACATTGTGATCACTTCTTCAAAAGACCAATTTTCTAGGATGACCAAAATGATTGCAGATATTACTGTGTTTTATTTTGCATTACAGTATGATGATAGTGTTTCTGTAATATAATGGTAAAAGTTTCCTCCACCAGTTTCTCAATGTCATTAAATTGTTCCATAAAGCATATGGAAGTGAAGAAAAATCAATGCAACAAAACTCAGGGGCTTTGAAATGCAGATTATTGATAGCGATCATACAAGCTGCTTCAGTATGAGTTAGTGAGGACATGGTCTTATTTGTTAGTATTAGATCCACACTAGCAGAAGGTCTGCTGCTGACAGACCAGGATCAAACATGCTGAGCTCCCTTCCCTTATCCTCATTGTGTCAAAGAACTAAAAACCAATATATGACTGAGTCCAGCCCAAAAGTTGCTTCACTTCTAAAGATGTCAATTTCTGCAGGCATACCATGTCTTCTAAGAAAAGTGGGACCTGAAGAGACCACTTTCTTTCCCACTTCTCTATTCTGATGTTAGTTTAGTTGTATGCAGTTTTCCTAGCAAGTTTCTCTGTCAGAGAATAGTACCACAGGGAATAGCAAAAACAAATGAGATTGACAGGATTAGAAATAATGAGTTCTGTTACATTGTCCTCTGCAGAATTATAACATTTCTATAACAGCCTTCATCATAGTATCTGTTATAAAAAGGGATAAAAGACATTTCCACCATAACCTTTTTCTTTTTTGGTAAAGACTCTTTCTTGAAAGATTTCCAGTTATTTCCGTGGAATATTTATAAACTGAATAAAAATAAAATGTTCAATTTCTTCTACTCTTGCAGCAAAACCTTTGAAAGGAGTCACCACCTTGTTAACTCCAAAAACGAGAGGAATTTAGAAGCTTTGACAGAAAATCCAAAGTTGTAAATGGAAAGCAGAAAGGGTGTCTGTTTCCAAGGATGGAAGAGTCTTAAGTTGAAACATCATGGGTTGACATTTTGAAAAAAAGATTTTTTCATGTAGAGTCCATTAAGTGAAAAAAAGGAGACAGTTTTCTGAAGAGAATTAGCCATGCTGACAAAAACATTTTCCAAATTATTTGTTTTGTAAGGTTCCAGTCAAAACTGGAGTGAAAGTAAGTTTTCCCACATTACGCAAACATGGTACAAATAGCACGAGACAAAGTACACAGAATCTGTTAGTAACGGAGAATCACTTCACATTTCTGTTTTCAGGCAGATTTGCAAATGGTAAAAGGAAAAAATATTAGGGTCACAGAGTAGTTATTCGGTAAATATTCTGTTCAGCAAAAATTAGTTGCAGTAGTATCAATTCAAGTATGTTTACTCCTTTTTCTGCTTTCTTCCGCCACCAATGAAGTTGTTGATTTTTTACAGAAATAGACAGCTGCTTCTTCAAAAAAGAAAAAAAAGGAAATGTATGGCTTCTTACAGGTTTTTCTTTTAACTGATATTGTATAAAAAGGGTAATTTCATCTTTATGTTTTTAATAAACAAATCATAACATTCCTCAGCCCCCGAAGCAGTAGCCAATTTGTAACTCCTATGAGTTTAATGATTTTCTCACACCTGCCAATGTAGTTAGTTCGTATTTGTGACAACTGTAATCTTCTCCATTACATTATTGTAATCAAAGGTCTTGTTGCCTCCGTCAGTTGAAATATGTACACACAGACATTGCCAGATGATACTGGTAGTTGACCTGTGGGGTCCTTATTTCTCTTCCAGTGTCCCAGGGTTTATCTTGGTCACATTGTCTATCCAAGCTACCTGAGGACTAATTCCTGGCTAACCTAGCTTGTGCTACTTTGAATTCCCACTTTTGCAGATGAATGTTGGATGTCCAAGTGACTAGTTACAGAAAACTACCTGTCTCCATCAGGACTCCAAATATGGGGTACAGTGTTTCAGTGCACGTTGTCAGGGATGAAGACAGTTTGGAAGCTACCTCATCTTCACAGCCACTGAAGTAAAAAGCAAGAGAAAAAGAGTGTATTTAGAAATACCCTTTCTCTCCAAACACCCTTCAGGAAAGAATGAAATTTCTTAACAACTTTCTAATTTTTAAAGTAATAGTACTGGTTGCAGTTTGGAAAATTGTTCAGTGAAGCATTTTCTTCATTTGAACTCTTTTTGCAAAGTCTTTTTAGGTCTTAACATGCAATTTTTTAATTGTAGTGAACAATGTAAATGTAACAAACAATTTTTTAAATTAGAAGAAAAGAAAAAAACAAATCAGAAGTCAGGCACACATCCATCTTTCATGAAAGATTAAGTAATTTCCTGGTGGCTAGAGTATTCATTCAGCATTTTGGAGGGGTGAATGTTGGTCCTTGCTTCAACTCTTTTCGTCTTAGTCCACGTTAATAGAAAATATAACAGGTCCTGCAGAATGACTGCAATAACCATTTGGGAATTTGTTATTTTAATGAGGGAAGACCTCTTTCCAGGTTTCACCAAACTTCCCTTTCCTCCACAGCTTTCCTAAGGTCAAACTTTTGTTCTGATAAAAAGAGAAAATTTTTAGAAATTATTATAGGCTTTGTGGGGTGAGCAAACTCTTTTTCTACTTAACTGTAATTACTGTATTCACAATAGCAGGATGTTATCATGTGTATCTTGTTCGTAATGGGTTATAACAATATCAGCTTTGTTGACAGGATAATAGCCCCCTTTTACTAAAATTTAATTGGCCTGATGATCCTCTGCTTCACAAATTCTAACCCCTTTCATACCTACGTGATGAGAGTTAGAATGCTGACAATGGCTTCTATGAGAGGAGAAACTGGATTTAGTAGCATACCTTGTATAAAATGTGGCGTTGGTAGGATGGCTGGAGAACACTGAGCCCAAGAAATTTTTGGCATGCCAAAAATATGCGTTTCAACAGCATTATCATGCTTTGCCTCTCCAAAATATTGGGCAATAGCTATTAGCACACATTCTTGGAAAAACCAATATCATTTCATAGAGAGGAATAAAATCCTACATGGTTTAAATGGATTTACAGCACATGTGAATATCTGATTCACAATTCAGCACTGTATTTTTGGCAGCTTTTCCCTTGGTCTTGGAATTATGGCACTGCAGCAATTTATGTATGTTAAAATTAAAATTGACATTATTTTGTGGAGGACCATGTGTCATTCTCCTACATACCCCCTTTCATGTGCAGCCCAAGTTGCCACATACCTGGTGGTAGCCACTGTCTCATGGAGGTGCACTAAAACTAACTCAAACGAGGGACAAGCTCAAACAACTTTATTTCACAAAACAGCCAAAACCACATGACAGAAACCAGTGAGAAACAAAGGTAAACCTAAGTCCATCAACACTCCAATAACATTTAACACATAGCAGGTTCGAGGTGTCAGTCGGGGTACTGTTACTACACGGCAATACACACAAGAATGATGATCCAAAGTGCGCACACACACTCACTCACGAAGGGGGAAACTCTCTCGCCCTGTGGGTACCCAGAAGATACAATCGCTCACCCCGGGGCCGGGCGGGGGGGCGAGGGCTCACTCAAGGACCTAGCCAGAACAAATCACTCACCACAGGAGGTGAGGGCACTCAGTCCCGCGAAGTTTCCTCAGGCAGCACCCCAACCCGAGGGGAGAGGTCCCAAACCCGAGGCCACCAACCCCAAGCGCACCACTCTGAGAAGACCACACTCAAAGAGGGTCTCCGGCGGCCCCCTATTTGTACCCTGGGCCGGATCTGAGCTGTGGTCATAATTGGTCATGATCTAGAAGCTTCTCCGAGCCAAGGCGCCTCACTGGCTGTGCACCCTGTCAGGTGACCAAGGGGTCCCGCCTCTCCTGCTCCCCCTGCCGAGGTGCGTACGTGCCTGGCGGCACGGCAGAGCACGAAAGGCGCGAAAAGCCGGCCATCGCCATGTTAAAAGCCCCGATCTTTATTGTAAGGGGGCGGGTGCGGAGCGAACCTGTTGCAGAGTGAAATCCCTCTGCAGAGCTACTGTGCAGGCACCCAAGTGCGTGAGAGCTCTGCAACACATTTATTGAACTTTGTTTTGTACACGAAAGGGTTCGACTTTATCACAAAAGCAGGGGCTGATGGACACAGTTATGTACCAAATTCTCATCACTCACCTTACAAATGAAATCACAGGAGTGCTGTGGTGTTGAGAGCCTAACTCTGTCCTATGCATTTCTTTTCATGCTCAGCTCAGGCTGCCACATGCCTGTCTCTGTGACTTTGAGACAGTTAAGGGAGTCCCCACTCATGGCTATGCACAGGCACAGACATCTGGCCTTTTCTGGTGTGTATTTCCCGATATGTTGTGGTGCTAGTCTTAATGCTAGCGGGTGCATTTTCTGCATTTAGTCCAAGAGGTAGGCAAGGATCGGCAAGATTTTACCAAGGGTTATTATGTTCTGGTGTGGTTGAACACCACTATCCTCAAGGTAAGAACTGCTCCTGCTTAAATAGAGGCCTTTGGTATGGTAGGCATCCAAATGCCATGGTGCTGAGCACCCTTTAAACTTTTTGCTTTGAAAGTAATGCTCTTTTCTGATGAGCTTGCACTCATCTCATCAGCTGAGATTTAAATTCCTATCCCTGTAGACACTTTGATGAATGTTTAACATCCATGGGTTTTAGTGGGGTGACTTGCATGCTTAAAGTAAGAACATTTTTAGGTTCATGGGCAACTTATTACATGAAATGTCCTCACATAGGTTCAAATATTGAAAAAGTAATATACAGATATATTGTCTTTAAATTGTTACAGAAATAATCATCTTCCATTTTATCTGACCTCTTACACTGCAGTTCCTGAAAAGCTATTTTAAAGAACTATGTAAAACACTAATCAAATACATGTTTGGGATATACCTAGACATTCAATTTGTGCTAAGTTTGAGTTTTAATTTTTTGAAAGGTGAACAACAGCCTATAATTTTTATTTTCTTCAGCCCTTTTTGCTACACCCATGTCTCCTTTCTCATTATACTGTTTTTCATTTGGAATAGTTACACAAAGAAACTATAAAGTAGCTGTGCTACAAGTGTTCAGGCACATAAATATTCCTCTTTTGTTTGTCCTTTTCCATGAATATCAATTTGCTCTTTTATACCTGAAAGGCAAATGGAAGTGGAAGCACAGATTAGGCAATTATGTCCTCAATAACAAACACCTCCAGGCTGTTTTGTACTTAATATTCAGAGTTAATATGGCAAAATCCTGATTTATGTTGTATAGATTAATTATAAGGCAGGAGTGAAAGTACACAGAACTATTTCCCATTCCAGCTTGTGAGGCTTTTGTTGGGTCTATCCCCTGACCAAAGAGATCATCATGGGTATTGCAGTGGAGTCCTTTTTATTACCACAAATCCTGACATTCAGATCACAGAAGAGGGAAGTTCTGAGTAGCAGCAGAAACGAGAGTGTATCTACTTGCCTTCAAGAATTCAGTTTTTGCTCACAAAATGATGTCTGAAACTTCCACCCACACCTACCAATGTCTTATGTTGTACATTATATTCACTGATCTGGGATGGAAAAAACCACATAATTTTAATACATACATGGATGCCCTAATTTAAAAAATAAAAACCAAATATGAGTGATAACCTGATGATATACATTCAATAAATAAATGTATTTGTAATTACTAAAGTGTTCAAGTAAGTCTGTAGAATAGATGGTAAGAGATTTGGTTCACATGGTGTTATTTCTCACTTTTATATTCTAATTAGAGCTGTCTGCTCCTAGAAAATACTATTTTAGTAAGGCAACTCTGCTTTCATTCATGTATCCAGGCCTCATAATGGCTTCCCAAAAAGTATGGACAAAATTCTTAGGACCAGATCCTGCAGATGTGCTGGCTATGCTTGTCTTCATCCTGAATATCATTCAAGCAGTCCTATTGAAATTCGTGGATTACACCAAAAGGATGAATTTGACTTAATCTCTCTGCAACGACTGTTATGTTATGAAGACCTTCTGGCTACAGCTGAAGGTCCCAACGAAGTCTGTCCTAGTCACCATGCAATGCATTCATTGCCAAATAGCACTGTTAGCTATTTCATAGCTTCATAGCACTGTTTGTCATTGTAGCTGTCTTTGTTGCAGCATGATCTGAAAAGCAAGAGACTAAGGCTTGTCATATCCTTTGACCCTAAGTGTGGAAGAGTACTCTTAAGCCTTCAAAGACCTTTTCTTTCTGTGATTTCTTCATGGGTCTTCTGCTTCACTTTAGATAGATCAAAGTAGGTGTCTTTTTCACATAAAGAAGGAATTAAAATGAACTTACGTTACAGCCAAATCCCTGCTGTCTACACTGCAAAGTGTCTATATTCTTAAAGACCTGAAGAAATATCTTAAACATTATTTGCCATTTCCCATGCAAGAAAAGAAGCAATTCTTTCTGCTGACCTCCACTTCTCTTTTGGTGAAACAATGCTTTCTGCTTCCTCCCTCAGGATTTCTTTCCAAGGTTTCTTCTCTCTCTACGGCAGGGTGCTGTGTTTCTCAGAGATGGTCTCAAAGAGACAACTTAAAACAACAATATTAATGTGAAGGCAGTTTTTTAAGCTTCTCTCTTAATTTTAAAACTTTTTTTCCCCCCTTCGAGGACAACGTTTCTTTCTGTTCTTTCTTCTCTTTTTGTACTGAAAATGTGTCTTTTATGCATTGAGACCACAGTCTTAATCCTGATTGTATGACCTATCTCATCAGTAGTGCTTTTTTTAAATGTTTTTTTAATCCTCTGCAACCTCTCTGCACCACTGTTGCACCCCTAATAAAACCAGGAGTCAGCTATGAATATATTGGTTTGATTCTAATAGTCCAGAAAGTGACATTGTATTTATTTAATCGTGCTCAAATATGAGTCACAAGATTCAGAAGCCGTACGATGGAGGTACATATGTATATATTCCTGTGCTGCTTTGTGAGACCATTAGTTTCCTGTGACTGTACATCTTGGCTATATCTAGTTCTTCCTGTTATGAAATAAAATCACTTGATTTTTTTCATTTTTGAGAAAGTTACAGTTATAGTAATTGTTAATTAAACAGCAGCAGACCACTTGTTCTGGCTGCAGTTTATCCTGTGAAGTAATGCTATCTTTCAAATGGGAAAATAAACCAGTAAGTATACTCCTAATGTTACTGATTTGGAGGTCAAATGTTGAAACCTTTTATTTCTTGAAATACTGTCTAACAGCAAATGATGAAGTAGTTGACAAGCATACATTCTTTATTTTATTTTGAACTGTTTGTAGTCATGAAGCTTGTGCTTTGCAGGAACTCCCAAAGAATCTGCAACAGTACAGTGCCAGCTGGAGAGGTCACAATACCGACTTTCTAACTTGCAATTAACTTCAGTACTTAAGGGGGGACTCACAGTGTGTATCCAAGCCAGTATGTAAACAGTGGGATAGAGCCTGAAGCTGACGAGGACCCTGAGGTGGATCTGCCTCCACTTTCTTTCAAAGTGGAAGATCAGAATATGAAAAGGACTCTTATCTTCACAGCCCTGTGTGAGCTAGAGGATAAAAATTACAACACCTTAATTAAGAATAAAAAGTATTTTTTAACCAGAGGACGTTCAGTTTTTCTGAATGAGACAGGTCAACATTAAAAAGTCTGAAAATGAAGTCTCCTGCCTGGTCACATTCTCCTTGGTGTACAAGTCCTTTGCTTGAATTTTGCTTTCCAATCAGACAGTTTTCACAGTCTCCCTTGACTGCCCAAACAAATCACAGTCTGCTCAAGTTCCTGAATAACGTCTCCTCCATTTTGCTTTTCTTAAGGGTGGCTCTGAGCTGTTGTCAGCCCCATGTGCTCTCCTGGAGTCTCTTTGGCTGCAGGGTCCCCATCTGCATCACAGACCTTTTCCCTGCTGAGGCAACAGTCCAGAAGAGGACAGTCCGATCAGGGAATTTGCAGTGTCCTGAGCCCAGTGGCTGCTGCAAGTTGCCCATCCAGAGAAGCCATGCCCTGCTTCCTGCTGGCCTGCCTGACAGCCATGCTTACCTAAGCCTTTGAGCGTAAGTTAATTAAGCCAGGAATTAAGTTTAGTGCAAGAAAAGCGAATTACTGGATTTTCTGTTGTTTCAACCCTGATAATAGCACTACTATTGGATGATTGTACTGCTGTACTGGGTCTGGCTGGGATGAAGTTAATTTTCTTCATAGCAGCCCATCTGGTGCTGTGTTTTGGATTTGTGACCAAAACAGTATTGGTAACACACCAGTGTTGTTGCTATTGCTGAGCAGTGATTGTACAGCATCAAGGTCTTTTGTTTTTCCCACTCTGCCCCTCCACAACTAATTGGCTGGGGGTGCACAAGAAGATGGGAGGGGACACAGGCAGGAGAGCTGACCCCAGCTGACCAAAGGGATATCCTATGCCATACGATGCCGTGCTCAGCAATAAAAGCTGGGGCTGGGGGCAAGTGGGGAAGAAGGAGGAAGGGGGGATATTTGGAGTTATGGCATTTGTCTTCCCAAGTAACCATTATGTGTGATGAAGCCCTGCTTTCCTGGAAATGGCTAAACGTCTGCCTGCCAATGGGAAGTAGTGAAAGAATTCCTTGTTTTGCTTTGCTTATGCACACAGCTTTTGCTTCATTTATTGTCTTTATTTCAACCCATGAGTTTTCTTGCTCTTGCCCTTCTAATTCTCCCCCCCCATCCCTCTGTGGGGGAGTGAGCGAGCAGTTGGGTGGGGGCTTAGCTGCTGGTGGGAGTCAATGCACCACAGCTGCTGATTTGTTTTTGTTACAGTACTGTTACT
Organism: Mycteria americana; assembly: GCF_035582795.1. NCBI lineage: Eukaryota > Metazoa > Chordata > Aves > Ciconiiformes > Ciconiidae > Mycteria > Mycteria americana. The sequence continues at coordinate 116,262,862 of NC_134366.1, read as the reverse complement.
TAGAGATAGATTGTTTATCCTTAAAGCTGTTGGTGTGTATGTTATCGTTTCCCAAACTTACAAGTCGTTGGGGCTGCCTTAAGCCTTTACAGAAAATTCAATAAATCTTTGAAAAGTGTGATCTATCCTCCAAGTTACACTGTTCATGCTTTTTTTAAGTAGAAAAAGACATAAATTGAAAGCAAACACATGAAATTATTCTCCCATCCATTCCAAAATGATAATGGAATTGAGGGTATTTGTTGTTTACACTCAGCCACTCAAGTGAAGATTTTATTCTAGTGGTCTTGGTCTTTGCTCTTGTGGTTGTAATATGCTCTGCATGAGCACAAGTAGTTCCAAGGCTATTTCAAGAATTTTAAATGGTGCTGTTTAGGACCTCTGCTGTCCTTGACAGATAAATCATACAGCTGTGATAACAACCATCATTTGAACATAGCAAAAAGTCTGGCTGGACTCCTTTGGGTATTCAATAGAGTTTCCCAGACTGCACATATTGAAAGAACCTGTAGAGTTGCAGTAGGTTGGTTTCTGTGAACATATGGAAAAAGTTGTGTCTGATAGGCTTTTCATACGGGATATAGCATTTGAATATATAGGTTGGGATTATATGAGACTCTGGACCTGGCTAGTTGCCCTGCTGGCTGATGGCTTAAGATGTTACTGACAACTGTCACACAAGAACTTCTGTTGGGTCTTGATTCACTGAAGTACTTACATACTTTCATGGTGAGCTTCACCCCGTACGATGAGATAAAGCCACAGCAAGGCAGATGAGCTATTAATTATTTGCATTCTAGTAGCTCTCAGGGGACCTATCTAAGACTCAAGCTCTTGTATGCTAGCCATTTATTTAAAATAAGATGTGACTGTCTAGCTGTAAAAGAAGGTTTTTTGGACCATTAGTTAGCAATTTCTGTGAGGTCTTTCATTTCAGCAATGTGAACGTGCAACTTTGAAAATTGTAACTGGAAGAAAATTTTGATCATTTCCCTAGCCTGGAAACTTTCTGGCAGAAAACTCTTCATGTCCCCTTTTTTTCCCCCACACTTATTTTTCAAAAAAATCCATCTGAAATTTTCAATGTTAGATATGACCCACGAATAGCTGCCACCAGAAAAATCTTGACTTTTAGCAGTGTATAAACCTATTTCATTCCCTTATTCGTATCTTTTATGACATTTGTTTTAATAATATTAGCAACGAACAACAGTAAAATAACAAAAATAATAATAAAAAATGAAGAAATGTAGATGTTCATGCTCTTTTCCCTTCATGAGACCTTTGGTAAATACTATCAATTTAGTTAACAGTTAAATGACAGCCAGAAGTGAGCTCAATCAAAATATCATGTGCCTGCACTAGTGAGAAGTAAAGGGGAGTTCTATCATCCTTGAACTAAAATTATTTTACTAAGTCTTGTATCTCAATAAGTCCAAATTAGCCTTTGTCATGCTACATAAAATGGTCAGAGAAATTACAAGGGATTGCAATCTGAAGAGAAACACGTCAGGGAATTTGAGACTGAGTCTACCTAACACATTTCACTTTGCACCCTTCTGTGATCCACCAAATTTGAGGATGAAGTATATTTTAGCTACATCAGGGCTGGAAATGATGTAAACTACTGTATTCAAGTGACACTGTTTAAGATTCGTTCCTCTTGTCCCATGGCTCATATCCAGACTACTAATACTTTTTGACTGCAAAAAGGAGGAGTTATGGTAGGCTTCTTGGTATCCACAGAGATTGTGTGTAACCAGAAAAACCCTCCACATGCAGCAGAAGGTTTAAGCTAACCTGGTCTCCTGTGTCAGCAAATAAGCATGTAGGTCACTTGTCTCCAAATCAACATTCTTCTGAGAAAAAAATACTATTTAGATGATATTTCAGAATAAGATATGATGTTCAAGCTTATAAAAATTATACTTCTCAGATATTTATACATCAAAGTACAAACATGACTGGTCTTGGAATGTTTTACAGTTGTGGATGAAACTTTGTGGATCAGACATGACTAACCTTTTTTTACATGTATATATCCTACACAGTGGATGGTGCATCCTTTGTACTAATGAATTCTGTAGTCTACTTTCCATTCCTCCTTTCCCTCCTCTTCTCCAAGAACTATACTGGTCATGGCAACAGCATCTTAGGACTTTGACAAACCAGCAATGAATAGGATATATGTTGTCTGTCCCCATCCCTTTTGTCCAAAAGACTCTGGCTGGGATGAAATACCAGATGGAAGCTTAGTCTTAGGGGCCCTCATTAATGTGAAGAAAATCTTCCCTGCGTGGGCTTCATGAGCGGGCAGTTCCCAAGCAGGATATGCTCTGCTACATAAACAAGTATTTTTACAGAATAATTTGAAGGTCTTTGTTTTCTTCACAACACAGGGGAAACCCCACCCCACAGCTTTCTAAAATTTAAACTTTTCTGGAAAAATGCAGTCATTGCTCTCTGCCCAAGGTTCATTGATTAAGACCAGGATCAGCTGGGGTGCCTCCAAGGTGGCTGAGGGAGCTGGCTGGTGTCACTGTAGATTTGCTGTCAGTCATCTTTGAGAAATCACAGCAAGTTGGAAAACTTCCTGATGACTGTAAACAGGCTAATGTTAAGCCAAGAAGGGAAAGGAGGAGGGCTCAGGGAACTATAGGCCCTTCAGTCTCACCTCAGTCCCTGGGAAGGTTACCAAGTGAATCCTCCTGGAGACCATGTCCAAGCACATGAAGGACAAGAAGATGACTGGGAACGGCCAGTCTGGATTTTCTAAGGGCAACATGTACCTGGCCATTATGCTAGTTTTCTATAGATGACTGGCTCTGTGGATGATAGGAGAGCAGTGGCTGTTTACCTTGACTTTAGCAAGATATTCAACAGAGTCTCCCATAGTATCCTTATGGTTCAACCGGTAACGTATGGAATGGATAGGTGGGCTGCAAGGTAAGTGGAAAACTGGCTGGACCATTGGGCTCAAAGGTTTGAGATCAGCAGTACAAAGTCCGGCTGGTAAAGTTACTAGTAGCTTTCCTCAGGGGTCAATACTGAGGCTGATGCTGTTCAACTTCTTTGTTACAGACCTGGATGATGAACCAGAGTGCACCTCAAAAAGTTGAGGAATGATATCAAATTGCAGGAAGGGATTGATATGTTTGGAAGGGGGGCAAAGATCTTCCTCAGAAGATCCTTGATGGGTTGGAGTAATGGGCTGATAGGAACACGGTGGACTTCAAGAATGTCACTGTGCTGCATCTGGGATGGAATAACCCCATGCACTAGTATAGGCTGCAGGTTAGCCAGAGGGAAAGGTGCTTTGCAGAAAAGGATCTGGGTGTCCTGGTAGACAAGTTGACCATGAGTAAGCAGTGTGCCCTTGCAGCAAAAAAAGGCCAATTGCGTCCTGGGATGTATTACCAAAAAGTAGTCATGATGTTGAGGGACGTAACATTTCTTCTCAGGTTACTGAATATTCAGGAGTTACCAAAAGCAGGAGACTCTTGAAAAGCAGTCCTTGAGAAACCTGATCACCTTTCACAAAAGCAGACATCTTATTAAAAGCCTCCAGAGGTCTGAGAAAGCTATTTGTCAATAACTGCCAGATTTGCTGTTCAAGGATTCTCATTAACAAGTGAACTGTAAAAGAGAAGGGTTGTCTTTTACAAAATAGTCTTGTATTTGCTAAAACCTAAGAGCAGCCTTTTTGTCTTCAGGTGGAGTCTCCTTTGTTGATTCCACTTAACAGTGACTAGCAAAAAAAAAAAAATCATGTTTTCTCTACCTAGGGAACTCAAAGTTTTAATTCTCCCTTTCACTTGAGGAAGAAGAGACTCCCCAACATTTCAACTGTTATATGATCCTTATGATTACTTCTAAGTTTTTACTAGGATTCTGATTTATTTTGAACTGGTTCTGAGTACAGGGTGCCTCTGGGTAATCTGTCTTTTGCTTAGGCTAATGACCTTAGTAGGCATCTTACTCGGCTTACCAATAGGCTCTTGTCTTATTTTTCGCTTCTCAGAGACTACACTTCTCTACCGCAAGCTCCCCCTTCATGTCTTTTGTTATGATGATTAATAGATTAAATTTATAAACAAAGATACTGACTCAGAACTTGCTATAATCTTAGGTGGTAATTTCCATGGTGATATGCTACTGTTTACTGCAACTGAGTCCAAACCCCTTAGTATTCAATAGCATGTTTAAGAGCAATTGCGATCCACCCTGAAGTCCTTATTTAGATTGCTTCTTGCTCCTGTTTAAAATGTTGGATGATCTGTCTGATAAAGGTGTGAGGCATTTCACTATGAGAGGTGCTAAATGCCTCTTAAAGTCAGAGAACATGAATGTTAGTTACTTGAAAGCTAGGTGCACAAGCAATGGAGCATGCAAAAAATCTCCACCCTGTCCACCTTGCTGACATGAGCAGGTGAGTTTCATTTTCCCCTCCATATCTGTCTGCCAACCAGGACCACCTGTTTGATGATGCAGTCTTTGCCAGCGTAATGTAAGGGGCTAAATGTGACACTGTCATGACTCTCACTTGTGGTTTCAGTAAAACATTAACATACTTTGGTCTTTCCCAGGAAAGTATTGACATATTTTGGTCTTGCCCCAGGAAAACAGAAAACAAAACCCCATGCTTCCACCTGCAATTGCACCATCTATTTCAAAAAGACAAAACCAAGCTAAACAGAAAATACTGTAGTCAAATTGTTCAGACATTTATGTTACAAAAAAATAGCTTTGATCCTTTGATTAGTGCAGAAGATGTTTTAATTCTTGCATTGGCAAGGAGCCCTCTCCTCTCAAGACATCCCTGTAAGTCGTCCTCTGCCTTCTCATAGTCTCATTCCACAATTTTTAACAGAAAACTAAACCTGGTGCTAAACAACAGTTGATTGCTCTTACTGCCTTTCATTGCAAAAGATGACAGGAATTCTATTCCTTGTGATTGCTTTGTCCTTTTCTTAAGAATATGTAATTTTCAGTGAGTCATTCCTGCCCAAGGCCCCTGCAGGAGGCTTTTCTTTTCCACTAAAACAAAATACAAATGGATACAGAAACACATTTCAAAACATATCTGTAATTTCAAATTTGCCCAGTGTTAGCAAGTGCAAGTTCCCACACCGTACTTCTTCCTTGGCAGCATGACCAGAGCCATAGCGTACCCACATATCAGCCCTGATTTACGGTGTGTGCTCAGAGTAGTCTCGGGGTGCATGCACACTCTAGGCAGTATCTGGAATATCACAGGTACTATGTGTACCCAGAGGGAACTTACTGAGCATGGGTGGTGAAGTTGGTGTGTCCCCAACGTGCAGGACTGTCACCGTATGTGTCACCTGTGAAGCTGCATGCAGAGATAAAAGCCTTTTCTCTGTCTGAGAAAAGGAAGATGATGGCCGGGGGTTGCTACTCTAAGTGAGGTTTTAAAACCAGGTTTAAAAACCAGCCAAGCAAGAAACCACCTAATTTGAATGAGAGGCAGGAAAGGGTCTTTGGAGTGAGAGAAAAGTGGTGTGCACAGGCCAGTTTAGCTTTTTGAGAAACCTATGCTTGCTCTTTATTTCTTATTTTATTTGCAGAAATGATGAAGAACTGGCAGCCTAGTATCACATGCCTGTGACCTGGGAGGTCTGCTTTGAAATCCTAGCATTGAGTGGTTGAGAGTCAGGGACTGAACCCATGGGGCCCAGTCTGGGCCAACCAGTTTGCCCTCCCACCAAGCCAGTAGAAAGTCAGAGATTAATCTTAGTCCTTTGTAGTCAATCTATTTTGTTCTATATATAAAAAAGAGCTAAGAAAGGGAGTAGGCAATAAGACCTTCTATTAAAAATTAGAAATTTGGGGTTTAGTTTTGACATCTGTGGTTTATAAACAGCCTCACATTGTAACTTCCTCTCTCCTGTTGTCATCAACTCAATTTCTGTTTTTCTTAGTAACTAAAAAAAATGGCACTGTTTAGCAGCTTCACCTATGAAAGTAAGTGTTCATGTCCTACAGTCCTATCTGTTGATTATGGTATTTATCTAAAGGACCTATTACATCTCTTTGTAGTGTTGGGAAAAGGTTTGGTTACAATAAAATGGTTCAATCCCAAGCAGCATAATAACAGATACATTGTCTGCAACAAGCTCAGCAATATCATCACCCATGACTTATTCAGAGCTACAAGTTGAACTTCTTGGCGAAGAGGTTGACTGGCTGGTGTGGGGGGCATGTGGTGCATGCTGAGGGAGCTCGCAGCTCTGCCAGAGCCCAAACACTGCACTGGGGGGCCACTGGTGGGACCTTGAAAGGTATTCCTGGAGTCCTGATATTCTCACTTAGTACGAGTTGGCAATCGCTTTTTCTTGTTTAGTTATTGTGTTGTTAGTGTCCTGCAACTTCTTTCTACCCAATCCATTATTAATTTTACACTTCCATCCAATGATTTCAGTTCTGCCTGTTTTATCTTAAATAATTACTATTGAAGGTTTCTAGTTACTGTTTTAACTTTTTTTTTTTTTTTTTAAAGCCGAAGGTCTCATTCCCAGGTTTCAGAAAAGATGCAATACAACCTTTTCAAAAGTTTAAAGGAGAATGAGGGAAAAGCATGTATTTAAAATTATGAGCGCAATTCTTTCCTGATTTCATATTCTTTTATATGTATTCCTCTGAGCATGAAAAAGCCAAGCTCATTCAAAAGACGTCAAAGAGACATTTTAAAGCAGACATTTATTTGTCTTTGATAACTAAATGAAATTCTTGTTTAGAAGATATGAATCACCGTGCAACAACCCCAACAGTATGAAGTTTAGTTAAAAGATGGAGATTAGAAAAAGAGTTTGATGGTGAAGGATTATGCTTATCCTCCCACTGGTCAGAAACCTGTGGCAGAAGAGAGTGGAGAGGACTGTGTAAGGAAAGATACCTTCATTGTCAGCATTTTCAGCAGTCTTCCTCAGTTCAATGCCAGTGTTGCCCTCTAGTCTACATTGGAAGACGTTGGTTTGTTTGCTTTTAATACCCTGATGGAATTAGCAAATAACATAGGTTTTCTGTAGAGTGAAATACCACTTCAGTTGAAGCTTTATCCAGCCTTCTTCTGGAAATTGCATGTGTGCAGCCACATATTTTTATGATTTTATTTTCTCCTTTTTGAGACATTTCTTATCTCACTAATACTGTTTCTCAAGTTATATAAGTGACTATCTCATAGACAGAATGAGCTACAGGCTGTATGAAGGTCCCATTCACTCAGGTCCTATTCACTCAGGTTGTGCAAGTTCTACATTTGAACTATTGTCATGTATGTCTTGCATTTAACTCAATTCCATTCTTCTGTTTACTTAAAGTAGTACAGAGAAGCACAGCAGGAAATCTGCTGAAGTGTATTTACAACATACATTTCTTCAGTTCATTATAAAGTACTACATGACAAATTCTGAAAAGATATGGTGAAGAAATGAGTATTTGTATTACCTAGAATAGGAGACCAGTGATTTTTCCCAATAACTTTTTTCGCATCCCTTTTTTGATGTCTGCATCTCTCTCTACTTCAGAAGTACAAAATATTTAATGAAAACTCAGCCCCAAACTCAGCCCACTATAACCACCACATTTGAAAAAATGCAAACCAGCTCCACAGTCATATATTTTAAAGATGCTACTATGGATACTTTCAACTCGAGTAATAGTCTTATTAAAACCCAATAGGAATAGAAGAAATGTAGGTTGTTTTATACAACTACCACTGTTCTGCTGCCACTGGACATATAGTTTCACAGGCAAACTGTCCAGGAATAGCACATCTCTGTCTGCTCAGTCCTTGGTTTCTGCTGAGAATGACACTAAGGCCACTACTTAGTGACAGCCCTGACAAGAGCTTCTCTGAGAGGAAGCTGCTTTGATACCAGCAACCTATTTCACACAAGTCACTGAATAACTGCTTTATTTCAAGGAGTTTCAGTCATTATTAATCTACAGTGGTTTCAAACCTAGACGTGAATGTTTTTTCCTAAGTCACTGAAGTCTCCAAAATTAAGTTTGAGAAAGATCAGACAGCAGAGAAATTGAAACCTACATCTACGAGTTTGTTGGTTTGCTGTTTGTTAGACATCTAAATGTTTATACATGATAATAAACATTTATTTCATTAAATTTGAATGAAGGTTAGAAACATTTAAAGTCAAGGTGAACAGTGAGTCCTTTTACTATTAAAATCTATTGGGAGACATCTGTATTCAAAATGCTGTAAAAGAAAGTGCAGTACTTCCCATTCTCTCATAGTAGCAAAAATTATAAAGATGGGAACTGTTCTTCAAAAGCACCAGCATGCATTTGAAGCCTAGTGTATGGAAACTTATATTTTTCTGGAAAACAATGCCTTACATTACCCTCTTAGAGGAAGGCTTCCAGAGTCACTGGCCAAGAAGAAGAGAGAAGAGAAAAGATTTTCCTGTGCTAACAGTATCTGAGCTTCACTCGATTTTTTCTGGGTGGGGGAAACTAGTAAACTTTAGAATATTTGCATGTAAATACATTTGTTGTATTGGAAATAAAACTGTTTACTCCAAATCCTTTCAACTGTTTTACACTCTGCCTGAATATGGAACCAAGCACAAAAAAAATCACGTCTCGGTCTTACAACTCACTGCACATGGCATATGCTCAATCAGTGGTAATTGCTGTCAGCTTGACAAATCGCTAGGCATTAAGACTTCCTGAAAGTCTTTTAAATCACTAAAGATAAGATGTACAAGACAGTACCGAGCACTTAACACAATGCTGGCAACACGGTTCTGTGCTCCAGAAGGTTGATTTGACTGATGGACCCTCAGTTCCCTTCTCCCCTTGCAGACCACAGGGGAGCACTGGGGCAACCATTTCTTGACAGGGTGAGAGCAAATGTTTAAAATGGCACCCCTCACAACCCTGCCATGAGTTCAACAGGACGTCTGCTGTTTTGGGGCTATCTACCTGGCTCTTGTTGCAGTGTTATTACCTCCCCTACTTGACATCCCATCTGGATGTGGGTATAGACTTGACTGTTCATGCATCATGCCCTGAATTCCCTGGAGCGCAAGTTCTCGGGGATGGGAGAGATCTTAGTTTGCAGAGGGGGTGTTTGCGTACAGCTCTGAGGTGTGTTAATGTACTCTGTAGTCAACAATGTTGTGTTGATGGACCTTAGATTTACGGGAATGAAATATTTTTCTCTCTTAATTCGCTCAAAGCAAAACTTACTAAAACACTCTTCAGAAATAAAAGCAAGAAAATTTAAATATGGAGGGCTGGAGTCTTAAGGGGAGACTCAATGGGATGACAATTGCAAAAAAGGGCTAGGAGGCAGTTATGCTCCTACAAATACCAAGTGATTATCGAACTTGCATGGAAGAAGGAACATCTAAACATATTCCCTCCATGATTAACTTTGACTAAGGTAATAAACGTGATTTTCTACCTTTCCACATTAATAGTCTAAGTTCTGGATTGTAGGGTATACTCCAGACACTTCCACCTCTGCCTTCTGCTCATTTCTTCCTTTAAAATGAGGTTACCTTCCCAAGGATTTCAAGCTGCTACAATCATACATACACATACATGAAAACATATAAAAATATATTCTTTAGTGCCCCAAATCCATTTTTTTGTCACGTTTTGTCAATGATTGCTGAAATTTTATTTAAATTCAAAACTTATTTTAATTACCTTGAGATAAATAGTTCTCTAGTTGTAAAAACGTGGATTCCACAGCTTCAGTATTGTAACTTCCAGAATAAGAGATACAGAGGAGCATGGGAGCAAGTTATAATTAATTCTTATTGCTGTATAATTTTACAAAAAATAAGTGAATTACTGGTATTAGTATATTTAGTTTTAGATTATTATAGTATATTTGAGATATAGAATTATACATTATTTTTCAAATACAAAATTTTTGGAATTCACTCATGCAGTAGCTCAGAAATGTTCTGCGGTATATCTGTTTAGAAGTAGGAATAATCTCCCTAGCACTCTAGTTGTACAGTGATCTAACAACATGTCCATACCTGAGCGGGTTTTGTGAGGGTGGGAATATTGCAAGGCACCTGAGTCATCTGGTGCATGCAAACATCTGAAATGTTATCAGAATTTAATCTGCTTCCTCCAATATCCCTCCTCTTCTGGTGACTTCTTTGTCTGCTGTACATCTAATTGCTTCTGTCTCCCTTGTTCCCATGTATCATTTTTGTTATCATTGCCACTGACTCCTTTACTGTTAGTAACTTCCTTCTTTAAGGTACTCACTCATGGAAAGTCCATATTCTGCCACGGGTAGGGTACATTTTGGAGAATAAGGAGAGAAGGGACAAGACAGTGGTGGAAGAGGTTCCATGTTTATACATGGCTGGATGCATATTCTCAAGCTAGGAGCAGCTGGGTTTGCTGGCAGTTGCATTGGGATGACAGGGGTTTTCTGGGATGTTTCTCCCACTGTTATGCACAAGTTAGTCCCAAATATGTTGTACTGACACAGAAATACAGTCTGCCTCTCACCTTCCTCTCAGACGGCTTGGAAATGCCACCTAAAAGCAATGTTCTCAGCTACCACCAACTTCATTTCCCTCAAACTCGCAGCTCATGCTTATCAGTATATGCAAAGTTGCTGGACATTTTTAATTTGAGCATCTTCTCACATTTCCCTCAAGGTATGTAAGCTAAGTATATGATGCCACATTTGAAAGATGCATCTTTGAACATATATATGTCCCTTTTTAAGACAAGACTTAATAGAGACTGGTTTGTTTTTAATAAACTATGAAAAGTGATCTAAAATTTCTGAGTGCTCTGATATGTTATTCATTTTAGTGTTGAATGTCATTTATTGTAGTGACAGAGACAGAGTTTAACAGCAAATCGTATATCCTTCCTTTGATTTTATTAGCTGTTACGGAACCTGAAATGGTCAGCTGAATCTTTGAAGGTGTGCTTCTTTTACAACAATAACTACAGCTACAACTACAACTGCAACTACAGCAATGCAACAGAACGCAGCTCAGAGAAGAACACCAAGGACACCACTGCAAAGAGAAGAGTGCTGACAGGGCAGCAACTGCATCACAAGCTGCCATCTGAATAAAGCATACGGGGACGTATAAATAAATAAATAATAAATAAATAAATAAATAAATAAATAAAGCATACGGGGACGAATAAAGCATAAAGGGAACGTACAGAATCGAGTTCTAAAGCTGGGAAGAAAAACATGAACATGAAGTGAGAACAAAACCTGATCACTGGACAGAACTTGATGCCATGGCATGTTCAAACGCCACCCAGGAACAGAAAATGAATGGGAAAGCTCTTTCAGTGGGGAGTACTTTTGAAAAGGGATGGTATAAAATGGACTGATGAATAGTCCCCTCTCCCACCCCCATGTTCTGAATATAAATGTGTTAGCAGAGTGTTGAAATACTTATTAAAAAATCCTACATCACTTTGTTGTAAATATTTAGGTGGGATGCACTCCCAGATATTGCAGTTCCTCTTTAAGATTCAACCATTCTTCATGCCAAGCAAGAAGATGAACATTAAAAAGAGACAAAAAATCCCCACCAAAAAGAAATGAAAACATTTTTTTTCTGGCTTCCCAGTATTTCTGAGTTTATTTTTCTTCAAAGTCAGTGAGTTGTCTCTGCCCTAAACCTTCCAGGGCAGAGATTAGAAAATATCATAACTATATAATATCAAAATGTCTAGGTACATTAATGAGATATTTATACACCTGCAATGGAACTCTTTTCCAGGCAGTAGTTACATATGTAATAACAGAGAAAAGAAATTGGAGGACAGGTTACTAGATTTTTTTTTTTAAATTGCTCAACCTATTAGGAATAGAAGTATTGACTATGCAACCGCATGATTTCTTCCTATTTCTCTCTCAAGAGAAAAAAATAGTGCATGTTTATAGGAATCCTATTTAAGAGAGTTGTGGTTTAACCTGGCAGACAGCTAAACACCACACAGCTGCTTGCTCACTCTCCCCGCCTCCCCGGTGGGGTGGGGGAGAGAATCGGGAAAAAAAAGTAAAACCTGGGGTTTGAGATAAAGGCAGTTTAATAGGACAGCAATGGAAGAGAAAATAATAATAATAATGACAAAAGAATACACAAAACAAGTGATGGACAATGCAGTTGCTCACCACCTGCTGACTGATGCCCAGCCCGTCCCTGAGCAGTGATCGCTGCCCCTGGCCAACTCCTCCCAGTTTATATACTGAGCATGACGTCATACATATAGTATGGAATAGCCCTTTGGCCAGTTTGGATCAACTGTCCTTGCTCTGCTCCCTCCCAGCTTCTTTGGCACCTGGCAGAGCATGGGAAGCTGAAAAGTCCTTGACTAGTGTAAGCACTACTTGGCAACAACTAAAACATCAGCGTGTTATCGACATTATTCTCATCCTAAATCCAAAACACAACACTATACCAGCTACTAGAAAGGAAATTAACTCTATCCCAGCCAAAACCAGGACAAAGAGAGGACAAAACCAGACCAAAATGTTAGGTAAGGTTCATATGTTTTTGTCTGACTTCGCTAGGATTAGGTGGGGGAAATTACAGTATAGGGCAAGACCTTTGGGAAGCTGATATTTTCTACGTTGACTCCAGTATTTATGCTTCTTTGGGTACAAGCTACAGCTTTAATTTTTACTAGTAACTAGGAGTAACAGTCATCTATGGGTCCAAAGGCTCCAATGTTTTCCTGGCTTTGAAGAGCAGGCTGCTTACTAACCGAACTGTGAAGGGTTTTTACAAAGCAGAAAAGTTGCTTTTTTTCCCCTCTCAACCTTTAAAGAATTCAGGTAATATGTATTACCTAAACTGATTCACCAAGATTCAAATGAGAGCTGACTCTCAAACAGTGCTTTTAAAAGTTATTAAGTTTTTTTCATGTAATAATAAATGTACTTCAGACTTCTAAATGGTTTTATTTCTGTGTTAAAATCTGTCTTAAGAAGAAACTGTGTGGTTCTCTTTTTGGTTGTTGGTTGCAAATTTATTGTACACATGGAAGACTCTGAAGTTCAACTTCACAACATTCTTCCTGGAAAGCCTATGCTTTACAAGTGGGGAGTAGAAAAGAATTACGTGCAAGGTGGACTTAGTACTTTCCAGCTGGTCATTTTAAGGCCCCTTCATTCTGTTGACTTTCCTGTTAAATGTTTTGTGGCTTGTGAAAGATTAACAGCTGTTAGAGTTTAAACTCTTCCTACAGCTTGGCTGTCATCACCAGCAACAGATGACAGCTTCCCAATGTTGAACAGTTGCTGAGGTTTCTTTCTAGGGCACTATTCCTGATTCCGTAGTTCTTTTAAAGAATCATTTCCATGTCTCTATTTTCTAAAGGAAAGTGCCCTGCCATGTGGTAGTTTCTCCTTCTTCAGGGCTTGAAGGCTCATTATTTTGATGTCTTCTTCCATTACGTCTTCTTCTTCAAAAAACGCAAACCGACCCAAACAACTGCCCCATCCCAAACCTACTGCCAAAAAATTTAATGCTACATATCCTAACTATTGGTAAGCCAATGGAAGCCAGCATCAAAAGGAGGTCAGTTTTAAGCTCTGCTCAGAACACTACTCTCCTAAGGTCTTTGAAACAAAGTACATCATGATCCTTATTAACTTTATCCTTTTAATTTTTGCCTGTTTTTTGAAGATCAGTTGCAAAACCAGTCTGATGATCCACTCTCAATATTTAGTATCCCTGTAGACAGTGGTATCTAAGAGTCCCATATGGGTGTATGTGGCAATCTTGACTTTCCTCCAAAACAAACCCTCATACAAAACAAAAAATCCCAATCTCCTGAAAAACAAACTGAAAAAAGTAACCAAAATGATAAGATGACCAGGAATGCACTGAACTGGGACTGTAATGCATTCATAAGAGTAGCTTGAGCTTTCAGAACCTTTTGATGTTTGCCCAGGAGAGGTAACTCAAAACCACACATTTGGAAAAATAGTAAATAAATGATTACCCAAGAGGATATATTTGTTAGTTTCTGATGGCAGGGCTTCAGGGAATAATTAAAAACCAAAATAAAACCCCCAAACAAACAAAAAAACCCAAACCACCATGAAAGCGATTCCCAGGGCTGGAAGCCTTGTGGGTAGGTGATGAAGGCAGAGAATATTAACTACCTGTACTCTCATTGTCAGAGAGGAAAGACTGTTTGGCTTAGTGAATTAATTTCCAAAGTTCCTGTTTTCTACAGATCTGAGGCATGCATCACCTTCATTGTCTAAGCACAGAGGTACAGATTAACAGGTTCCTTGTATAGTGCATGAACACCAGTAATTAGAATCCCCTCCTTGGACATGATGTGTCCATCAAGCTACAGCTTTCTGTGTTGTACTGAAGTTCCTTCCTATATTTTTAGGTGAGACTTTGAGAATGTTACATTTTCATGAAATTTTCCATATCTGACCTGTTGGCGTTCTCCCTTCCCCCAACCAAAAAGAAACCTTGCATTTCTCATGATAAAGTATTCATAATTTCACTGTAAAGATCCATGGACTTGAACGCCACCAAAATTCTTCTACGCAGGGACCAATGTATGTATGTGAGATAGATGTGAGACATTTAGAAGGCATTGGAGCAGAATCTTATGCTCTATGCTAATAATTTTTATTTTGGCAATTGGTTAATTTTATTTTGCCAAAGATTTTTTCAAGGTCTGTTATTGCTGGACATTTTAGAGTAACTTGTTATATGTTTTCATTTTAATAAAGCTTTTAATTGGGAAAGATTTCTCAGGCAAGGAATTACCATGTTTCTATCTTGTAGGTCACCCGTACTCTGTTTTACAAATGTGCGCATTGATAAACTTGGCAAACTTTATCTTAAAGGAATGTAGACTATTGATGTGTTTGGAAGGCTGTTTTAGAAACTTCATGCCTTAAATGATTGAAACTCTTTATTTTCAATCTAAATGCCCAATTTATAGCTATCTGGCTTTGTACCAATACAATCCCTTAATTCTTCTTTTCATTGATGTTTGATCTGACCTGTGGTTGTTAAAAAAATTATGTTTTCTCTCAGCCTTCAAAATTAATATTTTCTTGACAAACCCATCTATTCTCAGTCTAAATCTCTTTGTCTGTTACTACTTTTCTGTATACTCTCCAGTAGCCTCTTATTAGGCAGACCTGCACCTTCCCAATGGTGTGTTAAGCTTATTTCTGGGCAGAGAGGTGAAAACACATAATCAGTAATTTCCATCCTGTCCATGTAACAGTAATATGCATTCCCCCTATTAAAGAACAAATTTTGGGCCTATAAAATAAAACACCCTAACAATCTTAGTGTCAGATATTTTCATAATAGTACTTACAGCCTTCAGAAACACAATAATTATTTCTTTCATTGTAAGTGAGTTTAGAATACTTCCCTCTAAACTAAAAACTTTCTTTCAGGATATATGATTGAGCACTTCTAATGATATTTTTTTTTTTTTTTTTGGTTCATGTGAAATAGCACAACAATAAAGTTTCCCATAGATCTACACATGGCATATGACTCCAGACCAATGCTAGGACTTCTTTTTTTCTTGCTATTTTTGAAGATGATCAGTAGAATGGAAAAGAGATTGGGTGCAAGTAAAGGCTGAGAGGCAGTTGCTTTATACACACTTTCTAAGTAACATCAGAGAAGTAAAAAAAGAGTTATATAAGTGAAAGTATAGAAACTGGTGCAAACTCACAAACTCAAAAGGATATAAGCTGCCTATAATTTAATTTAGCCTAGAAAAGTATTGACAGATCTGAAACAGTCTCCTTGTAGAAGTAATAGGAAGAAAATATTCAGCTTGTGTCTCTGATCATCAGGAATTGGATCCGCTGGGCTATGAGGTCCCTCAGTCCTAAATTTAAACATTCTTTTAAACTAGCGAAATCTTCCTTTGTAGTTGCAAGCATATAGGCATCTGACAAAATATCTATTATATTTTGCATTCTTCTAGAATGTCTGTATCATCACTGGTTTCTTTTATTTATGTTTACAAACAGGTACCTCCAGTACACCTATCTTGATAGAACTCATGTAAAGATGCAATATTATTTCAATGTTTTCCAGGTGTAAAACTCTTCTTTAAACCATGTATTGCCAAAACACTGATTCTCAAGTTCACAGGGGCTACAACTTAATCTATTTTAATGTCACATACAGCTGACGAAATATATTACTGGCACAGTTTTTCTGGACCGCACAATACTGTGGAACAGTATTGCTTTTTACATTTTATACAGTCCTTTATATTTAGCTACCTGAAAGTTTCAGGTTGGTATACATCTTTTTGCAAGTTTTTCTAACAGTTTAAACCAAACTAGCTTTGGGCTGCTGTGCTCTCACCTGCTTTCCTTCTCCAAGCTAGAGCTTCCTGCACCCCTGACTGTGTCAGCAGTAGCGTTTGTGTGAGTCTTCTTTTTTCATTTGTTTTTCTAGTGTTCGTTTTTGGTTCCCTAAATCAGCTCACCACAGCTTCATGGGAAGTCGGCAGGAAGGGGCAGCAATATGTAGCCAGTGTCCGGGGGTGAAGGGAAGGGCTGACCTAAATTGTCATCGAATTGCACACATTGAGAAATACTGCAGCAAAGCTCTCACTCATAATATGGATGGGTCCGGGTGGGTGTTTGGGCACTGAAAACTAGAACTGTGGAAGTTTTGCTTGGAGAAGAAGGTCATCTCTATTTTCACATATTGCCTTTTGAGCTGAAGTGTGGCCTTGGCAGACAGTTCTTATGGGAACTTGCTGTTAGACTTAGAGATTTCTGAACACTTATTATCATACAGTGTGAAGAGAAGCAGAATGGAAAGTGACCATACTAATGAAAAAATAAAATTAAAAAAGATGAAACCAAATATTCTGGAATCCCTTATGAAGCTAGCTTCAGACTCTAATGCTTTTATTTTTGAGTTGCTGTGTGTCACAGTCCAAGGAACTGTTCCCAGGTGTTTTTTGTCCTCAAAGAGATCCTGAGGGAATCAGTGGTAAGAATATCATGACTGGTATCATGTTGGAACCAAACAGAAGAGGCATTTTCTAGTTGTGAATCCAGCAGAAACAAAAAATGATATATGTGAACCAGATTGTGACAGGCTAGTTTTCAAGAATGTTATTTCCATACAATTGTCACAAACTGGGACTCTACAACATTTACTGAGAAACACATATAAATTGTTATTTTTATGCAAATAACAGTAACTTGGCAGTCTGAAAACCCTGACCCTGTGGAAGCAAAGCTGTTCACATTGTTCCATAAGGTTGCAACATGTTACTATAGGCAAGAAATTTGTCATTCAACTCCTCCACCCTCACTCTTCTGGATTGATACAGTAACCTTTCTATTACTGGGCTTTTGAAGGAAAGGCTATTCAGGATAAAGGAAGAAAGCATTCAAGAATTCAAAAGAAAAGGAACATTTTAAGAAAAGGAATTGAAGAGAATGAATGATTCAACCTATCTTATTCATGGCCTTGAGTCTAGAACTTTGGCTTTTTTGTGTGCATGCATGGAAATATGGAGAGCATCACTTAGACTGAGGAGCTTTCAAGACTGCCTGGGGATGCTGACTCCCCTCTTCTGCTAGCATCATCTTCAGCTCCTTTAACAGATGATTAATGGCCAAAATAACTTTTCAGTAGATCTGGGGCCTGGTTTCAGGAGAAGAAGAAAAATATATTCAGGAAATACAATGTTTAATCACACAAACACAAAATAAAATTCCTGCAAGCATGTGTGTCCATTTCTTCAGGTGTTTGGGTGGAAACTAGAAAGATCTTCAGCTTTCCTTCAAATAGAGACAGGAAATTGCCAATCTTGGTGCCCTTCTTGGCAGCAAGCTTTGTGGTCAGTACCCTGAAAGAATGATACAGGATTGCAAGAAATCTCTGTTTGTTTCCAAAATATAAGAAAAAATATATGGCTCTGTTATCATAATATTGTTTTTAAGAACAAAATTGTTGAATCCCTGCACTGTGGAAAAAAATGAAATCGAATCTACCAAATTGCACTGGAACAAGACTAATTTTGCAGTTCCTCTGGAACAAGAGTTCTGGATCTCACCTAGGACACTTTCTTGTTACTGACATCTTTACTGTTCTGAGCATGTAAACAGATTCAGTTTTAAAGAAGACATGTGTGGGTTTTTTCTTTTTAATTTTTCTTCTTCAGGACTAGGCATTATCATTTACCCACTGTTTCAAGTAGAGGTCAATGCAGAACAGCAGAATCGTTTTCTGGAAGTGGACAGAAAGAATAGTGACACCCTTGCATTGAAACTAAGCAGAGCTTTTTTTTGGGCTCAGTAGAGTTGACATCTTCACAGGTGAACGTGGAAAGAAAAAGACATCACAGCGATGCCTTCTGCCATCACCAATCCTTCCATTGTTGGAGAAACATCCCCTCTGGAGATGTGCAGCGCAGCTGCGGCAGGGTCCCTGCCTACCGGCCTGTCCTCCCTCTACAGCTGAGGAGCTGTCAGACTATGAACACCACTGGAAAAAAAAATGCAAGGATTAAGAAAAAAGTATCAGCATCACATGGTAATGATTTTATACTTAATTTCCTGCTTATGTTTCTGGCCTACAGAAAGCTGAATGTTGCTGTTCAGGTAGTGTATTGAAAAATGGGATTATAAGGCTGTGATTCTGCAGGTGCCTGCACTTGTGCCAAGCTTAAGAGATGCTTTGCACAGATGTTGGCATATATCCATGTGGTGCTTACAGAAAGCCATAGTCTGAGGCTTTGATCATAGGATTTGTTGTATGCTGCACACTTGCTGAGCCTGCATGGAATCCTGCGGGCTGGTATCAATCTTTGAAGACTTTAAAAAGAAGGAAAAAAAAATTTTACAAGATATTTTTACTCTCTCGTCCCAGTATTGGTGTTTCTGTCATGAAACATACGGCGTGAATGGACAGGCATAGCAACAAACAAATAGGAGTGCATAGTAAGACAGATGGACTTTACTGGCAGTAACCTTAGCCAAACTGTTGTTCATTTTTCTTATACCTTTTCTTCCCTTTTTTCTGCTTTTTTCTGCATTTATTCTATACTTTCTGTAGTCTGATCATAAAGGGGTGACTAGTGCTTAGCTGTCACACAACTCTTGCCTTCACTGGATAAACTTTAGCTATCTTTCTGGGGCTGTTATATCACCATTAAACTGTCCCATTTCCTTTTCCTGGAGATTTTATTACCTATGCAACTGAAGTGCCTTCCATTATACCTGGGAAAACAGAATGTTATCTCTGGACATCTTCATCTGTGATTTTTATAAATCTGTTCTGCTCAGGCCTCCGTGGACTGCACAGGATTTGTATTCAGTGTAAGTTATGCAGGATGGTCTCGGGGAAAACCTGGTGAAGGTAGAAATTGCCATTAGGGGCATTCTAAGTAAGGGGAAATGTGCATCAGTTTCTAAAGAAATTCCCTACTGCAAGAAACATGAAAATGGTACTGAATATACTCATGAAAACAAGAAGACAGACAGGGGTTGAGAACTGGAAAACAAAATACCTGAGAAGGCAGCAGCATCATAACCTTATTTTTCCTTCAATCGCATGTCCCATTCCACCTTTCTGAGGAAGTACAGTGTTCTGGGTAGTAACAGTGAGGAAAAGACAAGGACAATGCCAGAACAATGTATGCAGGTTTCACTTCAGGACAGGTTGACCATAACAAGCATTGAACTTATGGCTTCTTAGGAAAATGCAACAAAAACGTGTAAAAAGCTTGTTTTCACATTGCACCATTGCCAAGGGAGGCAAAATTAGTAGTAGCTGTCCACTCAGCCTCTTATCATGAACTCCTATGTCACAAGCAAGATTCACCAGATGTATTCCAGCTGTTCATCTTATAAAACAAACTTATTTCTGGGAAAAAATAACTGGTGTCAGGTGAACGGTTATGAGAAGTGCTCTGAAGGGAGCAAAGGAAGCAAGCACCACTGAGCTCTCTCATAGGCAAGATGTTATACAATCCTTCCCACAATCTCATCAGAGAATACCTTAAAACTTGCTAGGCCTCCTCTCCTTACTGGTGCTAGAGGCTGTCCCGAAATCTCACTGGCTAGAAGTGATGTGACTCCCAGCCTTGGTGTTTTCCTAAGCAGACACAGCAGATGTTCTTGGGACAGCAGCCACTTTTACCTTATGCAGGTCCTTTTCCTTGGTGGTGGGAACTCAGCCAGCCCTTTTTCATTTCTAGCTAATAATTGTATGCACTCACTGTTTTCACTTTGGTAAGTAAAAAAGAGTTTAGCATCCCCTTATAAAATACGCTTGGAGCCTGACCCAGTAGACTTTCTCCGTACTCCTTTCTGTGTGATTTACAGGGGAGCCTGCAGGAGCCAGGCAGCTGAGTGACAGCCTACTGCGCTCCTGCTGTGCCTCCTCCCACCCCAGGCATTGCTCTACTTCCTATAAACATTTCGGAGTTATTGTTTCTGACATCCTATGCTAAAATATTTATTTTCAGCAAAAAAGCTTGGCAGTGTTTTTGCAGAACTCTTGCACTAGCAGCTATCTCACTGCAGCAATGTGTTTCAAGAGCTGAACTCATTCACCAAATAGTGACCATCTTTATCTTCTCCTGTCCCTGGTTCCAGCTGGATTAATACTTTCCTATTGTTATTGATGCATCTTGAAGACATAGCTGAGGTGTGCAGTCAACCAGCAAATTAAAACAATGAATATTAGAGAAAGTAGCAGTATTTGTGTGTTTATTTGATGACACAAAGTTTTTTCCCCAACATATATTTTCTTTTAAAAAATGATGCTACAAGCTTGCTGAGTTGCTTGCAATTTTTATTGCTGTTTTCTGTTGGGAAATATTCCCTGGCTTATTGTTATTTCCAACAACCTTAATTTCTATCTAGAATTCCTTCTAATCAAACAATTTGAGGTTGAAAAGTCTGAGGAGAAAAGGGTGACTGAATTTTATTTTTTTTGGCTAGCCTGACATAACAGATAAAGGCTGAATCACTGAGAGGCCAAAGACCTCCTCAAAGAGAATAAGACATCAATCCAGAATGGCTTTCAAGTGAGCAGGTGCATAACTATGATGCTTGTTAAAAAAGTGAAGCAAAAAATTCCTTAGAAGAAAGGTAGAAATCCTGATGCACTGCCTTCTCCCCATGGCTACTGTCCAAAGATGAAGCAAAAATCCCGTTCATTACTAGGTTACACAAGTGTTGTGGTTAACTTCAGTTGGCAACTAAGCACCACACAGCTGCTTGCTCACCCTCGCCCCTGGTGGGATGGGGGAGAGAATTGCAAGAGCAAAGGTAAGAAAACTTGTGGGTTGAAATAAGAACAGTTTAATAACTGGAAAAAAATTGTAATGAAAAGGAAAACAGCAAGAGAGCAAGAGAGGAACAAAACCCAGGGAAGAAAACCCCAAGTGATACAGCCTCTCACCACCCGCTGACTGACATCCAGCCAGTCCCCAAGCAGCGATCACTACCCCCTGGCCAGCTCCCCCCAGTTTATATACTGAGCATGACATCATATGGTATGGAATAGCCCTTTGGCCAGTTTGGCTGTGCCCCCTCCCAGCTTCTTGTGCACCCGGCAGAGCATGGGAAGCTGAAAAGTCCTTGACCAGTGTAAGCACTGCCCAGCAACAACTAAAACATCAGTGTGTTATCAACATTATTCTCATCCTAAATCCAAACCACAGCACTATAGCAGCTACTAGCAAGAAAATTAAGTCTATCCCAGCCGAAACCAGGACAACACGTTAGAATGACAGGAAGAGGTGGCTGAAGAAATAAGTGGACTGGATTGGAATGATCATTGCAGTGAGCTACAACGTGCAGGCGGGCAGGGAGGCCATCCTGAACAGAAAGTGCAGTAGAGTAGTTCCTATGTCTCTCTCTACTTTATATGACAGCTCTGTAACACAGCACAGTGGTCTTCCACTATTGAAGGGAAGACCCAATGCCATTAACCAGTCATCAAAAAATCTGAAAACAACAGAAACAAACAAACAAACAAAATCATGTAGAATGTATTAACATGACTGAGGTATCTGCAAAGCATTTGCATGCAAATAGGATACATTCTTCAGAGGATAATAAGATCATAGGAAAATTCAGGTTGGAAGGGCTCTCTAGAGGTCTCTAGTCCAAAGCACAGGGCTTTGTTTATTTAGGTCCTGAAAACCTCCACAGATGGACTGCACAGTCTTCCCAGAAAACATGGGCCAATGCCTGTCTGTCCTCATAGTGCAAAAGTTTTTCCTTGTGTGCGGTCTGAACCTCACTTCTTTCAAGTTATACTTGTTGTCTCCCATCCTCCTACCATGCACTACTGTGAAGAGCCTGGCTCCATCAATTGCCTCCTCATAGGTGCTGGGGGCTGCTGTTGAGTTCCCCAAAGCCGTCCCTTCTCCAGGCTGAAGAAGCCAAATTCCTCCCTGATAAGGCAAATGCTCCAGTCTCTCTGCCATCTTGGTAGTCCTTTGCTGAACATGCTCCAGTTTGTTGATGTCTTTCTCATACTGGGGGGTGTGGCTGAACTGCACATAGTATAAAAGATGCAGCCTAATGAGTGCTGAGTAGAGGGGAATAGTCCGTTCCCTGCAAACTGCTGGCCATGCTCCTGTTCATGCAGCTGAGGATGCTGCTGGCCACCTTTGCCATGAGGGCGCACGGCTCATTCAGGCTCAGTTTGCTGCCCACCAGGGCCTTTCCTGCAGGTCTGTCCTTCCCCAGCCTGTCCACTGTCAGCCTCTGTCGTTTCAGAAACTCCTCCATCCTAAAGGCAAGACTTGGCACTTGTGCTTGTTCAGTTTCACATGGTCCCTGTTGTCCCCTTCCTCCAGTCTGCCTAGGTCTCCCTGAATGGCAACTCTGCCACTGAACATATTGACTGCTTCCCCCTCTCCCCACCAGTCTGATACCATCTGCAGTGTCGATGACAGTGTGTTCCATTACCTTCTCCAGGTCATTAATAAATATGTTAAACAGGAAATGTCCCATTGCAGAGCCCTGTGGTACTCCACAAGTTACTGAGCACTACCCATAGACGTCTACTTTCTGAAGCCAATTATCTAGCCAGTTTTTTACCCACTTTTTTGTCCACCCATCCAGACCATAATGTCCCAACATGTATGCAAGATGGTTATGGGAGACAGTGTTAAAAGCCATGCTAAATGCACAGTAAATGGTATCCACTGCTCTTCCCCAGTTGGTCAGGTATGATTTGCCCTTGTCAATCTCTGCTGACTATTCCCACTCACCTTCTCCACATGCACAGAAATGTGCTGCAGGAAGATTCACTCCACAAATTATGTGAAACTCCTGCATCAAGAAGTTATCCCCAACAAGTAACAGAAATCCTTTGACTCTTGGGTCCCTCCTTGTTGCCTTTCCAGGAGCTGGCAGACCCCTGCAAGAACCAGGGTCTGTGGTGCAGAGACTTCCATGAGTTGTTTAAAGAAGATATCACTAACTTTCTCTCTCAGACTGAGCGGTTTGTAACAAACTCCCACCACAATGACACCTTTACTGGCCTCTCTGCTGACACTGACCTGCAAGCTCTCACCCAGACTGCTGTCCATGATGAACAACAGCCCTATATATCCAAGCTGCTTCTGCTCGTAGAGGGCAACATCCTCCCTTGTGCCCTTTCCCTGCTTGTCTTCCCTGGAGAGATTATGTATGTCCTTTGCAGCACTTTTCTGTGACAGCATACACAGCTCCAGCTCCTCCTGCTTGTTTCCCAGGATGCATGTGTTTCTGTACATACACTAGAGGCCAGTGTTCCTCTGCCCACTTTTACCACTCCTGAGGTCTCTCTTGTTCCCATTGTCCTTCATCCTTTGTTTTCTACCCCTGTCTACTGTTTCCTTTTTAACTGTGGTCTGCAGTCTCCCTCCCCCATCATTCCTGGTTTAAATTTCTCCTCACCAGGTTGGCCAGCCTGTTGGCAAAGTTGCCCTTGCTCCACTTTGTCAGGTGGATCCCATCTCTTCCTAGCAGTCCTCCATCTTCAGAAAG
Organism: Mycteria americana; assembly: GCF_035582795.1. NCBI lineage: Eukaryota > Metazoa > Chordata > Aves > Ciconiiformes > Ciconiidae > Mycteria > Mycteria americana. Next base: position 116,238,831 of record NC_134366.1, on the reverse strand, counting down.
GATCCCATGGCTGTAAAAGTGAACACCCCGATGTTGACACCTCCTGCGTGAGGAGGTGCTGACCTGCAGAGCTGCATCCTCCCTCAGATCTTGCTCTGGGTCGAAGCCTCTGCTGTGCTGGGGTAGTTGGTCCTGTGGGTGATGGGCACTGTGCCCTGTGGGGCACCACCACCGTGCCAGTGGACCCCTGCTGCCCTCATTCATTTCCAGTCCCCTTCTGTGCATCTGTTTGCCCACGCTGCTGTGCCTGTCTGCTGTGTTCACCAGCAGAGGTATTGCATCCCTGTGAATACAGCTCTATAATTCAATTATTTGTGGATAGGTTATCATCAGTAATCGCAATTAAGTTTAAAGTCCAACAATTAAGTCTCTCTGTTTCTGCTTTGGTCATGTGCTTAATTTTGTGTGCTCAATTTTAAACTATTGCTTTGGTAATTAGAATAATGAGTGGTATTTGGTCCACATTTCTGGGGGAAGAATAACTCTCTCAAAATGCATGTATTGACTGCAAAAATATGTGCTGTGATTTATCAACAGATAACAGCTTTCATTTGTAGAAGCTCACATTCCTTCTGAGATATAATCCTAACAGTTTGGATGTACAACAGACCACTTGAAAACACAAATTCAAGGTGATAAAGACATTCTGTAGCTAATTCCATTTACAAAGAGAAACACATTTGTTGCACACTGAGTTTGAATAGGGATCTAAATTGTCTGTCTTCCTGTGAAGCTCAGTTTGAGACCAGAGTTTGGGATATTTAATTGGCAACACCAAAAGAAATGAAGCAGTATGGGAATGACTTCCTAGCTTGGAAACAAGATAAAGGAAGTACTTTTCAAGTACAAAGAGGAAAAAAGCAAAAAGTAAGGTATAAAGTTTTTCAGTTTTATGTAGAAAGATCAGGTTTGTGACTGTTACTTTTTCATGTAAGTAGTTAAGAGCCATGCAGGAGGGAGTAGATGATAGAAGGATTCCTATATACAGATAAATCAGTATGAAATAAGATAATATTTTCTGAAAAAAAAAAAGGCATGGATGAAGCCAATTTTCACCGCTTAGTTAGGCAAATCAGGTGTTTTCATAACTATACCAGCACTACCAGTGATGACTCCTGGACAACAATGATTCTCCTGTTTTGCCCGAACTTTACATCTTTTAGCAGATCACAAAAAGAGAAGACCAATATAGGCTTCATGGAGAATGATGCTTCCTTTTCCTTTTCGCATTTTCCATAAAAGGGACTTCTTGCTAATTTGCAGTCTTGTTCACCTTTTCCTCCTCTCAGAGCACCTTATTGTTAAACAACACTTAAACAGTAACAAGGTCATTAAACAAAATGTTTGGGTGCAAGTTTGATTGTCTTTCATAATCTGGTTCATTTTGATCTCAGAACACACAGAAGAATGTAAAGCAAAACAAAAATAAATCTCGGTAGGATCAAGCTGCTATAACTGCTAATCACAATCCGTTTTCCCCTGCAGTAGTACCTACTGTACGTAATGTATGCCACAACTTACATTTCACTCTTAAAAAAAACCCCAACCCGTTAGTTTCCTTGCCAATCAGTCATTTGCTAGCTCATTCATCTTTTTTTGTTTTGAAAACACCATTTCTATTCATCCAGCTGCTCAGTTTAATATCATCAAGTACAGTTATAATTGGTGTGAGTACCATTTATAACCAAGGAGGAGGAAATGAACATAAACTGTCAGCTAGATGAATCTGAACAGAATCATTTGAAGGCTGGAAACTTTTGCCATTGTAATGCAAAAGTTCTGTTTAGAAGCTGCTGTTCATCAGAGAGTTGAGGAAAGTTTCATTGCATTTGCTTTATAAGAGGATTCTGGTAGCCCCGTTTTTGACCAAAATACTATTTCTTATTACTGATTCCATTTATCTTCTCTCTCTTTCTTAACAAGTACAGCTTAGTGCTTGTTAAGTACAGTTTGGTACTTGATAAGTACTATGCTTGTACAGTATAAGCATTTACATATGTAGTACTTGATTTTTGTCTGAGCTGTTTTGCATCGTTGTGCTGTGGTGGCATTAGAGGCCTGAACTGAGCCAAGTGCTCCATTGGGATGTACGTTTTACAAAATGCATTTTAAGTGATGATTGCTGCTTCAGAGAACCTACTGTCTTCTATTATATTCTGCAGGTAATATAGAATCAGTGCCCTATAATAAAACCAGATACTGTAAACTGATAAGATTTTAATAGCATCTCATATCCTAAAACTTTTGTCATTTCTGCTTTTTTTGTAAAAAGTAGTTGAATGAACTAGAATACCTCATTTATTGTAAAAATAGAACAAAAATAAGAGCTATGAACGAATATGAAAAAAAGTGAAACTAATATATTACATTATTCATTTTTAATAGAAAAAAGGAACATGGCACATATACAAATCCAAGAATTTATTTTTAACTTAGTTGAACTATTAGAAATCTAATCAAAGGATAACAGCTGTTATCAGCCCACCTACAATAATATTAATGCTATTACAGTGTGAATAAATGCAAAAAAGCCTCATTAATAGTAACCTTAAAACTGTTATGCAGGAAGGCTTACTACTATCTCCCCCTTTTCTCTGGTGTGATGCTCACCCTCCCTGTCTGCCTCTAGGATGGGAGAACGACAGTTTCAGTCCCTTCAAGGGGAAAGGGGGAGGGTTACAGTAAGTTGTTCATGTCCTGGGGTCTGTGCTGGGAGGGGTATGATGTTCAAGCTCAGGGGCTCCCAGCTGAAGCCGGAGTGGCACAGTCACCTCCGCAGCCCCAGGCCCCCCAAGGGCTGCCGTTTGTCGCACGGTGACTCCCCACTGTGGTCTGTCGGGCCAGTGCCACGCTGGGGATCACGGAGCGAAGCTGAAACAGGAGACCCCCACAGGCACTGATCCTCTTGGCAACTGCCAAAGCAGGGGCTGAGGCCACGGCGAGCCTGGATGAGCCCGGAGACCCTCTGCTGCCAGGGTGGTACGAGGTCTGCGGCTTGTTACTGGTCATGGCAAAAATCATACTTATTGGGATATATGTAAAAAAATTCCTCTGTCAAATTATCATAATTCAGAACAGGTAAACAGGAGCTGTGAAGATAATGATCTCTTCATAGGACCATAAATTACATTATCATCACATTTTTTTCCCACAAAGAACCCCTGAACTAATGTCTGTAATTTTTGTTATTTTCAAGATGAAACCTTTCACCTAATGACGGCTTGCAGGTTCCCATCCTGTCTTTAGATACTATTTAAGCACTTGGCTGTATATATTACAGTTAAACATGATGACTAATACAAAATTAGGGGACAGGTAGTAGGCAGCTTTCAAGACTGGGCCTCCAACCAAGAGCTGTGTTTTCCTTTATATCATTAAATTAGTAAATTCATCTTCTCAGAACTCCAAATATGTTCTCATGTTCTCAGAAATTGGCATAAGGGAGGGTACATTAACGAGCAAGTGAGTTTTATACAGTTTTAATGAACTCTTATGAGAGGTTCTCTTTATGTCAGAGAAAAACAACTTGTTTTTTTTTTTTCCTGAGGTTGTGTTAACCAGATATTTCATATACTATGGCTGAAAAAGCTGACATCCCTCAAATCACATCTTTAGTTTCTCATGCATCTCATCTCAATGCATTGTTTATTCCCCTGGAGAGAGTCTGTTTCTTTAGATTGCTGTTCATGCAGATGAACACACACACACACACAAATTCTTGTTTTCTGCTTCTTGACATTCCCCAGTATTCCCTCTGTATCTGAAATAAACCAGCTTTAAAAAAGAGATTCAGTTGTGGAGAGAACATTTTCAGTATGTAGTGTGCAACAGTGATTTTGACAGCTTCTGTGAGTTGTTTCCATGAAGGAAGAAAAGTAAGTAAGTGATGTGTGCATTATACAGATGGTGACTGCCTCCCACTGATCTAGAGATGGTTAAAATAATTCAAAAGTCCCCACAAGAAGGTGTTGATAACATTTAGGCGAACACAAAAACGTCAGAAATTTCAGGCTTAGGCAGAAGAAAACAGAAGGCAAAAACTATATAACAAAAAGGCCAACTGAAAACCTGAAGAAAAAAATTCTGGCTATGAGAACATTTTTCAGATCATTAACTCAGCTAATTTCTTTCTGGTACTCCCCACATTTTCTTAAGCTGCAACAGAATTTCAAAAGCAATGTGATGTTCCTTTCCTCCAGCTTTCGTGTGGGTGAAGTTCATAAGGTTAGGACAGAGCTCGAGGGGATTCACTGTATGAAACTGATCTGAAAGACAGAAGGGAAATAAATGCATTTAGTAGGGTGTTCTTTGCATCCTTAATCACTGGAAATCACTGGACAGATTCCCAGGAATGACTGAGGGCCACGTGTTAGATGGCCAATGTCCTCCTAAGTAACTCTGTTTTGTTTGTATGGATCCATATCCAAATCCAAGCTCTAGACTGAAAACACAAAATGACTCTTACAGTGATGCCTTTCTTTTAGTCACCACATAACTATATCCCCAGTCCCAGCTAAAGCAGGATATACAGCCCTGCAATTTTTTGAGGCTGACCACTGGCTCTAGGAACAATCTTCTCCTTCTCCACTTTGGAGAGTGATTCAGGTTTCTTGGCCTCCTGGGCATTCAGAAAGGTCAGAAATGGCCGCTGCATATGTACAGCGTCTCAGTCAGACAAGCAAAGTGAATTCAGGGTGTATCAGATACAAATCTGGTAGTCATGGACTTGGCTGGGTTTTTTGGGAAAAATAGTTAAGTACAAAAATTTAAAGTAGAATTATTTGAGCTAGTCAACAGCTCTTTCTGAAGCTCCTAAAGCCTACAAAGCATGGAGAAATTAAACCTGTTTCAACCAACACAAGGTACTGTGTGCAAGCAGTGTAAGGGGTTCTCCCTTGCTGGTTCCACATTAACAGCAGCATTGGTAATGCCAGTTCCTCACTGTCCCTGCTGAGACCTCAGCTATGGCTTATGCACAATGTGTACCAGGGTTTACAACGACGTGCAAAAAACCCATGAAAGAACATGCTGAGAAGAACCTCAAATAATGTTAAAGTGGACTAGAAGAAGCTAAAATACTATCTTTAGACTCATAGTGACTTACATGTTTTCTTTTCTTGCAGCCCCAGCTCCCCTCTCAGGGGCTCCCAGCTAAAGCCAGGGTGTCACAGTTGCCTCCCCCAGCCCCAGCTCCCCTCCAGGAGCTGCTCTTTGTCACCCACTGACTCCCACATGCCATTCACAGTGCTTACACTAAATCAGGAGGGACAACAGTCACCTCACCAGTAAACAAACATTAAGTCAGCTCCAGCCAAGTCATGTCCTGAGATCCTGCTCTGTCAGGTCAGTTCAAAGCCACGGCCTTTTGCTTGTATTGGCTAAATCACAAATTTTATGCTCAATAAATATCATTGCCTTCTAAGGAAAGGAAAAAGCAGATACAGCTAAAATAGAACGGATTCGAATCTAAATTGTTTGGGCTTTGACAATACCTCCCTGTGAGATACTGATAAGGTTGGGGCCAGCTAGTCTAGAGATGAGAAATAGTGCTGGGCTTATTTCAAGTCTGTGGTATAGATGAAATGAAGGAAAAATACACTGTATTTTCTTAGTTGCTGTAAAAAAGACATCCAACAAAATTTTTCTGAAAATAAGGAAGTATACAATATACAAGCTTACCAAATTCCTTGTCCTTGTTTTAATCACAAACAGGTGACATGAAGAGGTTAGTACAATTCCAAAAGGATCAAATATTACAAGACAAACATAAAGTGGTAGAAGGAAATTTATCTTATGACAAGGCACAGATGAAGATGAAAGGGTAGGAAAAAAGAAGTGTTATGTTCCATATTGGGTGAAAATTGAAATACCAGAGAACTTAAGGGAAAAAAAGATGCATGCACATTGTCTCATCTTTCTCGGGCTTTTCCCTAAACAAATTTATTGCAATGTATTGTACAGCTTGTAGGATGCAGTCTAGCCCATAGAGGGTGGTTATATGAGGAAATGCAGCTGTCAGTCATAAGAAGAATATTTTCTGATTAATATATTTCAGTTTTCATCCTAATATTTGCACAACTCTAGTTTACAGTAAGCAGTGTCATAAATCAGGATTTTCTGTGGAAAGCAGAAATTTTTCATAGATACCAAGTAGAAACCAGCTTCCACATACAGGAAGGCTATTTCACAGTTCTCTATAACAGAGGTTCTTTCCTCTAAAGTTACTGCACAGTGCCAGAGGATGCATACAAGTCAGATGCAGCACAGTAATTCCCATATGTAAATGTGCACTATTTATATCTCAACCAGTGTTGTTAGAAGTCAGATTTCGCAAGAGGTCTGAGGGAAGTAAGTTTTTAATGCTACTGAAATGCGATGGGTTTGGTGCTCATAATTCTTAGACACCTGAGCGGACAGCTTTTAGTCTCCTGTGGGGGGAGGTAGACTAGTCAACCATATGTCTTCAATTTTTTTGCCCTGTGCAAGACTAGCAAACACCCTACTGGCAAAATCTTTCTTTTCTCATTGTAAATGTATTAAAAATTCCTCAATATATTCCTCATCACTTCAACATCTTCTTGCTATCAAGTTTTTTCATTTCTTGGTCTTGTCCACACACCTACTCTCATTTTCTCTTGTTTCACAGCCAACATTTAGGCAGCACCCAAATGACTAAATTATCTTCCCCCTCACTAATGATAACCTCCTGCTTCCTGTTATGCCTCTGAGAGTGACACATAATCCATCAAGAAGGTTCACACTTCTGAAATCACTGCTGGCTTGCTCCTTATCTGCTTTAAATAGGGATGTACCATTACCACACGTCCTGTTCATCTGTGCCTTGATTTGAACATCTTAATTTCAGTTCTGTGCCTTGAGGCATAGGTAAGATGCAGTGGTTGGGATTCAGAATCCTCCACATGGGTGTCTGATGCCATTTGTGATGCCACCTGGCTCCCAACTTCCACTCAGGCAGAGCAGTGGTCTCATGTGGTCCTGTGGTGTATCTCCAAGTGGATGTCTTGAACACAAGTTATTTCAAATGGTGCTAGCTACTAGTGTGTCAGCACCTGGATCTTTCCTGAAGTATTCTAGGGAGCTTGCCTGGCCGTCTAACTGAAAATATTCTTTGAGTCATACCTGGCTCTGTGGCAGGAGGAACCAAAATGGTAGTCTGATTACAAGAGAAGTAGACCAGTGCTTCCTGACTTGAAGTAATTTTGGGGTAAAAAAAGCCCAGCACAGTCTATCTATAATCTTTAATAGAATAGGTTAGATTACCTGAGTCCTTAAGAGGTGCCTTAGGAGGTCCCTCAAGGGTCTTGTGGGAATGAGTCATGATTCAGAGTCTCATGAATACAACTGGTCAAAACCTTCATTTTTACTCCTTCAGGTCCCTTATTAAGTGTGTCAAAATCTGTTCTCACCCTCTTGTTAGAGAATATACCTTGTATACAGAATATACCCTGCCATGAGGAGGTGGAGGTGACTGCTGCTTTGAAAATGAAGCACACTATCCCTGAGTAGGAACTACTGGATATTTTTCAAGGTTGGGACCCACTGTCATTTGTCTCCTGTCAGTGAGCCAAATTTACTTTTATCTTTCACAGATTTTCAGGCAGAGATTCATGAACCTGCTCGGATTGCTTTGCTCAAGAATAGCTGTCAGACACATATCCAACATAGATTACTGTATTTTTATTGGATTGAATAGGTCTATGGCACCAGAAGCACCTTTGTCAGCAGTCTTGATGCTTTTTTAGGCAGATTTACTAGTGGTACAACATCTCCACATCTCAAATTCTATTTTATTATCTGTGAGATGTCAGTCATTCACCATCCGTCAGCTTCATTTATGCAGTGGGTAGTGTGAAGTCTAGATGTCCAGCTCTTCCAAGCTATAGCTTGTATCCAACGTGCAGCCAAAATCCAGCTCTTCTAGGGCAGATTCCTCCACAGAGTAAGTACTTTTCTCTGAAAGTCTATGATTTCCCTCATCTTATCATCAGTATTTTTAAATGGCAATCGCTTTGCCCTTTCACATGTGAGTTACACTACATCCTTCTCAACAGAGAAACCCACATCTACTGCATACTATGAGTGTCCTGAAGCCGGAACTCCATATCCCAGGAACTTTCTCCATCTCAGAGCCTTTTCTGATTTGTTCACCATCTACCTCATTTCTGGTTCTTCATGGAGCTCAGATTACCTCATTTGATTTATCCAGAGTTCTTCTGGGTCTTTCTAGGATCTTGTAATCCCTATACTGACTGATGCAAGCCTGCCAGTTACAGCATTTGTGCTTTTCTTGGCAAACAAACTTTAAATAGCACTTTCCTTGCAGACTGCATCTTTTCTTGCTTGCTTCTTTTCTGGGATATGGTCTTTTTCTGTGTCCTCAGTGCATTCCTTTTCTTTCACCCAATCACAGTATAGTGCTGGGGGCTTTTATAACATTTTGGGTGATGGAAAGAGCTCAAAAACTCTCGTTGCAAAGAAATTGCACTCACCTTTTTATGTCTTGCTTTCTTCAGCTTCTGAAAATTAGTAACCAGTTCTGACTCAGAAGGTTATAGTGTTGTGCAGTCAGCGTGGGAAAGGCACAGAATATACTTATCAGTAGTGAAGAATTAGTACAGATACTTTACAAACTAGTGACCAAAATATAGTTCCACCGGTGTTAAGTAGATTAAAATAATCTGATTTTAGTCACCCAGGTGTTCATGGAGAAGTTGACGAGTCGACATCGATTCCCACAGACACTGTTGTGTCCTTTTTGTGTTGTGTATGCCGACCCAGGTGCCGCATGCCAGTGTGTTCCCATCTCGTGCTGAAGCACTTGACGGCTGGTGCTTTCATAGGGAGTTCATCATCCTCATACAGGCCTCTGATTGCTGTGATGGGAGTCAATTCTGCTACTTTTAAATTCTTAAGTCCTTTATTGGATATGACGTTCAATGGCAGGTAATACTACAATCATTATCTGGCTTTTGTCTTCTGGCAAACATGTCTCCTCAGCAATGAAACAATGAATAAATTCCATAGTGAAGACTGATGTCTTAAAAATTGTGTGCTTGCTTTTGTACCCCCTATGCTGGATGCTTGTTACAGATAGAAGGGAAATAGCAATAATTATGTGACATTAAAAAGCGGTTTCTAGAACTGCACTGGATGGACAAAGCTTTTAATCTGATGTCACCGTTTAGGCCATCCGGGCTTATTTTGCCATCGTATCAGTTCTCTCTGATTCTAGTGGCTATAACCTTGAATGACAACTCTTGAGGGGAGGCTGTAAAGTAACAGAATTTAACTCAGCATGGACGATTTCCTCCAGTGGTTGCAGGCAACTACTACAAAAAGGTTACTTCACAAGATTTTGACATTTTTGTTTCTAGCTCTTTTCTTGTAATGGTTGCTTTTGTCATGTAATAAGCTTGTCCTGCTTTTAGCAGTACAGCAAAGAATGGTCATGAAATAAAACTGCTAGGTAACGAAGTACAAAAAAGAATTCATTTTACTTCTGGGGAAGACAGCTTCATCTTGTAAAACACTGGCATATATATATATGTATATGTATATTTTTTTGACACACAGATAAGTGTGCTCTTCCTGAATAACATCTCTATGCTTGTGGTTTGGCAGGCTCCTGTATCTAACCACTAGGGTATTGAATCAGATGCAAAACAAATACTTTTCTGACCTTCTGGGCTGTAATTGGTTTCCTTTAATGAGTTTAAGAGTGCTGGCTTGCACATTTTCTGGGAAGCCCTTTTGACATAGACGGTTTGTGTCATACCTTTCAGGGACAAATGCTTGAGTATTCAAAGAACTCTTTTAGCTGACCTTTGGTAAGTTACACAAAGACAGCATTTTTTGGTTGAAGGAAAGGCAGTGAATGGTGCAGAAAAACAAAGTGAATCAAATTTTCTTTTCTGTTAGTCCACTTGTTTTCTTTCACTGTTCTGAAATATATGTATTTTTCCTTTTATGAGTTCCTGTTACTATAAATTCCAGTTAGTTGTGGGACTAATTTATGTTGACTAGGACAGGAACTGATTGCAGGTTGTGAGTTTTGTAAGTCACGTGCTAAGAGCAACAGTGCCAGTTACTTCAATTCATCCACCTCTTGTGAAAAAAGCTTTGTTAATGTCTAGCAAAATAACAATGTGCATTATAATGGCTCAGGAAGGACACACTTAGAGGATGCACTCGGACTACAATTACCAAGAAAAATATAACTCTGAAGCAGATCAAACATTGCCTAATGTTTAGAGTTTTCAAAAGCAGTGGATTGTGGCCGACTTCTGGTAACAGTTACAAAGCACCTGCATGAACAGGACTTGCACGAGTTCTGCAATTTATCCTGGTACAAACACACCACAGTCAAATAGGAATGTGATAAAATTTGCACCGTTTACTGTTCAAAATATAGCCCTCAAAAACTCTAATTGATAAGATAAGTTGTATTCAACAGAATTATACATACTGGAAAAGCTGTAGATGTGCTTAATTGCATTTGACACTAGGCTCTAATTTTTTTTCTCATACTTACAAAGAAAGCCAAGATGACTCTCTCTGCTTTTAGGAGCTAGTTGATGAAGGTAAGTAATTGCGGATGTGTTGACAACCAGCAAAACTAACTGGTAATATAATATGAGCATGGTTATGGCATTTTTGCTATGAATATGCCGATCAAGTTTAACTCAGATATATTCGCTAGAATTTCACATACTTGCAATAAATGTGAACAGTGAACAATTATTTATAAAAGGTATTTTCCTCACATTTAAATATACCACACTGCTCTTCTAGGGTTTATAAAGAAATTAAAAGTTTGCTTCTTTATTGATATGAAAATGTAGCAAAAAAGGAAAAAAAAAGTATTAAGAAAATTGACCCCTCTCCCATATATATTTAAATGGCTAATAACTTATTCCACTCTCTCACATACTCTTTTCAGCATGTTTGGACATTATTCTGTTTTTTAATTGATTTTTTTGTTATCTTTTAATTGGAAACTGTCTTTGAGAATGGTACTGGATAGGTGACAATACTACACTTTTCCATATGTTAGGATTGTCATACCTTACTGATTCTTTTTATGTGTAGTACATGCTTTACGTAAAATTAGAAGGTTATTGGATCAAAGGGGCTTTAGAGTTTGGACAAGTTTTCATGGAGACCTAAAACTCTAAAGCTTAGGACATTTATTTTTCCCAAATGGCGATGAGAATTCTGTTATATAGCTTTATTGAAAGACCTTCACAAGAAAACCAGATTTCTTTAATCATTCCTTCTCTTAGAAAAAAGACTGCTCATTGAAGATGGAATCTATTATCTCAGAAAGAGTAACTCCCTTAAAGCACTGATCTAGAGAACTTTGTCAATACAATTTAATTAGGATTAGCATGTTTATTTAGATTCATTGCCAGCCATTTATTAGCCAGTATCTCTTTGCATTCTTTAGATGTGAACTACTTCTAAATTACTTTGAATCAAATTGATAATCCAGATTCATATGTTATTTCCCATCAAATTGAGAAAAGAAATAGACGTAAGATAAAGGAAGGTTTTTAGCAGGTGGACTGAACCTGCCTATCTTTCCTTTTTGTTTCCAGATGTGGATCCACTGAATTCAGTGGATTTGCTCTTGATTTGTGTTGGTGTGATGGAAGGAGGCAATTTAAAGATGTGCAGAACAAAAATAAAGACAGCAATACAGGAGATTCAGAAGGGGCTGAAAGTATCATTCTCTGCTTTTAATAGCAGATATAGAATTTAAAAAAATGCTTGCTGCATGAAGATCTTAAAGATACTAAGATGTATCACTTCTTACTTTTCTCATTATTAGTGTTGTCACTTCTGTTTGAATTTCTGTTTTCTTTGAGATGACTGCAGTTATTAAAAGAGAAAAGACAATTCAGTTCCCTTCTATGAGTCTAGTCTCTGAAGTCAAAGGAATTGCATAGATTTACCCCAGGCAGGTCTCTAGCCCATGCTAATTTCCTAGATTGGTGTTTAGATAATTTGGTATTTTCCAGCAGATGTTAAAATTCGATTAAGTCTCTATACTAAAAAAATTAAAGCTCCATGTAAAATAATCAGTCTGCATCATTTGACTCATGTCTTTCCCATCAATGACACTAATATATACCGCCAAACTGACATATCCCGAGACATTTGTTTGAATGGACTTGTAGTAGGACTCACATTATTCCAAATCCTTATTTTTAGTTGTTTAGGAATTTTTTTAATGTTTTAGGTTACAATAAGGAAAATACATTAAAAACCAACCTTTTGCTTTGGTGGTCATTACTGTGTACATACTTTAGAGCTTGAAATTAGGAAGGGCTAGTCTTTTTCCTCTCCCATGATAATCCACTTGCATTTGTCCAAATTATGTTTCTGGAACACTGTGGTCAACATGCTCTGGCCTATCACAGCTGCATTTATACTACTAAATTAAAATGCCCAGAAACCTCTCTGGCTACTCCAATGTGATCATACATACTGTTGAACTGTGACAATGTTCTATGCTGCTCTTGTGGCCCATGCCAACTATTTTCCAAAGAAATCCCAGGCACAGGCAGGCTATAAACCCTACTTTTTTCCCCAGGGAGCTTATGGATGTGCATGTGGCCAGTCTATGCCAGTTGGCTTCAGTGTCTGGGAGTGATGTTGACCATATTTCATTTATGGCTGGATCCTTTTCCTGGTGGGTCCCTAGGCTGGATGTATGAACATATTATCTGTTGCTCTGCATACTTACTGACTGTTCATTTGATTTCAGGTCCATTCAACAATAATAGAAAAAATCTTGTCAAACACTTTTCAAAAAGGGGGATTGTAACTACCTGATTACTTTTTAAGCATTATAATAATTTTATTGTGACCATGTTTGTTCATCAGTTTAAAACATGATTAAGGTGAACGATACTGAAAGTCCATGTTTAATATATGCTGATATTTATATATTTAAAATCTTCATTGGCTCATTTGGATGCATATGTACCATGTATAGCCAGAGAAAGAGGAGAAAAAGCATTGTAAAATGGAGAATGTATAACCCATCATATTTATTAAGTTTACATGGAAAATAACAGGCATTTCAAACTAGATGTTATATTGGTAAATGATCCACTCATGACATAGTGTTTATCTAACTAGTCTCATAAATCCTTTCACTTCTAAATAGTATGATAATTGCCACTATCTATAGTCTGGTTATCCATGCAGTTTAGGATTTTACTTGACAGTAGAAGATAGGCTTTTCAAGGACACTTCACAGCTGACAGTTACAGAATATAGGACAAGAAGATGTCAAGCTGATATTGGTCACCTGGGGCATCTGGATCCATTTCTTTGCTATTGAAGGCAACTTTGGGTTTTTTTGGTGATCTCTGCAGCACTGTCTTAAAACTTGTTAAGTATTTTTGTCCTCACTATGCCTTCTGTTCCTGAGCCTTACTCAGCTCATAAATGCAAGCCCTGTATAAATACAAGTGTACAATGGCCAGTTTATGCCATCTTGCTCCTGTAAAAGCATTATCTTGAGTGTAAACAACTCTTCCTCTTCTGATATATTTACAGGGAGTGATAATTTCTTGCGTGTTCTTTTTGCTAGGTGGAAAAAGCCTCTTCCAATCTCTGGCCATTTAGGTTTCCTTTTAATACTGCTTATCTGATGACTGATATCTGTTCCTCAGATATGAAAATATGCAGTTCTTTGCCATTACCACTAAACACTTTATATTCATTATCTTATTAAGATACTGCACTATAATATTGTTGATGTAGTTTAAACAGATAATATGCCCATTTCCTATGTAACTCAATGGCTGATTCTGTTGTAGGGGCCTTTCTCCCACCTGAAATATTTCATTCCCTCTCATGAAGTCCTCCAAGAGACATACTGTTTCTCCAGTTCTGTAACCGCATGGTCTAGTCATCCTGTAGAAATTATGCACAGCTATGAGAGAGCTCAAACAGATTTTTTCATTCCAACATATTTCACAGATATCTGTTATGTCACAACTTTTCAGCAGCCAGAAATTGCAGATAACACACATGACCTTGCAGATGTCCTCTATTATCCTTGTAACACTTCAGTTGTCATTTTCTGTTGCTATTTTTTTATTAAAATTCTTAGCCTGTGCCAGAATCTGAGATCAGCCCTTTTCTAATTCAGGTGACATTTCTCTTCTAAATTTGATTGCACACACAGATGAAGACTAAATGAAGGAAAGAACAGAGATACTGACAATGTAGAAAATCATTAGTTTCCCTGAAGCTGGCCCAACTTCAATGTCACTAGGATCAAATGGAAGCTGTATAATTTGAGGTGTATACACCCATGATGTCTTTCAAATGGCAGTTTTTAGCCCACGTTTTCTAAGAGAATAAGAAACAGTACTTGTTTTTTGGGGAAAAAAAATTACTTTTGCTCAATTTAATGTATTACTCATCAATCTAAAGAAGAAAATACAGCAAGATGAAGATGAAAAATAAAGCAACAGAAAATATTATAATGAAATCTAAAAAAAGAGAAAAAAATACGTTCACCGAATATACTCTATAGTAGTGATCTTTATCCATATGAGAAGTCTGCTGGATCTGTATCATATCATGACACAACACGTGACATAATAGACTGAATTTATTTTAAAGCAATTTTAACTTAAATCATGCTATTGATTTAATTTTAAATTCTCATTATATTAATTTTATATATATATAATCTCTCCCCAAAGAGATTAAGATCTGTGGTTCTTGTGAATGTATGCTTTGCTCTCCATGTGTATCACAGCTGTTCAGATCTTACCTGCAACACAAAATCTAATGTTACTTTAATCATGAAACTGTGAATAGAACCGTCCACACGCTGCATATAGTTTAAAAAAGTTTAAAGTTTAAACTTTAAACTTTAAAGGCTTTTTTACCTTTGGTACTGCTTTGAATATATACTTTTATCAATCAGTGAATGTTGTCTTGTGAAACACATCTATTGCTTTTGTGATTTTATTGTCTTTGAAAGAAGTGAAACTGAATATTTTTTATTTAAAGCTGAAAGGCATTGATTCAGGATGATGCTGTAGTGTCCTATAGGAACTGTATTTAAGTTAGCTTGTTCCCAAGTCTCCCCTCTGGCACAGGCTTTTTGACTAGGCTGTATTCCAATGTGAGGTATTTTGGCCAGGGTCTCCTCTAATATTTTGTTTTTCCTCATCAGTGGAGAAGACTGTTGTCTCCTCAGGGGTATATTCTCACAGGCAGAATTGCCCAAAAGAGAAATGGAATGAAAAGTACCTGAAGTATACTTATGGGATAAATGGAGCAATGTTTCCCAATGACAGCTTTTGATTTAGTTTCCCCCTCCTCTAAATTTCCATGGATCTCTTCTTTACCTTTTTTAATCATCTGTACCTATATGCAAAAATGGTTGGGCTCTCCCTTATCAGCCATCTGTGGGCTGCATTTGTATTTCTCATCAGATATAACATCTTCACCTCTGTTTTTCATCCAGGGGATCACCAAACAGTCCAACTGGCTACTGTACACCCAGCAGTGTACAGTAGCCAGCAGTTAATGTTGAAAATGTTCAGATAAATCCAATCAGACTGACCATTTATTCTGAGTGCCATAGTCATGCCCTTGCTTGTTTCTTTCGTGTCATGAAAGCAGCTTCCTAAAATGGAGTAAGAGGCAGACTCCTTGTCATATGTGACACCATGCTACTTCAAATGTTTTCTGTCCATGGCTAGATTGAAATAGGTTTCATCTTTGCAAGATGCTTCTCTTGGTTCTATTGATTTTCTGTACTCTGTCCGTTCCTAAGTAATGTAAAAGTCTCTGTCCTCTAATGTCAAACATCAGCCACCCTGTGCTTGTCTCTCTCCTCTCTCACACACTCTGAAGTGAGTGACTCATGGGTATATTCTCATGGCAGCTTTCAAGTGAGAAGGGACAACTTGTAGTGTTAGCAAGACATCTGAACGGGAGCTGAAGGGCCTACGAGAGGCTCAGGTGCCAGAATCCCTCTTCCTGTGACTCCACACTTCAAAGTCTTCCCCCCTTTCCTCCCTCTTGAGTCCTCAGCTGCTCACTTCTCCTGCTGCATGGTTCAAATGCTTCAGTCCTTCCAGATATCACCAAGACCTCCCATCACAGAGCTCCAGTCTCCTCAACCTCCTTGTCCTAAGGCCTCTTCTATTGCAAAAGTCCCTTCATACTTCCAAGATACCTCCCTTTTTCTTCTCAGCTCCTCCCCTACACCTAAAATTTGCAAACCTTGTTATGTGACTTTAGCCTACCAACTAGAATGTGACTGCTTTGTCTTCTAATGAGTGCATGAAAGAAGGCTTAGGCAAACCAGGCCTGGAAAGCTCTGTAATCGTAGAGAACCCATGTTGGGCAAGACAGTTGTCTTTCTTGCCTATAAATGTTGTCCTATGTTCAGAGGCTGTTCAAGTGCAACTTTTGGATATAATAAGAAAACACGTTCAGATGTTTCAGCTTAGATTCCAATGACTGATTTCATATTTCATGGTTTGGTCTAGGGCTACTTCCTTGCTCTTCCATACAACACAGAACTAAACTGTGGCGGGAGAGGGTAGAACTGAGGTGTATTGCAGATATTGAAAATGTCCTGTACATGTATTTTTAGGCATAAACCACTCCTGTTAATCCAGGTGCTTCCATGTGCAACACATTTCACCAAAACACATGCAAGATTTTATTAGCAAATCAGCTTTAAAAAACACAGCAGGGAAACATTCAGTACTCTTAAAGAGTGACATTATAATTCCTTCAGAGAATTAACTTGCTTTGTTATCCACACAAAATTCAAGAATGATCTGCTGATCATTTGTCAGGTGAATAAACAACAGTGCCCCACTTCATAGTTGGATTTTTTTCATAGCAAGTATTTCAATAGATACAAAGATCTTTGTTATGATTAAGATTACATCATCTTCAGATGATGTTCAAGCAAATTCCAGCAGGATAAAACATACAGAAAACCTGGTTGCACAGCTATTCCACAAACTCCTTTCAAATATTCAAAGATTAAAATGTTTCTGGATTGATGTGCACACAAGTGATGCTCTTACTCCAGGGAATCACATTGCTCATCTTGTGTGGACAGGAACCCAAGACTACAGCTGTGTTTTTTCCTTTATTGCTCTTAAGCACAAGCAAAAGTCATCCTGAGACAGTGGAAAACACAGAAATATTGGCGCATGTGGCCAAAGTTGCTATCTTTTTATGGACTGAAAATTTCTCTTTCCATGGTAACAATGAAGTAAAGCACTAAAACCTCCGGGTTTCTAATGCACAGAAATAAAGTGCTTGATGGGATACACCAGGGAAAATAGGAGAAAAAGTGGGCCAGCTTTGAACAGGTGTTTCTGATCTACTTTATAAATTAAGTTCTGTTCTGCTGAACCATGAGATAGACATGAATTTTCAGGAATTTCTTTGGAAACTGCAGTATAAGACCAAGGTTTTGCTTAAAGTAGATGAAACTTCAAGCAAAAGCAACATATCGAATTCATTACTCAAGAATTGCCTACTCATAGTTCTTAGACTCTCTTTCCCTTAGTTTATAGAGTAGTACATTAATTTTTTCCCTTTTCATTCTTTTTCCCATATAGTTTCTCATAAATTTACTGATGCCCACAGAGAGTTAGCTTTTATAACACTTAATACGTTTTTTTCAAGGTGCAGAATTCTCAAAGAGTTTGAATGAGTTTGGCTAATTGCAAGTTCTTATCATTTTTGTTTCAAATTCCATGACTGATTCGTTTTCAAAGAATATAGATCAAAAGTATGGATAACCCCAGTTATAATGGTATTTACTACCACAATAAGCATGAAAGCAAGAAAATGAATTATGCAGTTAGCATTATTCAAGGGCTTAAAATCCATCTAATTTGTCCCTGGAAGTAACTTTAAATAAAAAATTACCGTTTGATTTAAATAGTTTCTTTAGTCTCTAGAAGTAACCTGTTCATTGTTAAACACATTGTAACAGATCTAAGTGGGAAAGAGGTTTCCTGTCTTTGCTAACATTAATAAAAAAAATTGAAAAGAATGTTACCCTTTCAAGTTTCACAGAATCTTCTCATTCTTTTTCATGGGAAGACATACGCATATAATTCCTCTCAAGTCAGTTGTTCAAGACATACATAAGATCCATATAAAAAGTAGTACATACCTACACTGAGACAAGAAAAAAAAAAAAAGATGAAAAGAGGGCTATTGAAATTGTTATGGAAAATACATAATGGAATAAATTAAAATCTTGCATAAAATAAATAAAAATCTAAACATGGGGATTAAGTAATAGTGAGAATAAAACAACTGAAACCTAATATCCAGCATAGATTAAATGATGACACAAGTCCTCAGTTGGTAGAAACATGAGTAAAGCTCTTTAGTCATTGAAGTAACCCTAATTTCCAGCATCTCAGGGTGAAACGTGCTGAAAACTTTTCCTTTATATGTAGTGCTTCTTTCTGGGTGGAAAATTTTGTTACAGAGGTAGGTTTTTTAATTTCAGAGAGTAATTTTGAATTATAGTAGTGTGACATCTGATTCTTTCAAAAGCAAAATCATTTTACTATCTTAACACTCTTGAGCAAAGGAAAATTATATATTTATAGTTCATTATTGCCCTCTTGTGGAAAGAAATAAAATGAAAGATGTGCAACATAAGCCTAAAATCCAAACCAAGAACTGGTTACTTAAAACCCAGTTCAAAAACCCTCATTCATCTTGTGCCCTAGTTAACAAGCGGTGTTTATGGAGCTGGGTCCTATTCAGTACAAACAAAGGGATTACCGTTTGGTCCTAGATTAACAGTTTTGCTCTTGGTGCATTATTAAAAGTTACTGTTACTGTCTTTAAGCAATCTCCCATGGTACTGGCCCCTGTAACATCTAACTCTCCAGAGTATCAAGGAAGACTTCAACTAGGTATCAGAAAGTCTATTCTAATAAGCATGACATATCACCAGCAGATCTTTGAAAAATAAGTTCTGCTGCTGCTCTGACATGTTCAGCAGCTCTAACAAGGGTCTACAACTGACGTTAAGAAAATCAGAGGCAAGGTTATTAGAAAAGCCAGGTAGAAAAAAAGAAGCGTTGAGCTACCACAGAGTTAAACATAGAAATATATCTAAATGTCACCTATGCATTAAGTATATCTGAAAAGACATACTTTGAAAATGTCACAAAATTGTCCAGACTTGCTTTGCAATATCACTTACTTTTTAAGATTATGCAGGAATATTTAAAATATTAGGATATGAAAATGTTGATCTTGCTCATGCTTGCTCCTGCTTTCTTGCTCATGTACCCCTCCTGGTAATGTGTCAAGGTCTTTATAATTAGGACAGATAGGTCTGTATCTCTAGGACTCAGTCTATTGTGGTGCCTTTTCACATCACACTGAGTGCCACAGAAAGCCTCTCTAGATGGCTAATGAAAGGTGATGTGCTTTGTTGAATGTCTCTTACTCTCTTCTTTTTGTCTATGTAAGTTTGGCCGTTGCATATTAAGATGTCACCATGCACTTAAGTTTCTTGTGTTCCCTCTTTTCAGAGAGTGGATTCTTCATGTCTGGAACCAGTGCTCTGAGAAAAGAGCATTTCCTCATGAAGCTGACACAAAGCCAAGATTTATAGTGTGAGGGCTATTTTGTGGTCCATGTACCAGTCTTTTCTAGGACTTCAGATACTCTCTTCGGCGAATTATTCACAGTGGTCAAACAAACTGCGCAAAGGAGGGTTTGTGTATTATTTGAGTCCCATCTTCAACCTTGGAGATAGGACTTAAATGGTACATGAATTTTGGGCTGCCCTTTTGCATGAGATAAATTTATTCTATCACTTAATTTCAATTTTCCATTGAAAATTGAAAGGTAATGGAGCGTCAGAAGTTTGGCATTGTGATTTCAGGTATCTTCTTTAGCTTCCAGAGGAAATGTCCCCTGAATGTAATGTTATAAACAGGATTTTGGAGATTATGCCAGATCCCTCTTAACCACCTGACAGTAACCTTGCTAGAAACACCCTCCCCTTTATGCTCCACTAGCTGCACAGTACAGCATAAGGTTTTGCTAGTTGCCCCAGGGATCTAACGCTCTGCTGGTCAGACCTGCACACATATCACTGCAACAGATTCAGCCTGGAGGAGGAATTTATGGGCAAGAAAAATGGAACACCACACTACTGTTTTAGATAGACACTACTCATGGACTAGCCATGCACTGAAATTGGCCAAATATTCCACAATTTTAAAGCAAAAACCCCTGCCCTTTGCTGAGATTTAAGCCTGTTGAGTGTCAGCAAGTTTTGTAGAGCACAATAACTGCTTTTGCTTTGAAATTCAGTTCTTCCAGGCTGCAGCTCTATGCAATGGCTTCTCTTAATGAAAGACGTTCTATAATAACTGATTCTGATTACAATTGCCCCATTGTCTCTCATTAATTTTTATTGTTGGCAATGTTTAGAAAATATTTTTTCTCAGGGAAAAAGGAATGCACATACTTTGAGAAAAGACAGTTAATTTTGATGAAAAATTAATTGGGAGTGCTTGAGAAGAATGAACTGAGGTATGAAAAGCCTGCTTTGTAAAAACAAGCTCGTAAAGCTCACTCTCAAATATTTACTCAAGAGAAGGATAAAACCAGCTTGGCCACTGTCCCCAGGTAGGTATATGGGAATAGATTTTGGCTGGCAGATGGCTATTTAATACAGCGGAAAAAGAGGTAGTGAGGTTCTATAAAGGGAAGCTGAAAACAGGGATAAGGGGTATTCAGTCTAGAATAAAGAACAGATTTCTAGCAGTTAAGGCAACAGGAGTTAGCACTTTATCTCAGGGCATTGTGGACTCTAACTTCTAATCCTCATGAGATAAATTTGCCCAGGTGTTTCCATAGCATTAGTCAAGAGCTAGTAAAAATCTTCTAAACCTTCCACACAGAATTTTATGCTCTCTCATCACTTTTGTATACCTCTTCAGTTAGTCTCCTCCAGGAACATTATGAAAAGAGGTACTTTATTCTGTCTGTTAATCAGCTTTATACAACATTCATTTCTATCTCAAGTCGTTATGTTACTAATACTTAAACACAAAGAAAGCAAAATAGAGAATGTAGGTATTATTGTACTGGTCAACTGACTATGTTGGATGTCACTGGACCCAGAATAGTCACTATGGCCATGTCTCCAGGCCAAATGTAATACATTACTCAGTGTTGCAATCATCAGTGAAGGCTGGGAGTACTCCCTGTGGCTCAATCTACTCCTATGCTATCCGTAACTGTAAATGACTATGTTTATTCCCTCTCACAGCTCCTGCTGAGACCCACAGTTCTTGTGCTTTCACAAAGGGCAATTTTCTCCTTACAAGAGATTTTGTTTGGTGCTTGGACACTGGAGAAACTGGGCTCTGACTCTCTTTTGCAAGCAGGTGACTAATTTGCAGCTCAAGCTACAAGAGGAATAGCCGTGACTGTCATGCACATTGCATACAGGGTCATTTCTATATGCATTTTCACAATCAGACTGACATCCTAGCAGTGGAAGCTTCCTAACAGTCTGGTCTGAGTTAAAAAAAACAAAACAAAACAAAAAACCCAAAACAAAACCTGTGAAATTTGGTTTTAACAGTTACCCTTTGCTGCAACTATCTGTGCTATGTTCTTTTACAAAAGATGATTACAAATGGAGATGCTCAGTGCTGTAGCTGATTTCAAGCCTAATTATGCAGTGCAGTATGAATTCCCAAAGATTAGATAGGGAGCATTGTGATTCTTTTTGACTTTTTAAAGGGGAAAAAAAAATTGTAGCTGGTTATGCCATGCTGCCGTAAGGGTAAGGCAGCTATTGAGAGGATGCAGAGGGGCACAGACTCACATCTGCTCTGCAAGGAAAAGGCTGGACAGGTCATCTGTACAGGAAGGAGACTCCTGAAGCCTAAACTATGCAATCACTATACTCCTATGTTTGCAGGCTCTGGCTGCTATTTCTTTCCATGCCCTATGACCACTGACAGAATCCAATTTGCTGCTTATAGCATTGAAGTACCTGAAAAATATTTTACTTGTTTAAATGTGGAGACTTTGTGGTAATACAGTTCATCATTTGCTGATAAGAACTAGCAAGACCAATGAAAACAGCACTTGATGTACTTTCTAGAATGGCAAGACTCAAGACTAGTATTTGATATTGGATCAAATTAGAAATAAATAGAGTGTCCTCTTAGTACTTAGTGAGGAGTATACTGCTGGAGTCTGCAGAAAATACAGTTTCAGAAGTCCTGACATTTCTGAACTTAATCATCCTGTAGCATTTTATTAGGAAGTGCCAGAATGAAGTCCTTGAAGTGCAAGTATGATCTAAATCCTATCAGCCCATTTTGATAACTTACTGTGTTAAAATTATATAATATTTAGGATTAAAAACACCATACCCTCCAGAGTTCTTATTTAATTCAGAACCTGAATGAGGGAAAGGAGAGACTTTCACATATCAGAAGTGAAATACCTAGCTGAATACCAGATTTTAGTTTATCCATGATAGTCCCTGGTTATGACATTTGGCATAGCAGTGATGACCTCAGCAAACCATACCCTGTGATCTTTGGAGTCATATGTAGTCATCCTTTAGGCTGGATGGTATTTAGCATTTTCCAATGGGTGATGCAGAACTGAACATAAAAAGCACTACAGATAAAGCAGAAAGTAAAAAAAAAAAAAAAATATCAAGAAAACCCCTCTGCTAGTTTTATGCCTTACTCAGTAACTGAACATAGATAGAAGTAATATTCTAAGCCATGATTTTATCAGAAGAGAAAAAAAACTCTGAGGAAATCTTTTATTACATTGCCACAGAGATTATTCTCAAATACAGTCAAAATGTAAATCACCACTTGATGTCACCATTGGTCTGTACCTGTGCAGCTCTTCAGGAAATCTTTCTGAACATCACAAAGAAATTAAAAGGTCAATTAAAATATTTAGAGAGCTATTTTGAAAGAATTCTTTATGAAGTTAAGTAATCAGTGTCTATTTGTTGGTCCTATTCAAAATACTGGAAAAGCAAGCTCATTGAACCTAGAGCACCATAAAGACCCTGTGAGCAGTCATTTGAAAAGGTGCTGTGCCTGCATAAAATCTCTATTTTAATAAGGAAGTTTACAGTATCAGAGTAAATCTGGTCATTACAGTATGACTTATAAACATTACTAACATCCAGCTGCAGAATGAATAGCAAAGGAAGAGAATATACGAGCAGAAGAGAGAGTGTCTCTGGAAACAAGAAAAGAAGAACTACGAGGGTTAATAAGGGTACAAGAAAGATGTTTGCAATCTGTCCTGAAAAAGTTGGGATCCTGTTTCCCAATTTAGGCATAAAGAAAAATATTCTGTTTTCAGATTTCCTTGACTTCTAACAAGCATGGTGAGGTTGACTTGCAGTATGTTAATTCTGAACATCTGTTCATTTATTTAGGGGTCTGAATAGGAACTTAGCAGCTGAGGCGTAATTTTAAAGGAACTTCCTCATTTATAAAATCTTGCTTGCCATGAAAAGGTTGGCTTTTGTTAGTAGTTGCCACACTGTGAAACTAGAATTCTGTCTAAACTGAGTGGAATGTATGAACTGTGAAATCCTTAATCTGGACAATATCATAGGTAATGAGAACACTGCGTACAGGAGACCAAGTAGCACTCAGTGGGGTTGAACTTTCCAGCAGCTTGAAATGCCAGAATGCAAGCTACAGCTCTCCCTTGGCATGAGTTTTATTGGTTCTTTACATATATACTTATGATATGAATTCTCCTATTGATAGTTTTCCTGAACTTTTAAACTGGTTAATTCTTTTAGCTATAAGCTGGGCATACTCTCAGGCTCCAAGCACTAGTCGAACTATGCGTTCAGTTAATATAATACATCCTTATTGCTCTGTTTGGATGTTTAGCAGGCTGCACATTCTCCTCTATACAATACTGCACATGGCTTGTATAAACCTGTACATCAAGAGGTCTATACAAGTATCATTTTAATGCATAAATTATTTTAGGCTATATAATAAAAATAGTAATTCTAGGTTTCCAGTCCAGTTTCTATCTGCTCATCAGTCATAGGCTAATGCAGCCCATTTCTTCATTTGTACAGTTGCAATCGCTACCGTAATTCTTTTTCAGGTCTGGATAGCAATGACTTTACTCACAGACCAGGAAAATGTTTTCCAGGGAAGTTCCCAAGCAACTCTAGTACTGTGTGCATGCTGAATATGTGAAATTTGCTCTGAAGTAAATTCAAATTGGAAGTGCTCAGGAATTACTAGTATTTGTCCTTTTGCAATGCTGAATGAATAAGTCAATTCTATCCAATTTCAAGCTCCTTTCAGCATAATAGTTTCAAAATTACAGCTCAGAGTTTATCACATGGCTCTCATTTCAATAAAGAGAGGCTAAAAAATCAAAATGGACAAGGAGCAGTAGGAATAAATTTAGTGAGAAAGCAAAAATAGAAAAATGAAGTAGAGAGTAAAAAGAAAATCCAGAGACAATTTCAAAATAGAGCTGGCCGAAAAAAGAAATAAAGATACAGTATAATATGTACACATAGCTTATAGTACACAGGACACACCCTTTGGTAAAGAAGTTAAGTGGGGTTTTTTCAGTCCTAAGTAAAATGCTGTACGTCAATACATTGGCTTGTCTTTGATAAAAGAAATAAATGATACTTTCAAAAGAAAAAGAAAAAAAAGAATTACTTTTTATTATATAACCTAATATAATTTATGCATTAAATCAATATCATTACTGTATTCTAAATAGTTTTATAAACTCCGAAAAATCAAGCTTTTAAATCCATACATTTACAGATTTTTTTTTCCTGCATTTTTGTCATGCCTTTACTTGGCATGATGACACAGCATTGCAGAACAGGTCCCATAATTCATACAAATAAATCTGGAATTTGGGGGGCAGTATCACAGAGATGTTATATACTCACAATTTTTTTACATTGTCCCCTCAAAAAGTTAAAAACAATTTCTGATTCTTCAACACTTACCTTCAGTGTATGTCTCTCTCTATGTAGATATATGTACATTTATTTATGGGTACATTTATGTATGTTTATGTGTATATATACACATATGCATCTACATATAGAGACCTTTGGTAGTCACAGGGGCAAAGTTGCAATTCTTGTTTTTCATTTTTTTAAACAGATTTTTCATTTACTGGTAATTCTTTTAGCAGGATCAGCCTGACAGAAATGTATGTCTTTTTGTCCGTGCAACAAAACTGCACTGTGGGGACTCTGAACACTTACGACTCTTAAGGAAAATAATTGCTCTGCGGTGAATGGGAAACATGAACAACATGAGGTTTGCACCAAGATTTTCCGTTGTCTGCCGCTTCAGCAAACATGTTGTTGTGAACTGAAGAGTTATTGACTGGGATGGACATCCTCAGGATGGGTGTTTTTCATCGGGGATGGATCCTGTGCATCAGGGCATCTTTCAAAGGACTCATGCCCCAAGCACAGGGTATGCCTAGCTCTGGAACTGTGACCCAGAAAACCTCAGCATCTCCATGTCTACAGTAAAAATATATAACATACACAAGGTGAATGCAATATCACTCTATTTGCACTCTGAGTGGTCTGAAAGCTGCATAACCTCTTTTGGGGGGCACCAAGGCCACACAAATATTAGTTCACCTAATATATACTTTCTTTCACAGATGAGTTAATGGATAGATGGAAGAGGAAGTGGGGAAATGGTTCACTTCTTTCAGTATCTCACATATAAGTGAGTGGTACATTTTGTTTGCCATTGATGCTTCCAAAAGAATTCAATATTTTCCACTTCCACAGATATCCTTGTCTTCAGTTCCTCCTAACAGGGGAAGGTACACTACCATAACAGAGCCATCACAGAGCTGGACTGCAACTCAGATTATTCTTTTTCTAGCTATTATAATTGTATTTGGGTTTCAAATGAAAATTCTAATGGGATCATTAAAATGAAGAGTGAAGACAAGTTAACTGCACTACTTACTCTGTAAGCATTCATGTGAATCTAACACAGAATCTGCTTTGGCATGGTACATATTTATTTGCTTTCTGTGAAGAGTCAGAAAACCAAATTTTAGTCAAACAAATGTTTGGTGGAAGCCAGTGTTAGTTCCTAGAGGTGCATAAAGAAAGGGAAAACCCTCTGTTTTCTGGAGAATGTCAAAATTTTGAAATCTGGTTTCATTCTAGTTGAGAACAAGGAATGACCCAGCTCTTCTCATTCACAGACAGTATGTATGAGCCTTCCACTCGCAGCAGACCTGTATGTGCTCCTGGAAATAAATCAGGCCGCAGAAGCATTTGAATTCATCTTTGTCAGTGACTGCCAAGACAGCAGTGAGTTACAGAACAGTAAGGACATGCGCACAGTATGCTAAAGGCAGAGAGCCCATGTGCCTAAATGCCATCCCTAACTCTTGCAAAGAAGTGATGTGCTGACCCAGGCAAATATGTTATAGGATACATGTTGTTCTTCAGGGTCCTACTGATTAAGTACATGTTGCAGGAGCAGAGCTGGTTACTGGAAATTTAGATCATTTTGTGAAATACCAAGTCAAGCAGGTAAAGCATAAAAGATATAGATTGTTGCTACAGGCTCAGATCTTTTCATGAAATCCCATGACAAACAAGTGATTTGTTGGATGCGGGACTGACTGACACGCTGCAGCTTACCATGTATTTAAAGAATAACAGATTTGGGTAGGCAACACATCTGACATGAAATGGAAACACCAGAGGGCTGGGATGTCAAAAGCATTTCAGATTCTACTCTCTAGTGAGAAAAAGCGTAAAATTTTATCCTGAACAAAACCTGTGAATGAGCATGGAAAGGAGCAAATCAAGGATTGTCAGTCCATTCCTTTGTTCTTAGAACAATGTTCTTAGTTCTTCAGGACATACTAGAAAGGTCTGTACAAGATGATTATTAACAGCAACCACAATTACCTTGTTCAGAACATTTTACCAACCCTGTGTGAGAATATTTAATGTATATACATATGAGAAAGGATATTTGACAGAAGTTGGCTGAAAGGAAGAAAAGAGACATGATTACTATACAGCTGCCAGTAAGGACACTAATGATAAGTGAAAATGAATAACTCAGCATCTGTGGAACCTTGAGCAGCAAGACATTTTCTATATACTTCAAAACACTAGGGAAGGCTTTAAACATTCTGGATAGACTTGATCAATAAATCCAGCCTAAAAAGAATCTGACACCCAATAGTCACATACCCTGTCAGGCATGCCAACAGCAAAATGAAAACCATTGATTTGTTTGTCACCAGGCTTTGCCAGCTAGCAAAATTTTCTGAGCCTTAGATGCGCACAGATGACATTATACAGGGACCAAATAACTGAAAAGTGCATTTCAACTGGGGACAATTTCTGTGAACAGGAAATGTCAGAGAATTCTCAGTGTACCACATGGGACACAGTGCCATGTGCCATTTTTTTCTATGGAGCATCCTTCAGAAATTAAGAGGAATAAGAGAATGTAAATCACTTGTAGCTGGATACAGGACTTTCTGAAGTGATGCAAATATTTCTACTGATTTTAAGGAGAGTTACATTTAACCTTTAATAGAGATTTTAATTACTGACAAAGACTGCTCTGTCTTATCAGAGCAACTTTAGAGATACTTTTACATGAGCATCCCCAAGTGAACATGCTGAGTCTTTGAAGCAATTTTTCTATTAGGAGGAGATAGCTTTTACAGTGCTAGTACTTCAGTAGAAAGGACTCTGTGGGATATGCAATACTCAGCATTTTTAATAAAGCTCAGTGCATCATTATTAGAGGTGGTAGTTCATTTAGATCTCAAACTCTGTGTTTGCAGTGTTTAAGGTAGTTTTACATTTACCCATGCTAATTTATTTTCTCTGCCAGGTAACAGTCAAATCTACATGCTTCATGAGAGAGCAACTTATGAGCAGCACTTCTTTTGTGCCTTTGATAATCTGAAAACAGGGTTTCGTAACATGTGGCATTAGCCTGCTTTATATGATTTCAGTCAATCATAACCATACAATGTATTTATTCATTCAAGCCCAGGCCGATAAACTGTCTTTGCAGAAAGCTTTCACAAGTGCATCTGAGCTAGCACTATTTCCTTTACTTCTGTTATCCACACATTTTGCATCACATGATCTTTGCCTTGAATCTAATGTCTGCAAAGCAACCTAGCAGCAGTGGTATTACTTAGTGATGTAGTAATTACTTAACTACGATTTTGGGAGCTACTGTTCTGGGAAAGTGTTGCTCTTGACTACTCATCAGCTAGGAAAGGGTTTTGGGGGGCAGAAACAAAAGAGGATAATGTTTTAGAGGCTACCTGTGGCATAAATATGACAAGTGATGAGGGAAAGGACAGTGATATTGGCTGACATAGAAGAGGACAAAGTGAAGGGATCTCTCCTTTATGAAGATGGTGATAGTTGTTGGTGTTCTTTTTGCTCTTATTGGTCTCTAGTTTTTCCCAGGAGGTCTTTCCTTTAGCTTTGAACTAGGCATGAACTATGTAGGAATAAGCTATATTTTCCTTTGGATCAGAATGCTAGAACAATTAGTGGAAGGAAAATGCAGAAGAGAGAGGACAAATGAAATTTCTGTCTTAAAAATAATTGGTCTTCAGGAGAAGAATCATTGTGAGCATCAAAGGGTGAAGATATTGTAATTAATGGCAGGAAAGTAAACAGTGTGAATAGGAGCAGAGTCTGGAAGAGCACTTATGGTTAAGGAGCTAAGGTTGTAGTTGTTATAAGCTGCTGATGAACAAGGTCAGTCTACCCCTATGTGTAGTAAGGTAGGGAAGGTTTCCTGCATCTTTTATTTTTGTTTTTATTTTATTAACTTCAGAAACATAATGCCAAATGACAACCATACTTAAAAAAAAAAAATCTAGTTACTTTCTTATAAGTAAATACAGAAAAACCTTTTCAAAGTTAAATGTTAACTTTAATGTAACATGAAACAGACAATCTGGATACTGGATTTCCTTCCTGCTTCATTATATCCAGCTATATGTTAAATACTGTTATATCGTGTTTCCTTCTCTGAATCTTAGTAGTGTTTGATTATAATTCTTAACAAGTATATTTTATAGAATTGTGTTGATTTTTACCAACAATGAGAGAAACCAGTATGTCTGCTAAACTGAACTTCTGCGTAAAATAGCCTGAGATCTGAAGACAGAAATAGTTCCATCACTTCCATTCTCCCTGTCAAGCTAGAAGACTATCTTTGGTGTTAGATGAAAGACTTCAAAACACATAGAATTGGATTCCTAGGTTAACTGTTTCAGTCGTTAATTACATTTCACTGAAATATTCCTCCTGCCCCTCATTTCACGCTCAATATCAGTTTCACACATTTACTTCTTGGTTTGCAAGATACTTCCTACCATAAATCTGTTCCCTGAGTTGACTTTTAAGGGCCATGATCAAGTCCCCTCTAATCTTCCTGTTGTTATGCACAATATGCTTGAATCTCTAATCCAGTCAAATCGCTGAAGATCTAAATGGATCTTGCAACTTTTTTCTACACTTTTTTGATTTTGTTGAGATTGTTAAAATGAGGACAGGAGGCTATGACCTTATATCCTATTAATTATCTTTATCATGTTCTCTGTATTACATCCATGAAGTATATATAATGTGTCCATACCTCCTGTGCTTGATCACCCAAGACTTTGAATCTTGTTTGAATGTCATCACTACAAAACTTTAAAATTAAACATGCACTTAATCTAATTATGGAAACCAGACTCCCAATTTCCTGTAGTTGCTATTAAATGCCTTTAAAATTAACCATGAGTTTAAAACCTGCTTGTTTCTGTATCATGAAAACTTGCAATTGATACACAAGATTCAAATGGAGTACTGAAATTCTTTTCTGCTTTGGTTTTAGTTCAGCTGCATTTAAGTATCTGGCGTAAAGTTATTTATGCTAAGATTATACTTCAAGTCCAACATTTTAATCCCTTTTTAAAATCAAGTATGTTCTAATAATGGCATAGAAAAGGATGAAACTGAGCAACTAATACTATCCTTCCTCATTGTGTGGGATTCTAATATAAATATAGGAATGGCACTTATTCTATAATACTTGCAAGAAATGGTATGACACCAAGAGCAGTAATTAGAAAGAGGTGGTGTAGAAGTCATGTCAAGATGAGTGGACCATGTTTGGAAGAATAAAATATGTTACAGAAAAAAAAGGAATCCAGCAAAGCACTATAGGAACTTATTAAGGGAAAATTGCTAGAGGGGTCTAAATAATGAGGAGAGGTAAAATCCAATACTAGTATAGCGCATGGTCTTGTTACAATTTGTCTTTTGGATTCTTTGGAAGCCAATGATTATACTTGCTGGAAGTGGATCAATCACCCCCAAGGCAACCTATTGTACATGAAGAGAACCATTCAGTGAGCAGCTGCAGTAGGAATATAGACTACCCTTTTCTATGCTAATCATTTTAATTGGACTATATATTTTCCTCAATATTGCATTTTCCCTCTGACTTTCCATTGCATTTACATTTTATTCATTATTTCTCAAACATCATTAGTAGGGAAAGAAATTTTTTGAAGATGTGATTAGGCATAACTTCAGAGATAAAATGTCCATTTTGTTTTCACAAGGATTGTAAGTAGGTCAGCTCTGTAAACCAGAAAGCTGGGCAAAGCAAACTTTGCTATGGCTAGGCTATATTTTCCTTAGTCCCTGAAATATCAGGATCCCATCTGCACAGATAGGAATGCTGAACTGGAGCTGATGAATTGGGAGTGCTCCATGTTGCTTCCTAATGTCTTTGGTGTTTCAGCAAGGAGCCCATGAACAGTGGGGTCAGAAGTGGATACTGTAATGGAGAAAGCCCTAATATTTCCTCAGTCAAGGTCATCTTAAGGAAATCAGTTACAGCTCTGAGCTAATTAACGCTGAAGAATTTAAATACATTTTCTATGGGAGTTGGGTAAACCCTTTGCCCTCTTTAGTTTGTGAATGAACAGATTTAGGATCTGGACTTCTAGCTCATAACACATTGCAGTCAAACAACTCATTTTTTAGTTTACTGAGCTATGGTAAATTCCTTTAATCTTTCATCACAATTAGATTCTCATTAGGAAATGATGCTGTATTTGGTTTAACTGAAAATAATATTTTGATGTGCCTGTGGTGAGAAAAGTAATTGTATAAAATTGGTCCTTTTTGTTTAACAGCCCTGTGGTTCTGTGCTGTATCATGTAATGCTGAAACAGTTTTATTGAAAGTCACTGTATTGCTGGGTTTCTTGCTCTGCCTACTTTATCTCTTTATGCTGAAAAAATAAATAAAGAAAAACTGTATCTAAATTTTAAGCAGATTATGCATTTCTTCAGATCTGTTGAAATTCAGATGGAGCCTTCTAATTCACATTAATTGCATCTATTAAAACACTTAGAAGGATCACAAATCATTAGCTACACGTACCAGACTACTCAAAATATTTCTAAGTAATGCAGATCAGCACATCTTTAGTCAAAATGTCAAGAAAAATACCGAAACTGATGTACTGAAAACAATTCTTACAAAAAATTCTTGCATAATAAATCACATCTAGTCTACAATAAAATCATTAACCACTGTTCTCTTCCTCTGCTCTGAAGTGTAAATCACCCATAATGCTGACTTATTTTAAGTCAGTTTGCATATAAAGTGGAAAAAAAGATTTAGCGAAAGTCTATTGAGAATGAAAATAAACTCCTATCTATATCATTACTCATTTGATAGAATGCATATATGTTGCAAGACTACAAAAAATGTAAAACCAGGGAGATAGATCTATCTAGGAATGACTTCTTATGTTCTGCTTCTTATTTTATGTACATACTAAAATACAAGCTTTGCAAAACTCCTTGTTTTAAGATATTCTTGAAAGTATGTAATTTCTTCACTAAAATAAAACATAGCTTTCATTTAGCCTGACAATGTTGGCTCAGGAATATGGAATATTAGTTTCAGTAAGAATGCATTGGTTTCACTGTAAAATAAGGTTTCTTTGGTATCAGCCTTTGAGAAACATATTGGTTTCAGCTAAAATGTATTGCCATGCTTTCACTAAAACATACAGACGTTATAAAACTGTATATTGGTTTCAGTAAAAATGTATTCTTTCCAATGGATTCATGAGGCTTTCAGCAAGAATGTATTGATTTCATTAAAATGTGCTGCTTGAGATAAACAAAAATTCAGTTAAAATGCATTGGTTTCTGTTAAAGCTCATTGACTGAAGTGAAGAACATTACACACTGGTTTTGGGCAGCCTTAGGGTTTTTTAAAGAGTGAGTAGAGAAGTACATATCAGTAATTGTGAAGGTAATTGAAAACAAAGTCTATTCTGTAACATCTAAAGATATA
Source organism: Mycteria americana (assembly GCF_035582795.1). Taxonomy (NCBI): domain Eukaryota; kingdom Metazoa; phylum Chordata; class Aves; order Ciconiiformes; family Ciconiidae; genus Mycteria; species Mycteria americana. The sequence continues at coordinate 116,206,334 of NC_134366.1, read as the reverse complement.
AATATGCTAAATAAATTAGATTTTTATATCTCCATCCCATTTGCATCTGTTGCTAAGCACAGAGATAAATATTCATACAAAAAAAGTATGACATTCTTCATTCTGATGAATACCCTTCTAATCAGGTGTGGGGTGTAGGCTGTAGTATTTGTTAACCTGTTTAGTAATCCTTTGTTTTCACACAACCAGTTTTTTACCAGTTTGCTTTAAATCAAGTTTGGCATTTTCCTGCTTCATTGACAACAGGCTTTTTCTGCCTTTTCAGCATTGCCAGGCATTCAATGACAATGACATTTATATATATTAGGAAGCTCTGCTATTGCCAGTCTACTAAATTAGTAACAATATATTTGATTGCTGTGACATTTTTTTTTTTGAGAAGGGTTGTATTTTTCAATATTTTTTAGTAACTTTACATTTTGCTTCCACCCATTTTGTACAGAAATGATCCCACTGACTTAATGAAACGATGAAATATGCCTGAATATAACTAAACCCTTGTCACATGGAGGAGACTGCTGTCCAGCTTTGAAGCATTATCCTTTCCCTACACTAATGTAAAATTTACATGAAAAATGTGTATAAATACACTTGAAGTGTAAATAATATGAATAAAGATTCAGCTACTCAAAATTACTTCTGTAATTCACCAGAAGAAAGTAGGAATGACCATACTGGACGGAACAACTAGTCTATCTTGTATGGTCCTGTCTCCAGCAGTAGGCAGTGACAAATGCCTGGACATTGCTGGAAGAACAGCCTCCAACAAGTCATGCATAAAAGACTTCCTGAGAGGATGATGATGTTCTTCTTTTGATGCTTCTTTCCCGTCATTTTGGACAAATTCTGCTGTAAAAACTGCATTCACAGCACCCAGTGGCAAGGAGTTCCACAGCTGATCTCCACCACATGCAAAGAAGTCTCTTTTTTCTGAATGTTGGCTTGAACTTGCTGCTTGTTGTTTTCACTTGCTGCTCATGTGTCCTGTACTGGAAAAGATAATGCATAATCATTATCTTTTTTCTCTGTTACTCACAGTTTTGCAGATCCCTGACACATATGGCTTTAGCTGTCCTTTTTCTAGGAAGAAGAGACCTATTTTTTGTAGTCATTCTTCATATGAAAGCTGTTTCATACCCCTGATGTTACTTGTTGATCTGCATTTTTTGGTTCTGCTACATCATTTTTAGTGATGCGAGGACCAGAACTGCACATCGCACTCAAAATGCGTTGGCACCATAGGTTTGTCCAGTATCTTAGCAAATTGCCTTTCATTTTTTTCTTATGTAAACCCAGTCTCATGCCTCTTGAAAAGACATGAACCATCCTCTCAGTTTTCCAAATGTGTTCTATTTTCAAATCCTTTCTCTCACACTGCTTCATAACACTGTAATACTACTGTAAACATTTAGATTTTAGGTCTCTCTTTTCATCTCTCTTGGTGGAGCCAGACAAATAAAATCTCAGGCTGTAGCAACAATATTCTGGCTGCCTATCTGAAACGTAATAGTTTTTGTCCTGTTCAAATCTGCTGCAGCAGTATGATGGAACTGATTTTTTCACGAATCAATTCAGTTTATCAACACTTTTATGCATTGCTCTGATGTCAAGGGTCAGCAACTCACTCTGTAAGAAAGAGTATTTTGTCAGCCTTCTCAAAAGAATGAGTCAATACTTGCTGCTCTTAATTCCCAGGATGCTGGTTTGGTACAAAGGTTTTGGAGACTGGGAAGTGCAATATATAAGTTGTGAGAGGAAAACGCTATAAATGCGGATGATGCCAGAAGAGATTCCCCATGTGTTGGATCACATGGGATCTGTGAAAACAGACTGAATTGACTGAATTGACAATATGAACATTACTAGTAGTGGAGCAAAAGCAGTGCCAGGAAGGGGCAGTGCTGAAGGGTGTAATTTCAAGCTCAGCTTCTGACTGTCACTGGACCCCCTGCTTGCTATGCCATCAGCTATGCAGGGATCATCCCAGTCATAAGCAATTCACATTGCATGTTTCACAAAAGCTTAGCAGCTGTCAGTGTTGACCTGCACAACTCTATGCTCCAGTCTCCTCATGATTATTTTATCTATTGATAAAATAAATTTATTTTATTTATTAATATATTATTTATATATTGATTTAAACTGTTTTAATCTAAATACTTGTGGCTAAGTAACAGGCTACATCTTTGCTTAGTACCAAGGCATACCTCTGTCTTTGTTAAAGAAAATTAAAGGTTTCACCAGAACCTGGATTTTTTTCCCAATAAATAAAAGATGACACTCCAGTGCTTTATAGACTGGTCAGCTGAGCTGGAAGTAAAGGACTAAAGTACAGAAGTACACACAAGATATTTTCCCCATAAAAGCTACTTTTGCCATGCTGATTAGCCCTCATTCCCAAATCGTTCTTAAAGTAATAGTGAGCCCACCTTGCTGATCAAACGAGAATGAGTATTTCCTAGGCCATCAGATGCACTAAAGCTCTGACTCAGAGCAGCTTTTAATTTACGAAAGTGTTGCCGGTAACTGCTTTCAAGTATATTTACAATTCTACTCTGAATGAGAGTACCCTTACACCAACTTTGCTATTTTCCTAAGAACTAAATGTCCTTAGGCATTTTTTACTCTGCTTCTTATTGTTGAAGGGTATATGACAACAAATCAGCATGAAGATCTCAAAAATTTTTTGAATGGCAGGTGTTCATATAATTAGCGTAGCAGTCAGTACTTGGTACTGTCACTCTGTAGACATCTTTAAAGCTAGAATTTCTATTTTACTGAAGTGAAATTATTAGCAACTGTAAAATGGTGCTCTAAAATCGATGGAAACAGTGGCTTCCAAAATAAGTTCAGATAAAGGAAGTTGTGATCAAATTCACTTTTGTCTGCACAAAATTTTAAGCTGCATGCTTTGAGACCCTACTTGTACGTTGTTTCCTTACTTAGAAAGTTCATAGCACTGTTTTTATTGGTAGGATCTGAAGAACATACAAGTTTGAGGAAAGGATTGGAAATTGAAAGTAAAATTTAGCAACCAAGATAATAACCTGATTCATGTTATTTTATGAAAGTACTTCAGCAACTAGACATAGTTGCTGGACAAGTGGAAGCATGGGAACCACTTAAAATATCAAATTCATTCAATCCTATAATTGTTTTTAAACATGAAGTAGTTTGACAGTTTTTAATTAGTTGTGCGATCTCCTAGAACAAAAAGCACAAAAGATCTTAACAGCTAGGGGGCAGCTCCGTGGGATGTAGAATTTGTAAACCAGGGCACACAAAGAAAGGACGGAAAATGAAATACAGCAATATACTCTTTCCTTGAACAGTGCTTTCAGCACCCCAGCAGAACGGCCTTATAGAAATAGGGAGATTCAATAATTATCTTTAAAGGGCTGGAGGAAAAGGGATTCTTCAGAGAAAAGAAAGGATTAAACAGATATAATAATTGAATAAGAGAAGCTGGAAAAAAGACAGAAGTTTAGAAAAGTAGGAGACACATTAAGGGTAGCCAGTCATGTATATTACATACATTTTTGCTAACAATAAAAGATACACTCAACCAAATCTAGGGAAAACATTTTTTTTTTAAAAAAAAAAGCTCATTCTGGAAAATGTACTTAATGAATTACATTTACTCTTGTCAAATTCTGTGCCGAGACATGCTGAAGGAAATAGCATTGCATGACTCAAATCATAGGTATCAATAGAGCAAGTATGAACACAAATCTTCTTTTCAGTACTTATGCAAGGCTATAAACAGGACCTATAAATGGGACCTCCTTGTCCCGTGGTCTAGGACCAACCACATCACCAGCTGAAGAAGAGGGTTTCCTCTCATGGCATAGGCTCTCACAATGGGTCAACTGCACGAAACGTTTGTCCCTCTCTTGCTCCCCCTCTGTGTGAAGCTTTCATATGACTGCTGCTGTGCACAAAGACTTTGCAGTAGAATTTTACACATCAAGACTAGTACAGAATTTCCCTGTCTTGCTAATTCTTATCAAAGAAAAATAAGAGCACACAGATGTAAAAGAGCTTTATTATTAATTTCTAAAATATTCCCCAGAGGGGCAACTTCTGTGTGCAGAACCCCACAGCAAAGAATAAAAACCAACTGAAACTTCACAGGGACGTTATGTGTGTCTTTAGCCTTGGAGAAAGTATGAAGTCAAATTGTGGGGCACTGGGACAAAAATCAAGCAAGAGCCTCGTTGCGTAGCACAGTCAGTGATGTATGGGAAAAATGACCATGTATGCCAGAAAAGAGTTTTGCCTTCTAATGGCAGATACTGAGAGATAAGAAAAGTATGATGGAAAGGAGAATAATAATAACAACAATAAAAACAAATATAATAATAATCGTAATGCTTACAAGGACTTAAAAATAGAAACAAACCCCCTCTGTAAAGTGAGGAGTTGCAGTGAACAGAGATTTTATTTCTTTATTGAATGATCATAGATTCTTTCTATTTACTGTAAAGTACTCTACTTATATTTCTCCCTGGCTACATTTAAACTTTTCTTTGTCTGGAGTCTTTGGACAGCTTTTATCTAAAGAAGTAAACCAGAATAACCCTTCTCCTGCTGAGGGGATTCCTATGCTGCAGTGAAATCATTAACCATAATGCACTGTTACTCATTTCACACCTGGATGTCTTAAATAGAGGATGAATTAAATCATGTTTCCACATCAACTTCTCCTGATATTTACATTTCAGTGCTGCAAAAATATGAAGACTGAATACATTTACAGTCTCTGTTATCCACTGACAGAATGACATATATTTGCCTTAGAAAAAAATAGTCTGGATTACAATTCCACTCTCTTAAATAGCTCTCCCACAAGCCCCTAGACAGTGTTTCAAGTTCTAGCAATTCATCTGAAAGAATAATTGCTTATTTGGATAAACTGTGGTAGATGATTCTTTGTAATATTCAGGCTAAAAGGGTGTAAACGGGTTAAGAATGCCAGATAGTATTTATTGGAATGTAAAACTTGGGTTTTTTTCTACTGAAAAAGATGTACTATTTTATATTAAAAAGTTTATTTGGTGATTGGTGGTTCTCATGAAATAGTAAATCATATTATATATGGTATGATTTTTCATCCAAAACACTACTCACACTCTCATATTAAGAACAGCACATTTTAGCAAAGCTTTTGATACTGTCTCTCACAGTATCCTTCTGAACAAAATGTCCAGCATACAGCTAGACGTGCACAATACGATGAGTGAAGAATTGGCAGAATGGTCAGGCTCAAAGAGTTGTAACATCTGGCTGGTGGCCAGTTACTACTGGTGTTCCCCAGGGCTCAATTTGAGGGCTGGTTCTCTTCAGTGTTTTTATCAGTGACCTGGACACAGGAGTTGAGTGCACACTAAGCAAATTTGCCAATGATACTAAATTAGGAGGGCCCATTGATTCCCTAGAGGGTAGAGAGGCTTTACAGAGAGATCTTGATAGATTAGAGCACTGGGAAATCACCAACCATATGAAATTTCAAAAGGACAAATGCTGGATTCTGCACCTGGGATGGTGTAATCTGGTGGATGTACGTATAGATTAGAGGACAAGAGGGTGGAGTATGGCCCTGCAGAAAGGGATCTGGGGGTTTTGGTTGATGGTAAATTCAATATGAATCAACAATGTGCCCTGGCAGCCAAAAGGGCCAACCCTTTCCTGGGGTGCATTAGGCACAGTATAGCTATCTGGTCAAAAGAAGTGATTGTCCCACTACACTCAGCACTGGTGCAGCCTCACCTTGAGTACTGTGTGTCGTTTAGGGCTCTACAATATAAGAAGGTTATAGAAATATTAGAATATGTCCAAAGGAGGGCAAGAAAGATGGTGAAAGGACTAGAGGGCAAGACTTACTAGGAGTGGCTGAGAATACTTGGTTTGTTCAGCTTAGAAAAGAGGAGACTGAGTGGTGACCTTACTGCTGTCTACAACTTCTGCAGGAGAGAAGTGTGGAGAGAGAGGTGCTGGGGGTACTGGTGGGTGAAAAGTTGGACATGAGCCTGCAATGGGCGCTCACAGCCCAGAAAGCCAACCGTATCCTGAGCAGCATAAAAAGAAGCATGGCCAGCAGGCCGAGAGAGTTGATTCTGCCCCTCTACTCCACTCTGGTGAGACCCCACCTGCAGTGCTGCGTCCAGCTCTGGAGCCCTCAGTACAGAAAAGACATGGATTTGTTAGAGCAGGTCCAGAGGAGAGCCACAAAAATGATCAGAGGGCTGGAACACCTGTCCTATGAAGAAAGGCTGAGAGAGTTGGAGTTGTTCAACCTGGAGAAGAGAAGGCTCCAGGGAGACCTTATTGCAGCCTTTCAATACTTAAAGGGGGCTTATAAGAAAGATAGGGACAGACTTTTTAGTAGGGCCTGTTGCAACAGGACAAGGGGTAATGGTTTTAAACTAAAAGAGGGTAGAGTCAGACTAGATATAAGGAAGAAATTTTTTATGATGAGGGTGGTGAAACACTGGAACAGGTTGCTCAGAGAGCTGGTAGATGCCCCATCCCTGGAAACATTCAAGGTCAGGTTGGACAGGGCTCTGAGCAACCTGATCTAGTTGAAGATGTTCCTGCTCATTCCAGAGGAGTTGGACTAGATGACCTTTAAAGGTCCCTTCCAACCCAAACTATTCTATGATTCTATGATTCTATGATCTCTTCTCTCTGGTGCCTGCTGATAGGACGTGAGGGAATGGCTTGAAGCTGTGTCGGCCGAAGTTCAGATTGGATGTTAGGAAAAAGTTCTTCACTGAGAGGGTGGTTAAGCACTGGAACAAATGATCATAGCACCAAGCCTGTCAGTGTTCAATAAGTGTTTGGACAACGCTCTCAGATATATGGTCTAACTTCTAGGTTGCCCTGTGTGGAGTCAGGAGTTGGAGTTGATGATCCTCATGGAGCCCTTCCAGATCAGAATATTCTGTGGTTCTATGATTCTAGTTTACCTGGAAATCAAGAATCCATGGCATATGGATCTTCTTTCTTCAAGCATATAATTATAATTCAGATTTAGAAAAATCTGTAATAATTTGCAGCCTCATTTATCTTTCTCCAGACACCCATTCATCTTTGGATGTGAATAAACACATGGATTTCATCCACATTTCTATGTTTTGAAGAGAGATCAGAGTAGTGAGATGATGCTTAATGTCTTAAAAGGATTGATTTTCTGAAATATTGAATATCTGCTCTTAGAATATCTACCTTACCTTGTGAAGAGTGTCAAGCTGGGTAGCCAAAAAAATTCACTCTTCTTTTGAATGTCAAAGAGCAACCTTTTTGTGTTGCACTGAAAAGCATGACTATTTGAGAACAAATAAAATAAGAAAGAAAATAAAGTATAGCATGACATTTATTTCTCTCATGATTTTAAAAATGATAGTAAGTACTCCTTTTCATACGTATTCAATTTTGTAATATAGGAATTTTCTTAAAAATGATAGACTATCATGATAAAATGGTCTTTTTCTGCCAAAAAATACTTTATGAACATTTTTCTAAGCCGTTCTAAGCAAGTCTTTCATTTTACACCATATAATGTCTGGTAGACTTAATGAAATGAATTCTTCATAGGTATTAGAAGGGCACAGCAAGGACTTTTATTCTTCTGGCTGTTATATGGCTGCATAAAATTGAGTCTCTGCTCAACTGCTGTTTTTATAGTTAGAGTGGACATAAAGAAGGGGGACAAAGTCTTGAAAGCACAGTTGTGCTCTCTGCACTGTGTGCTGTCCACTGACCTGTGTTGACTCCAGTGTACATTATGTAGCCCTAGTGCCACCCTGCTTCATGATTTGGTCTCATGGTCTCCCTGATGGGCTTGGGAAGCAGAGACTCACCTCTTTAATGCATTCTGCACCTTGCAACATCTGTTCTCATCTATGTACCTTTACAGATCAACCGTGGGGAAATTTTCACCAGCAGTCACCTCAGAATAACAGGTTGGGGTCCCTGGTCAATAATTTCCATAGCATTAGGTAATTCTGAACTAAAATATTATAGAAGAATGTGTCTAGCATTTTTCAAATAGGGATTATTTTTCAAATAGGAAATAAAAGCACAGCAATAAAGAGGCAAAAAATCCCATAAACCCCTGGATTGGACCCTGCTGCTGACTTTACACTAACATACGATGACTTTACACTAACATACAAAGTGTATTAAAATATTAATGTGGGATTAGGTGATACAAATAATGGGTCATGTTGGAAAAAGATTAAAGAGATTACAGGACAAGTCTATTGAATTGTTTGGCTTAATAACTATGGTTGTAATTTAAAAGCCTTAACTGTGAGGTACAGGGATATGTGGAAGGTCTGTTTGCCCATTTTTATCTTAGGCACAACAACAACCCGTGAGGCAATCCTTATAATCTACATCTGAATACTTTCTAAGATTTCTCAATGCAATTCTTAAGATACAAAAATAAAATATCCATATATTTTAATTTAAAATGTAGTGTTTACTAAGTAAGGAAAGAAATGATGCTAATCTTTTTTTCTTTCAAAAAGCTTGGTCAGGTAGGACATTGTGACTCATTCCACATGCATTTCACTAATAAAAGAAACATAAATGCCTCAGCATTCCAAGGGAGTAATTTCTTTGTTCTGCTGAACTAACACTGTCAAGGTGCTGAAAGCTGGATAGGTACAATAAGATAATCAACAAATAATCTTCCTTATTCTTCTTTTATAAGTTGCACTAAAGCCTTTTGTGTAGGTGAATTTCTACGTCATTTTTAAGAACATTTATTGCAAATAATTACCCCAAACCTCTTCAATTACCCACACCTTTCAAAGATTACTCCAGCATCTGCTACTTTCTCAAACTTTCCCTCATTCTCAGTCTCGTCAAGAGAAATCAAACAATGCACTAAACATTTCTCCCTGTCACTCAGAGGAGGAACACACGGAGTAGAAAAGCCTAGATACTGAATTGCAGCGACAATCAGTTTTATATTCCTGCCTCGGCACCCTGGCATGCAGTTGTGTTCACTGATCTGGTGCTGCAATTTTGTTTCCCCTTTGCCTGCCCACAGTACCACCAGCTGGAACTAACACAGCCAGCTGCTATGTGCGGCTCTGCTTTTGAATACATGATGCACTAAGAAAATAAATGAAGTGACACTCTAAACTTTTTGGTCTATATAACCCAGAATGTGAAACCACAGCCATATTGACACATTAACCTATTATAACATTCAAGCTTTGCTGCCTCTCATCAGCCTCTGAACACTCTATTTCCATGGCCATCCAAAAGGTTAAGAGCTGGGATGGATTCAGTGATTTAAAATACTTACTAAGATCTAGGAACTCTATTGAAACTGCCATGCTGCCTAACTGCTATAAACTACAACAGTCTGCTCTGCAAACATTTCTTCTATTTCAGTGGTAACCCAACAAGACTTAACTAGTCACATAGTCTAAAAACAATTAACACCCTTGCATTCTCCTGTCTGAAGGGTCAGTCTTTAAATCCACAACAATATCTCTGTATTTAAAACCGCATTAAGGAATAAGCTTTATGGAATTTGGCAAATGTAGAATTAAGGCTGCACGGATGAGTTTATTTTAGCCTGTGAACACAGGCATATGAAATCTTTTCACAGGATTGCACACTGTTTTTTGTATAAGACCCTATTTCAGCAGGGAATAAATGGGGGAGGTAATAGGCAGGTAAAATTGCAAGCTGATTACCTAATTGCCTTCAGTGCATGGGCTGCTCTCTTCAGCACATCCTGAGACTTTTCCAAGACCTTCTCCACAGCATATGTCTTTTGGTTGCCTTTTGATATTGATAGGTGGTTACTTCTCTACTATCTGTCTGCATGGGCTTGATCCAAAAGTACAGCACATCCCAAGCACCGTTCAGGAAAAGTGACTACAAAATGGGTTGTTCTGCATCTTACCTTATATACAACACCAAATTCAGTGTGCTCTCGTCTCCTGATTATTTTACTTTTACCACTTCATCCCAAGTGCTAGATATCCTCTTTACCATTGTCACTCCTTTTTATCATTCCGTCGCTGTCCAATTTTGTACCTCTGATTTTTTTTTTCTTTGCTTCTGCCTTTTTAAAGTTCCTTGTCCATTACCATTGTAACAGCCCCATGATCTTATTCCAGTGCTTTTCACTAAGGCTTGTGTATAGAGAACAGGGGAGACAGCAACCCAACTATTCCTTCCTGCATTTGTGTTGCTCCTGGAAGCTGTAGAGATTCATATGTCAGAGCAGCTCTGATCAGTTCTCGTTGTCCTCAGGCAGGAAACTCTGAAGGGCTCTGAAGAAAAAATTAGCCAGGTTAACCCCTGAGGGCCATAGGATGGAACTAATTTGAGGTAAACAAAACCTTCTAAAAATGTAACTTTGTAATAACTTTTCAGATAATACTTTGCAGGACAATATGCATCTCTGAAAGGATTCCATTGCTAGGCTGTCTGAGCCTGCAGCCTAAACACGGAGGTGCTGGCACTCCTCTCTCTTTAATTTTTTTAATGTGAGTAAAACATATTTTGCTTGTGATTCATTCTGAGAAATAGCCAAGTTGTTTAAGCCAAAAACCTGCTTTAATCTACTTTCAAGATCAATTAAAAATGTGTCCTCAAGCAAACACATGGCATGGAAAACGTCTGCCTCGAGGAACTAAAATTTAGCAGAGTTATAAGCAATGGGAAAGAGGATTAAAAAATGGTGTATCTGAGGGTAACCAAAGACATTTCTGTCTATGGTATTACAGAACTCTGTCAGTGAGACAGAGTTAGTATTGGTACAAAAGGCCTGACTGCACTTTCTGTTACCTGTAGTGAATTCAGCTCTCTCTCCCGTATATGCATTTTGCAAGTTCAGTCAGATCTGGGAACTCACACTAAACCCGCTGCCCTGTGTGAAATTTTCCTGTGTAACTCCATGTAAAGCCCATGGAAAACATTTTGTGCAGGAAGAACTTTAAATGCCAAGGTCTTTTCTCACAGGTTCTTGGTTTCATCCAGTTTATGTGCACAAATTAAGAGTAATATAGAAAATACTTGGCCAAAGTGCACTTCACACGCTGATGTTTGATAGCCAGTCATTGCCACCAATCAAAGCATATTAGGTCTGAGTTGTTGCCTGTGACTTGTCTTAGAGGTCGCTAACCTGTCCACGTGACATGTACATGAGGACATATCCCTTCTCTACTGAGTGACACAACAAACAGTTTTTATTGTTTTTAAAATCTGAGGCAAGATTTAAATGCCTCAACAATTCACAGATGTGAAAAAAAGAACTGTTGGAAAGGAATAGAAATATTTTGGGTATTTTGTCAGAGGAAAAAACTTTTGCTTAGCTTGCTAGCTGTGGAAGTTGTGAGTAGCTTGAATGGCCATTGCCATTTCCAGTGACAGAAACCACAGCCTCTTATCAAGCCATAGAGAGCAAAAGCTAATACTATGAACTACTGCTGCTGCTGCAGCAGCTTCAAAGTTCGAGAGAAATAATGGACTCATTTAAGAGCATATTATTATCTTCATATGATATACATACCTTATCATGCCATTCAGTGAAAGCTGTGGAAAAAGCATACAGCCTCTATGATTTTGTACAGGTGATGTTATTTCCATGTATTCCCCTAACAAACCAGTCTCTGTTTCCCTGTGTACAAATATATTTCTCCAGGTGAATTTTTATTCCGGTGAAATCTTTGGTCTTCTGTTTGTTGAAGCCACGGGTGTAGGTCTACGTCAGTAACCTAAACATCAGCAGAGCAGAGCTTGAATATGGGTAGGATACAATACTCTGTCCCAGGCACAGTGGCTCAGTTTTGACTCACGCCAATTAGCACCTTCCCTGGCATCGCAGAAATTGCTCTGGGGATAACAGAGGTCAGGGATCATTCATGATAGACTGTATGAATTAGGTCAAACCATTTTGTGGGGGCAAGAGAGTTTAGCTGCCCCGGCAAGTACCATTTGCCATTGACACGAGAGAACAGGGGCCTCTTTGGTTTACTGTCATAGACACTGCTAGGGCAGAAACTGAAGGCCAGCAGGAAATATTGCTCTAACTTGATTATGAAGAGAACCACCAAAATGTCTGTCAGAAATTGGCAGATTCAGAAGCAAGAATCTTCCATGCATGCCATAATACAGCATTTGGTTCAAATCTCAAGAAATGCAAAAAACTAAACATGACTCTCTTGCTTTAGGCTAATGGTGCAGCTAGCCCCGTGCCATGTGTCAGACAGTAACTGACAGTAGCAATGTAGGAAGGAGTGGAGGAACAGTGAAAGCAATGTGTGACTGAGGCACTGTCTGAGCCAGAACTGGGTGTTCAAACACGCCAATCCTTCCAGCACAGACCCCCAGTCACCTGTGTGATTCTCTTAGCAAGGTCACCACTTGGTTTTAAATAGAATGTCCTACAAAAGTAAGGTCATAAAATCTTCTAAAACTTCTTCCGAAAGAAAACAAACAAACTAACCAACCAAGAACTAAGAAATGAATTGCTCTTCTGTCATTAAAGACATACTTTATATAATTAGAGGAAATCACCATAGTCTCCTAGACCCCTTTATAAGGCTTAGACCACAGGTATTCTCCTAGTAATTTGTATAACTCCCTCTGCTACACTTCGAAACTGGACAGCTACATCTGCACTACCTGCATTTTTATCGCACACTGGATAACCTAGTTCATGCATAAACAACTTCATTCAAAGCTAAGCAGGTTTGGAGCCATAGCATTTTCTTTTAATAATCCTAACACAAACTATAGATACTCAGGTCTCCTTTTTTCTGCAGCATTCAACCCATTTTCTATTGTTTAGGCTATGTGATCTGTAGAGCAATTGAGAGGTGGCTTCTTATCTACAAGAAAAAGCTGTCTGATATATCACAAAGATGAATAATTTATATCACAGGAGCAGAGAAAACAGCATTTCACACTGTTTTTCATGCAAAATGTCACATGAATTCCAAATGGACCAAACAATTTGTGTGAGTTTGAGACTAAATTCATTGCCAGAAGTGGAAAGAGAAGGGAGGCGAAGTCTCAGTATTGTTGTGATTGTAGGGAACTCAAGGAAAGGGTTTATGATCCAGCTGTTCTTTTTTCTGTATTGACTTAAATAGAAAAATAAATTAAAACTCCAAAAATCAATGCAAAGGAATAATTGTAATACACTTTCAAACAGCATCAGTACTGCAAATAAGACAGGACTTGTGTTTTTTTTTCCACACTCAATTTCAGTCTGGTTAGAGGAAGACTATGAGGTTATTATTGTCTTGTTTCATAATCAGACATTAAAAAGTCCTGCAACTAAAGAAATGTGATTGAATATTATTGTTGTTACTACTGTGGCCTCATGTCGCCAATTGATTTACCTATAACCTCACAGAAGACGGCTTAAAGGCTCTTAGTAGATGACTGAGGAAGTTTAGTATGCAATGGACAGACACACAATATCTGTTTGAAATAAAAGCAGCAGAAAGCAGTAAAAATAACATCCCCAGGGAAGAGAAGCCCCACACACTATTAATGCAACAGGGAAAGTGTAGACATACAACTAGAAGGCCTCCAGTGCGCTGTGGAGCATTGTGAACAGGTGGTCCCAGCCCTCACAGTAAGGGTTACTGCTTTGGGCTTGGGGTTGCAGTAACTCTCTGAGTGCAGGGCATCCAAGCCAGTGCGACCTGGAGTCTCTTGTATCTCCTTTATGAGTAGACTCTAGAGACGGTGATTTTATGGATTTATATTGAATGTCCCACTCTTTCCCTCCATCTCTTTCTTCCTTTTCATAGAATCACAGAATGGTTTGGGTTAGAAGGGACCTCTAAAGATCATCTAGTCCAACCCTCTTTCACTAGATCTAGTGGTCTTCCAATAGATCAGGTTGCTCAAAGCCCCCTCCAACCTGACTTTGAACACTGCCAATGATGGGACATGCACAGCTTCTATGTGCAACCTGTTCCAGTGTCTCACCACTCTCACTGTAAAAAATTTCTTCCTTATGTCTAGTCCAAATCTACCCTCTTTCAGTTTAAAACCATTGCCCCCTTTCCTCTCACTACAGGCCCTGGTAAAAAGTCTTTCTCCAACTTTCTTATAAGCTCCCATTATATATTGAAAGGCCAAACCAGTATTTTCTTGCGACCATTCTTCCCATTTGACTTCATATAAGATTACTTAAAGCCAAACTATGTGCCTAATCTTGAAGACTTTACACAGTTGAAATACAGTAAGGACTTGAAAAATAAAGTCAGCCACTTTCACAGCTTTCAGCAGACATAATTTTTGTGCATGGTATGATACATTCATGTGCGAAGTGAGAATGCTGTCTAATATTTGATTAATCTCTGCTGTCAACTTGTAAATGATGGGAAAGTGTTGCCTAGAAAACCTCGAGGATTTAGGAAAAACAGCCTGTGGGAATTCTGTTCTTCCCAAATACTCAGGTTCTGCTTGGAAATATCTCAATATTTTGATATATAACTGTGACTCTTGCACAAGTATAAGATATAGAAAAAACAAAAAGTCATATGAAATTAAACGAAAACAAATCAAAAAAGTTACACAGATCAGCTTGAAATTGTTAGCTCGTCAAGATATTTAAAATACTTCTTTTAGTTCAATTTCGCAGTTTCTGAAATAAATTAAAAGCGTGTGGAAAAGCACAAAAATGAACTGGTTTTTTCTGCTCTTCATCAGTAGAGAGCGCTGTTAGACAGCAACAGCTCGCAAAACCCTCTCAAGCCACAAAGGCACCGAACCACTGTCTCCAGGCAGCCGGTACAGCACCGTGGGTAATGACGAAGTCAACCTCAAAGTTAGAGAAAAAGCAAGATTAGACTTTGTATCATATTTTAAAGAAGTATGAATGCATTGTTTCACAAGATAATATTATAGATGTAACATTAGTAATGAATTCAGACACCTAAATGCCGTCTGTTCACATCCACTTCCACCGAGGGAAGAGACAAAAACTGTTCACAAAGAGGCGCTTAGAACAAAGCCGTTGCATGCCATGAAGCTGTATGCTCGTCCATATCAAGATGTTATCTGAAGATTAATAAGACCAAGTGAAATTAATTAAATTACAGTGGCAAAGGGAATTAAATCAGAGCATGAAATGCATGGTGCACAGTAGTCATTACTGGCCATATCTTGTGCTGGGTGGTGCTCTATGCCGCTTAATTGATTCTCTGGGAGTTGAGGGAAAATTTGCCACCATTTACTCTACAGTTTTCATATGAAGAGTGGTGAGACTATTCGGGCTAGTCAAGTCAATGACAAATGCCAATTCTCATGGACATGAATAACCAAACACATTACCAGGGTTTGGCAACTGAACTACATCCAGTTGCCTTCAAACGACAACTTGGTCTTGGTATTTTATAAACTTTTCCTGTTGTACGTACATTTTACTTAAGTGTAAATGCATCTCAGACCTATATTAAACTGTAGTTTAAACCAAAAGAAAACTACCTAACACCAATAATAGGTTTTCCCCCTCCCAAGTATATCACTAATAACATGTTTGTGTATTCAAATGGGATACATAGGCACGTGACAGTGTTGTCTCTATATAAGGAGCTTTCTTATTTTAAAAAGCAGAACTGACATCACAAATCAGACTGAGGCTTTTGGATGCCTCTTATCACTGCTGTTGATGAACTACCAGAATAATACAATGTGGAATTAATGTTTGAGTAAGTGATAGCCAATCCCCAGAATCTGGGTTGACTTAGATCCTCCCTAAGGGTACACATCAAATACCACATGCAAAATCTACCTTATGAGAAATAGTTTCTCAATAGTTAAATATAATTAAGTACACAATCAACATTTTCAACCTTTCCTTCCCTCTCTCTTCTGTGTTCTTAAGCATTTTATGCAATATGATTAGACAGATGTGCAAACAAGAGTATCTGAAAATGTGAGGAAAAAGATTAATCACTTGCTCCAACTCTTGTTTAAAACAAGGAAAAAGCTTGCAGCATCTGGAGTGTTGTAGGATCCAGTTCTCCCAAATCATCAGGAGTTTCAGACACACAAAAAAATTAAAAGTTTAGGAAGAAATTTTTCCTCTTGGTGACTTATTTCCCAGCTGCTTACTGCAAAGTGCCTTCTTTGAGCTATCTTTTATTAGGCATATTTATATGTCAGATAAAGTAGGACGGTACAATCTATTAGCATATTGGTCCAACATAGTATGGCACTGACTACATTCTGATGTTAATTTTAAACACTTTGAGTCTTTAGCACTTTGGGGCTAGCCCTCAGTCCCAAGTCTGTCTTGCCAGGAGGGGAATGATCCATCTGCTCGGCACACATCCCTGCCCGACATCTGCCTGACAGGGCTTAGGGCACAGGACAGAACCTCACCACATTCATGGTCTTGGCATTTGAACAGCATACTCAATGCTTCTGTTTTGCAGCTAGGAGGGGATAGCACATAATGGGTCTGTTTGTATGTGCTGGGCACCCAGATCCGGATTCACAGCTGCTCAGGTCATTGGTGATGGAATGAAGATCCCAGCAGAGCTTGACCCCAGATTCCATTCAAAGGTCTCTGGTGGTATTCTGGCAAAAGCCATGAGTGAAGCAGTCAGAGCGTGTAGATTAATCTATGTGAAACCGTGCTGCAGACAATGGAACTATCGTCATAAAATCCTCCGCAGACATTTCAAAGAGATTTTCCCCATACTTTGTGCACAATACACCACTTGTTTAATTCACATAAGGGAACTTCTTGTATGCACATTTGAAAAGGCTTTTACAATTGCCTGACCTATAGAAAAACAATTAAAAAAGCTGTCTTTTATCACCAAGACATGATATTTTTACAGCATCCAAGAGGAAATGACCCTACTAGAGGGGTTTGATCCCATCACCTGTGTAACACAATGGTGTTCTTGCCTAAGCTATTTATACGAGAGCAAACTTCAAAGCTGATTCCCTGAAAAGGCAATTACTATCTTCAAAAATCTCAACAACCATCTTTGCTTAAATCTAGAGGTTTCATCCCATTCTGCCCACAAACATAAGGAGCAGATCCCTCCTCAAGGATCTGCTCTAACTGCATCCCCTCAGGCTTGAACGACCGCTGCCCCGCTCATCTTCCACTGACCAGTGCAAGATGCCTGCCACAGAGGTGAAAGATTGCTACCTTTCAGTCACCATCTCACACAGTTCTGCAGAGGCGTAAATCAGCTGCACAAGGTTTGGTGACAGAGTATCAGCAGCCTGGGTTTTATAATTTTGCATGCAGTTGAGCCAGACTGCCTCCCTGACCTTGTATTTCTCTCTCCCTCCTCTCCCTGCAGAGCACCCGGTTCTTCACCGTCCCTGCCCGCAATCTTGCCACTGTTGGTGCCAGAGCCTTCCCAACTGCTGCTTCTGCCATCTGGAACAGCCTTCCCGTATCTCACTGCTTCATTGCCCCTCTGTCTCTCTTCAAATCTCTATCCTTTCTCCCTCATCTATTACAACATCATTTTTCTCCTTCCCTCTGCTGTTACTTATTTTTAAACTCTGTAATGCCCCTTGGGCTCCAGCTCACATAAAATATACTAAAATAAGAAATAGCTTATTCAATAATGCTTGATACTCTGAGTATTTTAGAACCTGCAAAAAAGAAAATAAATTTGAAATAAATAGAGGTTAGACTGTAAATAGAAAAACAATAAGAACAAATTCCATGACCATGACAGTACTCATTTTAAAGGGATTTCACTTATTTGAGGGGCAGCTCATCATAGTACAGCCAGAAGCAGGGAACTCCAACCTTTCTGAACATCTGCGGTGTGCTAAATCCAACTCACTCTCCATTCTGCCTGGTTCAGGTAATTGGTGGTAGCACGTAGTTCTCCCTTATCCCAGGCCAATGCTTGGAGCAGCAGGCTTCTGAGCAGCTACCTGACATTTATACGCCTCGGCTGCTCATCCTTGCCAGGATTCAGGATTCCTGAACCTGACCTGCATGACAGAGAACCAAAGCTCCTGAATACACGGTCCCTTGCACTTCGAATAGCACTAAAGCAATGCAGAGAGCGTTCTGGTGGAGTTCTGTTCCTGCATTACAATGCAGAAGACAATATTCTGAGGAAGTAGATTTTGATTATACAGAAGCCTCTCTGCAACATATATAAAAATATGATGGTTTGCTATTTTTCACAAAGCCCGTATCTGAATGTGTTAAAGCCATGTATTGATCATGTGGCTCATTTTATGGTTCATTTCACCAAAAGCACCTGACAAAGTATGTTCCTGTAATTACGTATGTAGCTCTGGAATTTACTGCCTGAGGGCCCTGAGTATCAACCACCCCATATTTTAGGCTTCTCACACAGGCAGTCAAGAATTCTCCATGAGGAAAGTCTTAGAAACAGTTTACAGAACTGTGTATGGCACAGAATACAAGAGGTCTTACTACTTTTACAACCTCTAGATGTGGGATGCTATGAAACATACAGGCACCTCATATAGTTCTCTGCATATAGTGGGACGGCAGTGCTTTGCAGTACGCGCTGTGGTCCCTGTGCCTCCCTGATTGCCTGGGTGAGGTGACCTGCCTCAGCTGTCCTCTGGCCCACGGACCTGTACGTTCATACAAATCTTTCGGTGAAAATCTGGTGCATACTGTGGTCCCACCCAATCAGGGAGTATATCTCCCAGATCCCACCCTGTAATCTAATTTTTGCCTCCAGTGTTCACAATGAGAAAATTCAGTTTTTCAAAAATTATTTCTAATTTCACATTCACCACAAATATGCGACATATTTCATTAGCATAGATATGTATAAAAATTCTGCCACCCCCAGTGTTCCAGTCTGGGTTCAGTTACAGCAAACAATATTTTTGTGGTTTTTGACAAATAAAGTAGTTGAACAAAGTTCTGATACTTAAAGAGCAGATGCCAACTTATGCCCACATTTTTTCTGGTCAAATTTGCATGCTGTCTAGGCCACTATCACAATTACAAACATAAATCCAGTATTTGCTCCTAATATTTGCTCCTAAAATGGCTACACATCGTCACTAATTTGCGCTAATCTTTAGAAAATACATGCATGTGGTACATGCAGATGTGGATATACAAATTGCACAAATGAGTTAGGTTTCTTTTCTTAAAATGTCACCATGTGTACCCTAAAACAGATGTTAAATCCTAACTTTGGGACAAGTTATACTTAAAATGTCACACAGCTCAGCTAGTCACACAGAAATGAAAATATCCTCTAA
This sequence comes from Mycteria americana, assembly GCF_035582795.1. Classification (NCBI taxonomy): domain Eukaryota; kingdom Metazoa; phylum Chordata; class Aves; order Ciconiiformes; family Ciconiidae; genus Mycteria; species Mycteria americana. Next base: position 116,187,092 of record NC_134366.1, on the reverse strand, counting down.
TGCAGAAAATAAAATTTAAAGTTAAAAACCTCTTCTCACATAAATGAAAAGTGGCAATACATTTTTTATTGACACTGTACCATTATTAGTTAGTTCGTTTGGTAGTATACTGGAGAATGAAGAAAAATGGAATCAGTTAGCAGAACACTGCTGACATTGCTAATGATGATATAAGAGCAAGTAACTATGATGTAAGAAAGGAATCTCTAATTCAGACACATTGTTATTCTAAGCAGGAGCCTGGATGAGTCATGGTGGCCCACTCAGGGTTAAATCTCTAAGTATCCTGAGTTGGTATGCAGGGCTCAAGCAGAGAAGAAGCAGGGAGGCCATTTCTGCAAGGCTGGGAGACATGTGGGACGAAGCCAAGAAGAAAACTGCAGGCTGCTCAAATGAGACTTGCAGGGGATGCAGAGAATGCAGAAAACAAAGGGGGAAAAGAAAAGATCATTATTCATAGGTAGCTCAGAATGGATAAGACATAATAACATCTCACAGCTGATTTGGTACTACATACTAACACAGATCAGATTGAATGTGATGGTGACACATCAAATGTATCATACTTAACAGTCACTAGGAATGGAGCATGTCTTTCTGTCTTTCACTGTAGTCTCTTGATGATGTGTATATGTTTATATAGTCAGCCTTGCTTCTTAAACCTACATGCTTTTTTCTCTCTTCCCTACATTCGAGATGCGAGACAACTGGCTGAGAATCATTCAGCACTGTGCCACATTCGCTGACTTACTGCAGCTCAGTGACATCTGCAAATCTATGACACTAACACAAAATTTTAGCAAAGCAATACAAAGTAATAGATTGCCAAAGAAATGAGCTTGTTTAATACTGCCTTACTCGATCTCAGTGCCCAGGAAATAGAAGGATTTTTCAGAGAATCAAGCCTCAGTCTTTTTAAGAGTGTGTTAGATCAAAAAAGCATGCAGCAATCTCTGCAGTTACTCTTTTGTTTTTGAATGTTCCTTGGTGAGGGTTCAGCTGCACCACTCTGTGTGCTTGCACTTGCTCCCAGAGTCTACTTTTCAACTGATTGCACTTGCCTTGTTGAAAGGGCCCCGAAATGAATTATTTTGGCTCTATCAGTAGCATAGCTCTAGAGTTTTCTAGACTTCAAGAGAGTAGTTAGCTTAAAAGAGATAACCAGACCTACAGAGGTGGTAATAAAAGGACAGGAGGATTTAGGAGACAATTTAATTTCAAGCTCTGTAAGGGGATATGGACCATGATGTAGGTAGATATTTGTTAGAAAATGAACTAGCTTCATTAAAAAAAAAATAAATCAGTGAATATCCATCAGATGGAAGTATTTTCAGCCACCTTCACAGCCCCAGCTAGACTGGAAAGACCATAGCACAAAATTCTATAGCTCATTTGCTTGATGCTCCCCCTACCAACTTAATGTCACTTTCCAGTCACTAACAATACAAAACATTGCCCAAGTAATTCAGTCCTGAATTTTCAAATGAAAGGGTTTTTTTTTGTTTGGGGTTTGTTTTGGTTTTTGTTTTTAAAATGTTTTGATTCAGGAGTCTGCCTCATGAATGATGGGATATAGCTACACAAACAAATTAGCACAAAGGAAGCTAATGTGTGGATTTTCGGCTTGTTAAGTGCCATGTGATATCTATTCATTTGCATGATTTTATCCTGCAATACACAAAACAGTTTATCCCTCGCTGAATATGGAGTATTCTACCTTGCAATTTATTTTTCAGAAGGATCATGCAATAGCAGTTGTTTTGAGTAGCTGATTTTGTGAAAACATACACCCACAATTTGTGCTAAAGGGCCCCTCTGCAGCAGGCAGTGATTTCACTGATTTTTAACAAACTTTTGCTCCTGTCACTTTAGTGAGTTGTACATTTCTGAAAATTTTAGCTTGTTCTATTTTAAAAGTTAATTGACCTGATTTTTTCTTGCCTTAAAAGAAAATGTTTCTCGTCTATTAGTTAAATATGGAGTCGTATTCTATTTTTATTGTTATTAGGCTGGATGTCTAAAAAGTTTTCAGTTCAGATCTTTCACAACTAAGCAAGCAACAAAACCCTTTTGGTTCTTTGATGGCAACAAAATTCTTCAGTCTAATTAGAGAGCTCCAGATTCAATATGAAGAATGAAATGGCGGATAACCTGAAATCTGATTTTGTTTCATCACAGAGATATAATTTACCAACATAAAATAGAGATTTAAAAGAAGAACAAAAGGTTTTCACTACAAGCATTCTGTATAAATGAGACAGTTATCTACATGGAGTTCAAACTGTACAGACAAGTTGGCCTTATACAGTAATTGTGACCTTCAGCACCATCCATCTGCTACAGTGTAAATTAGAAACCATCAACCAAAGGATCCAACTTTCCACTGATGAGATCATTTAGATATCTTCAGTTCTAAACATTTCTTCTGCAGTCCGTGGTTCTGTCTAATTAATTGGTATCAAGGAAAAAAATCATAGGCACGATAGACGCTTCTTTCCCGTCTTTGTTGCTGCACTATGACAGCTCATTACAAAATGGGGGAATTGTAGCACCTTGATGAATGGGAAGAAGTCAATAAAACTGGAGGGAACCGGTGGCACAGAGGCAGGAATGCAGGTATTCAGCATACACAGAGGGTGTTGGGCAACATTTCCAAAACCAAATAAAAAATGTGGAGTGCCTTAGTTTTGAGGAATCTCAAGCCAAAGTCTTGCATTTCTTTGGGAAAAGTTTAACAGATGTACATTATCTCCTGTAGATACTCTTTCAAAGTCAGAACACAAATCAGTTCCATATTGGTGGTGTTTACGGACAGCAATAGGCTGTGCAAATTCAGGCATGATAAATATCCCTAGCTCCCTCCCATGTTTCATTCATTCTCAAGAAAAGTACCTCACCACAGCATAATACTATAATGTGATATGTAAAGAGATTCAGGTGTAGCTTGAGCTACTGAAAAAGGTATGAGCATAATACTGGGATGTTTTGTCCCCTAACAAGCCCTGCTGAGAAGAAAAGTTAAATCACAATTGCTTTTTCAGATTTGCTCCCTAGAAGTTTAAAGATTTAGCAAAAGAAAGTCGGGACTAAAGTACCCAACTTCTCTGGCACATCACCGTGTACACAGAGGTTATTAGAACAATGCTTTAAATAACATTTACTTACATCACTATGGTGTCCTGAGATATACTGAGGGCTCTGGACAGAAAATCTCAAAAGAGAAATCCAGATGGCATAGCTGATTTAACGGGCCATAAAGCCACATGCAAGCCTTTCTTGCAATATTTCATCCTTTAAATAAAGAAAACAAACAAACCCACAGTTAAGTCTGCTTTTAAGAGACTCATTCTCAGTAAGTAAGGAAACATTACTACACGAAACAAGTGACAGTAATCAAAGCATTGCAAAAGAAGCATCCAGAACTACTGTGGAACATACTGAAAGGGAAAAAGCAAACATATTGGGGGAGGCTGTTTTAGCAGAACAGATGCCCACTTGTTCAATAAATTGCCTTGGTTTGTATGTTTGTTTGTTTTAAAAGAGAATTTAAATTTCTGAGAGACAGTTTTAAAAACCACTCATCATGAATAATACAGGAAATGTTCCTGTTGCACAGTTCCAGAGTAATGATAAACTTCCATACATGAAATTCACCATGTAGTAAAGTAAATGTGGGCTTTAAAAGGATGATTTTGAGTACTGAGACAGTGCTGAAGAGTTCTGTCTTGTCAAACATTTGTTTGGGTGTAAGTAATTAGCTGCTCTGCTAATTCCCTAGTCATGTATAGAGAATTTCTTTTTCTTAGATGTGCAAAATGAGCTATTCGCTTACTGAAGAAATGAATACAGAGAAAGAGTTTATTTGGTTTGGAATCTCAATTTAAAAATTGCTATTATTTCAGTGTGCATTTTACTTGAGTAAAAGTACCTGATATTTGTTATTCTGTAGGGAAATGTTGGCAAGTAAAGATAACAGAGCTTGAAGACTCAATTGCAATATCCATGTAATTGCAATGTCAGTTGTTCTCAACAACATATGGTGGGTTTTTTTTCGATAAAAAACTTAATCCATTTCTGTGATTTATTTATTACATCAGATTATAAATCAGTATTAATGTTAACAACACACTTAATATCACTGCTTATAAATTTGAAGTGACAATTTAGAATTAAAACATTGCTTGGTAGGCTAGATCTATGAATGCCTCTAGCTCACATTCAGTAATGTGGATTACAGAACATAATCAACACTTTAATAATTTATTGGAATTACTCAATAATGAAAAGGCATGAACAGGGAAGGGGTGCCTTATCAACTTATATTAAGCAAAATCAGTAATGTAATTGCATCGACCCACTAACTTTTTATTTTCTACTAGTATAAATACATTCTCTTTTATTAATTCTCTGTGCCAAAACTTATCAGTATGACTTTCATTCTCACTGTTTAATGTCATTGGTTGTGAAAGATGTGCACAATGTCACTTTTCGTATAGCAACAGTTAACTATTTAACTGACCATTACCACCATTTTATATTCCCTATTCCACATGATCTACTTTGTTGGCATTAATGTAAAATATCACAATAAATAAAATGTTATAGTTAGAACCATACTTAGTTCTTCATAACTGGTTTGAAATGAAGTATCAAAGTCACACTTGGTATACATCTTGTCATTTACAGTAGTACGTAGCCACATAAAGCTCTCACAGATTATTGCTAACAAACAACTCCATTTTGTTGCCAAATCTTCTGAATTCTAAGTTCCAGTTCTTCAAGGTCTGCAGTTCTGCAAGTATCGCCAAAAGAGAAAGGAGTCACTGGAAAATAAATCACTGGAAAATAAATCACTGGCATATGAAATAAATTTGGATTTCAGAACCGCAGAGAGTTGGAAAAGTTAGGATCATGGTATTAATTGGTCCAGTATAAAACTTTTGCCTACAGAGTTTAGGATCTCTCCAAATATTTTGGGGATTAGTGTCTAATTTACAAATATTTCCACCTCAGTAAACACTGATGTGCATAACCTGATGTGCTTAATATGAAAGTCTCATTTTAGAAACTGCCAACTAATGAAAACATTATAGTACCACTGAATAAGATAAAAGTCTGTGAAAAAGGCTTAACTCAAAATATAGTAACTCCTTCACCATTTCAGATGGCAATCTAATTAGGCACTTCCATATGCAGTAATATAAATTTAACCTGAACCTGAAAACTAGGCACATGCATCATCTGTGTTAATTATACTCTGACAATTATTCAGTTAGTAAACATAAGAAAGCAAAGTAGTTAAGAAAAAGCATGACAAGAATTGCATTTAGCGAAAGTGACTGCAAATAAAATATTTTAAATGAGACGTGTGTAACGTATTGTAAATATGTCATGTGAGATAGACAACAAAGTAATTTTAATGTCATAATTGGATACTTAGATTATATCAAACATCTCATAAACTGGAAAAAAAATTTTAGAAGGATTGTAACTGTAGTTGATTACATAGCTGGTATAAATCACCAAAGTATTTTTATTTCCTGGTTTCTTATTAATATATTTTAATCATAGTATAAATCACATAAGTAAATCACATAGATGGTAGAGTTCACATATTTCTGTTAATATGAATTTCATGCTCAATGAGGAACAAGTCTGAACCTATGAACTTTTGTCACCCAATTTCACAAGCCTGGGCAACGCTGTATATTTAATTTTAAACAAACAAACAAACAAACAAACAGATCCCATCACCTAGTCAGCTATCCAACCCGGATGATATGGTACATATCTTGCATTTTAAGCTATGTCAAAACATCAAATGGGAATCAACATTTGAAAATCATTTTCTTGGAACTTTCCCAACATATTGGAAAAACTAGACATGTTAGCAGGGAGGAGTTATGCCAACATGAGAAAAAGTTTATCTGTTCATGGTTTCAGAGTTTAAAAAAACTTCATTTTCAAAAAACCCTAGAAAATGGTTTAAGGAAAAGTCTTAGCACTAACAGCACCAATACACATTTATAGCCATTACAGAGATGGTATAGTCGTTACAGAGATGGTGCAGTCATTATAGAGGTGGGATGTAAGAGCCAGGGAAGGACAGAGGATAAGCCATGCATGTGAAATCTTCAGAGAATTCAGCTGCCAAAATTTGGCCATTAGGTACCGTACATAAACAAATAGTAATCTGGAAGCTTGGAACCTGTCCAAATCTGGGTGAATTTTTACGCAGTGGATTCCTTGCCAAACATGAAGCCTTCAAAGTGCAGAAGTCCTGGAGTTCTGCAACATAAATGGTTGCAATCATTCTTTTTAAAAATTGATCAAAATGCAGTGTTTCACTTGTGTATTATTCACAGTGGTAGCTGAACTGTTTCAGCTCAAAAGCAAAACAAACAATAAAACCAACCAGAAATCAGTCTGAAGCTGATACCCACTCCTGAAAAATTCATCCAAAGCAACTAAAGCCTTTCAGAAGTGTCAGACAACCACATCTTTAAGTGGTGCTCAAAACAGTGCCTATAAAATTGATTTGGTTATGGGGCTCCTTGCTGAATACAGTAGCAGCTGCAGCAGAGAATACACTCGAGCTGCACTTCTGGGAAATCTTCGACTTTCCTAGGCCTTTTTCATGGAGTTTCGAGCTATGTTAACATTTTGGTCAAATGGAAAAATGCCAGTTCAGCCCCTTGTCACACTCAGTGAATGCCTCTGAATTACCCTAACTGTAATGGCCATTATTAAGCCCGGAGAAGACTGTTTTGGATGAGTCAATGATAGAACCTGGCTCCTGCTAATGAGAGACAAGTAAGCTTTATAGACTTTAAAAAATCTAAATGGAACAAGAATAAATAAACAATAAATCCTTGCAAACCATTTACTTCTTAATACTTTCCTCTGATGTCAACAACACTGGATAAAGACTTCATTGGTGGTCCTGAGAATGCCTGAGCAGCTGGTAGAGCAATCAGAAAAGCTTAAGAAGGTGAACAGAACATCTTTTCCATACACAGAAGTTTGGGCAGAAGCTGATGTAGGAAAGTGAGAAGGGAAACAGAGGGATTCAATTCATCTGTCCTCAAAATGACTGTTTCAAACTGGGTGGAGATGTAGGCTTTACTTGACACTGTCTATGTACAGACTGAGGATGAGGCATGTGTTTCAGAATGACTGGAAATCCAGATTGCTCCATCATGAGGGACCTGACTGGAGCATTTCACAGCTCCCTTCTGGACAACACGTGTGCATCTTTCCTTTGGAAACTAAAGCAAGGCAGGAGTAGGTGCCTGCCAAGGTCTTGCTTTGATACAGAAAGTGGATGCACCTACTGGTGTGCTCAGAAAGGCTCTGGTGTGTAACAGCTATGTTGGCTGGGAGGAAAATGGTTGCAAACCAATATAGGACACATTTGGAAATGAATCTGTTTTGCACAGTCTGAGAACATGATGAGAAATTTGGAGTTGTGTGCATTTCCAAGTGAAATCTAATTTTCTTTGAATGAGCGCGCTCTTTGAGAAATGAGCCCTTATTTATGCAAATTGGTTTTAAATGAGAATATTTAACGAAAGGATTTGATCCCCATGTAATGAAAGCTCTTATAAATGTGCACCTAGGCAGCACAGGCAGCCTTACTGCCTATTCAGGCACTTATTCTAAAGGTTTCTTTTTTTACTCTTTGACAAAGTTTAGACTACATGTTTCTAATTAGAATGAAAAATAGTTAGATGAAGGATATTTTCAACTCAACTATTCTTCAGCTATCCTTATAAATCTAAAAAAGGGTTACCAGACTGACAGGTGGCAGCATGGCCCAGTGGATGTTAAATTGCTTAGAAACATTTTGGGCTTTTCATGTTTTAAAAGAAAGAAAAGGTTCCAACCTTTCTTTGTTTATATGTCACTCAGAAATGGTTGGTTGTAAAAGTTTTGACCTTATTCTGCACCTAATTCTCCAAGGGAGCTATTGCATAGGGCATATTTGAATAGATTTGGTTAAGAAAATACAAAAATTAAATTTTGATCTCTTAATATTCAATTATGCTCAAACTATGCTGAAGGAAATTTCAAGGAGGTTGTAAGTTCTTTTGGCATGCTAATGTAACAGATGCGAAAGCATGAATTAACAGCTACAATGGAGAGCTGCTGGCAGGTACTGATTTGTAAGCTGATCTGAACTCTTGAAGGTAATTGAGGAGTGACTTAGAAATGACTTCACACTGAAATTAGAAGGACGTTTTTCTACCCATAATTCTGTCCTAAACTTTCTCAGAACCCTATTTTGAGTTGGAAACTGCTGCTGCCAAAAAAATCATTTTTCTAAAAATATTTCCAAGCCATTTCTGACTGCACAGCTGCATGAATGCTTTGTGGTGACCCAAGGGAGGGAAGGTGCAGAGACTGGAATGAGTGGCTGAAGATGGAGATGCTTCCTTTGTCGATAGTTTAGGCTGGCTTCTGATGCTTTAGAGTTATTGTGAAACTAGACAGTGATTAGGAATTTTGCCAATTTCTCTCTGTTTAACACTACTGAACATCTTGTCATAAGAACGTCAGGCTACTCTTCAAAGCTAGCCCAAAATAACTCATTATTTTTTCACAGAATCACAGAACAGTTGAGGTTGGAAGGGACCTCTGGAGGTCATCTTGTCCAAACCCCTGCTCAAGCAGGGCCAACCAGAGCTGGTTGTGCAGGACCATGTCCAGATGGTTTTTGAATATCTCCAAGGTGGGAGAGTCCACAACCTCTCTGGGCAAGCTGTGCCAGCGCTCAGTCACTTGCACAGTGAAAAAGTGTTTCCTGATGTCCAGAGGCAATCTCCCATGTTTCAGTGTATGCCCATTGCATCTTTCCTGTCACTGGGCACCACTGAAAAGAGCCTGTCTCTGTCTTCTTTGCATCTCCCTCCAGGTATTTATATATTTTTATTTGTCTTGCTGAACAATCTTGTCAGGTATTTGTCTTGCTGAATCATCTTTGGTGGCACAGTCAAAGCTGAACTCTGTGACCCTCTCTGCCATTCTGGCCTTGGTGTGCCCCTAGGACATGATGAGAGACTTGTCACAGCCTTGCTCTTTTCACCACGAGGCTGTTTTATCATGAGTACAGACTGTTCTCTTGAAACTTGCTACCCTGCAATTGAAGACTCCTGCTTGACAATGCTGGAACTGAGCTACACTAATGTGTAGCTAAAAAGGTCAGATATGCCTGGAAGATGGGAGACATTGATCCTGAGTAAGTGCCAGCTCTGTACAGGTATTCTTGTGGGCCAAGTCTTAAAAGCAGAATAAAGAGAGGGACAGCATGCCTCAATTGTGTTGGACACGCTGCATTTTCTGAACCAAGCAGTTATTCACAGGCAGATAAATAGCGTTGGAGTCCGTTTGTTCCATGTGATAGGAATGAGGAGAGATATTGATGACTAGAAGCTACTGGAGAAACCACTTTGCATAATCTCAGACATAAAATCCTTCAGCTCATTAGACCAATCTGATTTTCAAAGGTGCTTTTTCCTACTCTTTCCTATTCTGAGTGAAAATCTCTTTGATTTGCCTAGAAGGATAGTTCAGCCTTCATGGTGTCCTTTCTAAAATTTCTTATCCTCAAACTCACCTTCTTTCTAGAGATTGGAATGTGAAGAAAAGAATAAGAAAGAATACTGTCACTCATTTCAGTGACAGTAAAAACTACTTTACTAATCCCAACTTCCTTTCATCGAATCCAGAATGTCATTCCTTGCCTCTAGCTTGTGTTCCTACAGAAGACTTCAGACTATTGCCGTCAAAAATGAAATCCTGGTAACATATTCCATGATCCTCTTTTAGCACCATTATCTGTCACTGCTGACAATATCCTTTCCTCCTACTTACTGGTAACCACCCTCATCTCCTCCCTCTGATTCAGCTCTCCGCCTTGCTACCTTTGTAGCCAACATGTGATATCTTCTTCATTCATTTCCCACTTACCTCTTAGTCCATCGCCAGTTACCTTGATTGCCTCTCTTGCTCACCAGTGTGCACAGCTTTCTACATCTCAGAGGTGCAATTTTTATCTGCTGCTACAGCATCAGATAGAAGCAGGAATGAGGTAAGCAGCTGAGCTGCTATATACCTTCACTGAATCACCCATGTACTTAGTGTTCCATTCTTCAGATCTCGGAAGGGTAGGAGCTGGAGCTGAAGTGCCACCCAGCCTTCCATGGCAACCTCTAATAATTTTAATTGCTTTTACTTTGTTTTGTATTGGATGTTGGAGGCCTTTGCTATTTTTTTAAGCAGCAGAAGAGCGAAAGAGCCAGATTTTTCATTTTTCTAATACAATCCAGTGCAAGAAATTGAAGGAGAAACAACGATTTATGCCAAGCCCTAAACTCTTGAAAACATGGGTTTACAATGAAAACACTAACAGATGCTTAGTGGTAAAAAGCAGAGGAGTGGTTGCCATGGTATCAGATGGCAGGGAAGGTAGCTCACTTTTTCAACTCTCTGGCAGCATACGTGTAGAACCAACAAGTGGACAGCAGTGCTGGCAGCCATTGTCTCTGCACAGCACTTTGAAGGGCTGCATGGAGGCTACTGCTGTGACTCAGCACTACTGCACTGGAAATTGGGATTGCCAGGTGTTCAGCAACAAGGGGGGGCACGGTGGGGTAGGGAGATGAATGACGAACAAATGTCTGGATTTCTTGCAGTTTACATATTTGCTGTTTAAAGGGACAAGGTCCTGTGTCCCCCCCCCCCCGCCCTTGCCCCATATAACCAGTACTAAACAAAGCAGAAGGATGGTTTATATTTTCTGACAGGTGGACTGAATAATCTACCCTCTACCCAGCAGAATCATAATATTAATGAAGTCAGCAAGACAGCAGCTGAGCAAGGAGCTAGAAGTCTTCTTCACATCAAGTTCTCTTTATAAAGCATCTCTGTAATAATTGTTTTTCACTAGAAAAAGGGCATATCATTAAAATGATCATTTCACAGAATCACAGAATCACAGAATCATATAGGTTGGAAAAGACCTTTAAGATCATCGAGTCCAACCATAAACCTAACACTGCCAAAAACCATCACTACACCATGTCTCTAAGTACCTCATCCAAACGTCCTTTAAATACCTCCAGGGATGGCGACTCAACCACTTCCCTGGGCAGTCTGTTCCAATGCTTGATAACCCTCTCGGTGAAGAAAAATTTCCTAATATCCAGTCTAAACCTCCCCTGGCGCAACTTGAGGCCATTTCCTCTTGTCCTATCACTTGTTACCTGGGAGAAGAGACCGACTCCCACCTCTCTACAACCTCCTTTCAGGTAGTTGTAGAGAGCGATGAGGTCTCCCCTCAGCCTCCTTTTCTCCAGGCTAAACAGTCCCAGCTCCCTCAGCCGCTCCTCATAAGACTTCTGCTCCAGACCCTTCACCAGCTTCGTTGCCCTTCTCTGTACGCGCTCCAGTACCTCAATATCCCTCTTGTAGTGGGGGGCCCAAAACTGAACACAGTATTCGAGGTGCGGCCTCACCAGTGCCGAGTACAGGGGGACAATCACTTCCCTAGTCCTGCTGGCCACGCTATTTTTGATACAGGCCAGGATGCCATTGGCCTTCTTGGCCGCCTGGGCACACTGCTGGCTCATATTCAGGCGGCTGTCAACCAACACCCCCAGGTCCTTCTCTGCCAGGCAGCTTTCCAGCCACTCTTCCCCAAGCCTGTAGCGTTGCATGGGGTTGCTGTGGCCCAAGTGCAGGACCTTGCACTTGGCCTTGTTAAACCTCATACAATTCACCCCAGCCCATCGATCCAGCCTGTCCAGGTCCCTCTGCAGAGCCTGCCTACCCTCCAGCAGATCAACACTCCCACACAACTTGGTGTCGTCTGCAAACTTACTGAGAGTGCACTCGATCCCTTCGTCCAGATCATTGATAAAGATGTTAAACAGAACTGGCCCCAACACCGAGCCCTGGGGAACACCGCTTGTGACCGGCCGCCAACCGGAGTAAACTCCATTCACCACCACTCTCTGGGCCCGGCCGTCCAGCCAGTTCTTTACCCAGCGAAGAGTACACCCGTCCAAGCCATGAGCAGCCAGTTTCTCCAGGAGAATGCCGTGGGAAACCGTGTCAAAGGCTTTACTGAAGTCTAGATAGACAACATCCACAGACTTCCCCTCATCCACTAGGCGGGTCACCTTATCATAGAAGGAGATCAGGTTGGTCAAGCAGGACCTGCCTTTCCTGAACCCATGCTGGCTGGGCCTGATCCCCTGGTTATTCTCTACATGCCGTGTGATAGCACTCAGGATGATCTGCTCCATCAGCTTCCCCGGCACCGAGGTCAGGCTGACAGGCCTGTAGTTCCCCGGGTCCTCCTTCCGGCCCTTCTTGAAGATGGGTGTCACATTCGCTAATCTCCAGTCAGCAGGGACTTCCCCAGTTAGCCAGGACTGCTGGTAAATGATGGAAAGGGGCTTGGTGAGCACATCTGCCAGCTCCTTCAACACTCTCGGGTGGATCTCATCAGGCCCCATAGACTTGTGAGTGTCTAAGTGGTGCAGCAGGTCACTCACCATTTCCCCCTGGATAATGGGGGCTCCAGTCTGGTCCCCATCCCTATCTTCCAACTCCAGGGGCTGGGTACCCATAGAACATTCGGCCCTGCTAATAAAGACTGAGGCAAAGAAGGCATTAAGTACCTCAGCCTTTTCCTCATCCTTGGTCACTGTGTTTCCTCCCACATCTACTAGGGGCTGGAGATTCTCCTTAGCTCTCCTTTTGCTGCTAATGTATTTGAAGAAGTGTTTTTTGTTGTCTTTTATAGCAGCAGCCAGACTGAGCTCTAGCTCAGCTTTGGCCCTTCTAGTTTTCTCCCTGCACAGCCTCGCTACACCCCTGTAGTCCTCCTGACTTGCCCGCCCCTTCTTCCAGAGGTCATAGACTCTCCTCTTTCTCCTCAGTTCGAGCCAGAGCTCTCTAGTCAGCCAGGCCGGTCTTCTTCCCCGCCGGCTCGTCTTTCGGCACCTGGGGACAGCCCGCTCTTGTGCCTTTAGGACTTCCTCCTTAAAGAATGTCCAGCCTTCCTGGACCCCTTTGCCCATAAGAGCTGCCTCCCAGGGGACTCTGTCGACCAGTCTCCTAAACAGGCTGAAGTCCGCTCTCCGGAAGTCTAAGGTGGCAGTTTTGCCGACCCCCCTCGCCGCTTCTCCACGTATCAAAAACTCTATCATTTCATGATCGCTCTGCCCAAGACAGCCTCCAACCATCACATCACTCACCAGTCCTTCTCTGTTGGTGAACAAGAGGTCCAGCGGGGCACCTTCCCTCGTTGGCTCACTCACCAGCTGCGTCAGGAAGTTATCTGCCACACGCTCCAGGAACCTCCTGGACTGTTTCCTCTCTGCTGTATTGTATTTCCAGCAGACATCTGGCAGGTTGAAGTCCCCCACAAGAACAAGGGCTAGCGATCGTGAGGCTTCTCCCAGCTGCTTATAGAATAGTTCATCTGTCTCCTCATCCTGGCTGGGGGGTCTGTAACAGACTCCCACCACAATATCTGCCTTGTTGGCCTTCCCCCTGATTCTGACCCACAGACACTCCACCCTATCATCACCATCATTGAGCTCTAAACTATCCAGACTCTCCCTGACGTATAGGGCTACCCCACCACCTCTCCTGCCTCGCCTATCCCTCCTGAAGAGTTTATAGCCATCCATCGCCGCACTCCAGTTGTGCGAGTCATCCCACCATGTTTCTGTGATGGCCACCATATCATAGTTTTCCTGACGTACAATGGCTTCCAACTCCTCCTGCTTGTTGCCCATGCTGCGTGCATTGGTGTAGAGGCACTTCAGCTGGGGTGTCGTCCGTGCCTCCTTCATAGAAGAACACCCCTTGCGTGCTTTGAGGCATTTCACTGGTGTTTCCCTCTTGGCTCCCGTTGCCTCAGTAAATTTAATGGCATTTTGAGAGCAAACTCCATCCAGAATAGCTAAAAGCCTGGTGGGTAAGATATTTCAATGGGATGTGGGAAATACAGGCTCTAGCTCTTCTCTGGAAGCAGGCAGAGCAGGAACTTGAAATCTATCTTTCACATCCCAGCAGTGTACCTTTTCCCAGGGGCTTGAGGGTCAGCATCTCCCACCACTGCTGTAGTATGAAGTGTGTTTTCAAAATTTCAGCTGCTTTATATTTACCCCTCCTGTTATGGAATGTATCCCTGTAGGAAAACCAAAATAATTCACGTGGGAGATATAGTGTGAGATGATGAAATTTCACTCAAATGAAAGCCACCTTACTAAAAGCTACTGTGGGTTTTATGTGGCAAGAAGTTTTGGTATAACAAGATATGGAAATTTCATTAGATCCAGATAGTAGAAAAGGTCAGTTGTTACTCACTCAGTTCTTGGGACTAGAAACTGAAAACTTTTGAGCACAACCTTTTTCATAACACTTTCTTATTTCTCCTTTTGGGAGGAGTAGATAAATGGAGATATTAAGAAAACACTAGGAACCTCAAAAGTACTTTGATTCAAGAGAAGATTCTTACCAAATCTTATTTGGTCATTGCTGGTACAGCTCCTGAAAGATTCACACTTTGGCAGCCAATATTCGCACGGTGTTCTAGGTAGGAATTACTCTCAGTGCTTAATAAAACCCCTGAAATCTCATACCTGAAAAATGGTGTTCCTAATGAGGTGAATATCACCAAAATGCAAACTTCAAAATGCATGAGTACTGGATGATACAGTGCTGGAAATCTGTATCTCAGAGCCCAGAACCTTTCTACTTCTAGAAAGTTGGAATTCATGAGTTAACTTTACACATAAAATACTTAATCTTACAACTATACTTTTTTTTTCTGAGCAGTTCAGAAGAATTCTGCCATTTCCAACAAGCATATGGAATGAACTGCAAAAATTACCAAGAAATTCTAAACAATTACATCTTTTATCTGTCTATAGATGCCAATTCATATTTGCTTATAAATTCATTAAAAAATATAATATGAAATGGCATAGAATCTAATTATTTTCTATAAAACCCAACTGGTTTCACTTAATTGCATTCTATATAGGAGTTTTATTAAACACCAGTAACAGAGTTATGAAGTGGAAAATAGATCCCTCTTTTGTTAGAACCAATATTCGACCCAGGTCTTGGCCTCTGACGTAGAATATTCAACAGTAATCTTATTTTCCCATATTAATTTTCTTTTCATAGTGATTCCACTGTTGGCCTGCAATTTCTTTTTTAATTAGTTTCTTGGCATGTATGAAGGTAAAACGTCCTTAATTTTATGCAGAATTTTTCTGCACACTTTGCTCCAAAATTCTTTTTTTCCTGTGCCTGGTTTTAAATTATAACTCTCAGCCATGACTAGTTCTTCTAGTCAGTAGCTGGCAAAATCTGTGTTTATGCTCATAATATTTCAATTTGTCTTCATGTTTAGTTCTTTTTTATCCACATAGGCGGTATAAAGCTGTCAGACCTGCTCATGTTCTGTAGAGATCTGGATGGAAGTTCATTAGACTTACATATGTCAGGGCCAAATATAAGAGAGAATTTAAAAAAAGTCATGAAGAGGAGAAGCCAGCATGTGGCAGACAAAGCACTATAGCCTTGTTCCAGCTCACCAGCAAGGCCCTTAGTATTGGCAGACCCATCTGAGTGGCAGCAGAACAGTATCTTCCAACAGTCAGCAGTCAAAACATTTGTGCCAAATCCCAACAAAATACTTGTATACACAAGCTACCTTTTTTGACATCCTTCTTCTGTGTCTACCACAAGAAAATAAAGAATGTTTACTATCTTTTATCTCCCAGTTTTCCTTATTTTTGTCTCACCCTTTCTCCCACAAAAACTGAACAATGTTCATGGAAGAATGAGACTCTCTAAGCGTAGGGAACATGTCAGCTCTTACAAGAAAGAAAACAAAATAAAATGGTGAAATGACATGATGTATGGAACAAGTGAACTCATAATCTTGTTTTTATGATGTTATCCCTCGTTCATTACATCAATGTATCTCTTCCAGAATTGCAATAGATCATCTTCAGTCCAGTTCTTCATGGATCAGAGTACACATGTGTACGCAAGGTTTCATGTCTGGAGTGTCAGACTATCAGTCTTTGGGAGACTGAGGATGCCAGTTTTTATCCATGAAGAAAACTCTTTTTACTTGCCTTTTCTGAGAACTTAGTGGTTTTACAATATATTGGGGTGACATGCACTTTATTTACAATGCTTAATTTCCCCCTTTATCATCCCCTTCATGCCCAGTGTTAATTACAGATTTCCAGAACTTTTACCAGCAGTTGCTCAAACGCTCCTGCAAAACTCATGCCTGCTAAGGGGCTCATTGACAGAGCTTTAAACTAGACTCGAAGGGGGAGGGGGATAATATCAGGCTTGCCCGAGAGAAGCTGAGGGGCGACGTGCCATGGTTGGAGGGAGCGGCTGACAGCGAGGACAGTCGGCCTGAGTCCTCGAGATGCACGGGGTACGCTTGGGCACAGCCGAAGTCGAGCGGAGTTGAGCCAGGGGATACTGAGGCAACGGGAGCCAAGAGGGAAACACCAGTGAAATGCCTCAAAGCACGCAAGGGGTGTTCTTCTATGAAGGAGGCACGGACGACACCCCAGCTGAAGTGCCTCTACACCAATGCACGCAGCATGGGCAACAAGCAGGAGGAGTTGGAAGCCATTGTACGTCAGGAAAACTATGATATGGTGGCCATCACAGAAACATGGTGGGATGACTCGCACAACTGGAGTGCGGCGATGGACGGCTATAAACTCTTCAGGAGGGATAGGCGAGGCAGGAGAGGTGGTGGGGTAGCCCTATACGTCAGGGAGAGTCTGGATAGTTTAGAGCTCAATGATGGTGATGATAGGGTGGAGTGTCTGTGGGTCAGAATCAGGGGGAAGGCCAACAAGGCAGATATTGTGGTGGGAGTCTGTTACAGACCCCCCAGCCAGGATGAGGAGACAGATGAACTATTCTATAAGCAGCTGGGAGAAGCCTCACGATCGCTAGCCCTTGTTCTTGTGGGGGACTTCAACCTGCCAGATGTCTGCTGGAAATACAATACAGCAGAGAGGAAACAGTCCAGGAGGTTCCTGGAGCGTGTGGCAGATAACTTCCTGACGCAGCTGGTGAGTGAGCCAACGAGGGAAGGTGCCCCGCTGGACCTCTTGTTCACCAACAGAGAAGGACTGGTGAGTGATGTGATGGTTGGAGGCTGTCTTGGGCAGAGCGATCATGAAATGATAGAGTTTTTGTTACGTGGAGAAGCGGCGAGGGGGGTCGGCAAAACTGCCACCTTAGACTTCCGGAGGGCGGACTTCAGCCTGTTTAGGAGACTGGTCGACAGAGTCCCCTGGGAGGCAGCTCTTATGGGCAAAGGGGTCCAGGAAGGCTGGACATTCTTTAAGGAGGAAGTCCTAAAGGCACAAGAGCGGGCTGTCCCCAGGTGCCGAAAGACGAGCCGGCGGGGAAGAAGACCGGCCTGGCTGACTAGAGAGCTCTGGCTCGAACTGAGGAGAAAGAGGAGAGTCTATGACCTCTGGAAGAAGGGGCGGGCAAGTCAGGAGGACTACAGGGGTGTAGCGAGGCTGTGCAGGGAGAAAACTAGAAGGGCCAAAGCTGAGCTAGAGCTCAGTCTGGCTGCTGCTATAAAAGACAACAAAAAACACTTCTTCAAATACATTAGCAGCAAAAGGAGAGCTAAGGAGAATCTCCAGCCCCTAGTAGATGTGGGAGGAAACACAGTGACCAAGGATGAGGAAAAGGCTGAGGTACTTAATGCCTTCTTTGCCTCTGTCTTTATTAGCAGGGCCGAATGTTCTATGGGTACCCAGCCCCTGGAGTTGGAAGATAGGGATGGGGACCAGACTGGAGCCCCCATTATCCAGGGGGAAATGGTGAGTGACCTGCTGCACCACTTAGACACTCACAAGTCTATGGGGCCTGATGAGATCCACCCGAGAGTGTTGAAGGAGCTGGCAGATGTGCTCACCAAGCCCCTTTCCATCATTTACCAGCAGTCCTGGCTAACTGGGGAAGTCCCTGCTGACTGGAGATTAGCGAATGTGACACCCATCTTCAAGAAGGGCCGGAAGGAGGACCCGGGGAACTACAGGCCTGTCAGCCTGACCTCGGTGCCGGGGAAGCTGATGGAGCAGATCATCCTGAGTGCTATCACACGGCATGTAGAGAATAACCAGGGGATCAGGCCCAGCCAGCATGGGTTCAGGAAAGGCAGGTCCTGCTTGACCAACCTGATCTCCTTCTATGATAAGGTGACCCGCCTAGTGGATGAGGGAAAGGCTGTGGATGTTGTCTATCTAGACTTCAGTAAAGCCTTTGACACGGTTTCCCACGGCATTCTCCTGGAGAAACTGGCTGCTCATGGCTTGGACGGGTGTACTCTTCGCTGGGTAAAGAACTGGCTGGACGGCCGGGCCCAGAGAGTGGTGGTGAATGGAGTTTACTCCGGTTGGCGGCCGGTCACAAGCGGTGTTCCCCAGGGCTCGGTGTTGGGGCCAGTTCTGTTTAATATCTTTATCAATGATCTGGACGAAGGGATCGAGTGCACTCTCAGTAAGTTTGCAGACGACACCAAGTTGTGTGGGAGTGTTGATCTGCTGGAGGGTAGGCAGGCTCTGCAGAGGGACCTGGACAGGCTGGATCGATGGGCTGGGGTGAATTGTATGAGGTTTAACAAGGCCAAGTGCAAGGTCCTGCACTTGGGCCACAGCAACCCCATGCAACGCTACAGGCTTGGGGAAGAGTGGCTGGAAAGCTGCCTGGCAGAGAAGGACCTGGGGGTGTTGGTTGACAGCCGCCTGAATATGAGCCAGCAGTGTGCCCAGGCGGCCAAGAAGGCCAATGGCATCCTGGCCTGTATCAAAAATAGCGTGGCCAGCAGGACTAGGGAAGTGATTGTGCCCCTGTACTCGGCACTGGTGAGGCCGCACCTCGAATACTGTGTTCAGTTTTGGGCCCCCCACTACAAGAGGGATATTGAGGTACTGGAGCGCGTACAGAGAAGGGCAACGAAGCTGGTGAAGGGTCTGGAGCAGAAGTCTTATGAGGAGCGGCTGAGGGAGCTGGGACTGTTTAGCCTGGAGAAAAGGAGGCTGAGGGGAGACCTCATCGCTCTCTACAACTACCTGAAAGGAGGTTGTAGAGAGGTGGGGGTCGGTCTCTTCTCCCAGGTAACAAGTGATAGGACAAGAGGAAATGGCCTCAAGTTGCGCCAGGGGAGGTTTAGACTGGATATTAGGAAATTTTTCTTCACCGAGAGGGTTATCAAGCATTGGAACAGACTGCCCAGGGAAGTGGTTGAGTCGCCATCCCTGGAGGTATTTAAAGGACGTTTGGATGAGGTACTTAGAGACATGGTGTAGTGATGGTTTTTGGCAGTGTTAGGTTTATGGTTGGACTCGATGATCTTAAAGGTCTTTTCCAACCTATATGATTCTGTGATTCTGTGATTCTGTGATTCTGTGATTCTATGTGAATCTGCAGCAGGACAGCAAACGATCAGAGTGCAGAATTGTTAGCTGGGGTAAAAATTAGGGCTTCTTTAGGAAATCCCAGGCCCCTGAGACCAGAAAGTCTGGAGAAAGTAAGACCTACCCTCAGTGGAGGAGGACCATGTTAGGGAGCATTTAATCAAACTGGTCAAACTGGATGTACATAAATTCGTGGTTGCACCCTTGAGTGCTGAGAGAGCTGGCTGATGTAATTGACCGGCCACTCTCTGTTGTCTTTGAAAGGTAATAGCAACTGGGAGAGGTTCTTGAAGACTGGAAGGGACCAGATGTCTCTGCTACCTTCAGGAAGGGCAAGAAGTAGGACTGGGGGAATTACAGGCCAGTCAGCCTCACATTTCTGGGAAAGTGATGAAGGGCACTTTCCAAACACATGAAGGGCAGGAAGGTGTTTAGGAATAGTCAGTATGGATTTACACACGGGAAATCATGCTTAACCAACCTGGGCTAGATAAGTGGACAATGAGGTGGATTGAAAAACAGCTGAATAACTGGGGCCCAGAGGGTTGTGGTCAGCGGCACAAAGTCCAGTTGGAGGCAATTCACTGATGGTGTACCACAGGGGTCAATACTGGAGGCAATCCTTTTTAACATCTGTGTTAATGACCTGGACGATGGAACAGAGTGCACCCTCAGCACATTTGCAGATGATACAAAACTGGGAGGAGTGGCTGATACACCAGAGGGTTGTGCTGTCATCCAGAGGGACCTAGACAGGCTAGAGAATTGGGGTCAGAGAGATCGCATGAAGTTCAACAAGGGAGGAACGAGCTCATGCAACAGTATACACTGGGGGCCAACCGAGTGGAAAGCAGCTCTTCAGAAAAGGATCTTGGGGTCCTGGAGGACACCAAGTTGAACACAAGCAATGCACCCTTGCAACAAAGAAGGCCTATGATATCCTGGGTTGCAATGCTGATATCAACCTGCATTGCCAGCAGGTAGAGGGAGGTGATCCTTCCTCTCTACTCAGCACTGATGAGGCCACACCTGGAGTACTGTGTCCAGTTCTGGGCTCCCCTGGTACAAGAAAGATACAGACTTACTGGAACAAGTCCGGCATAGGGCCACAAAGATGATTAAAGGACTGGCACATTTTTCCTGTGAGGAGAGGCTGAGAGATCTGGGACCATTCAGCCTGGAGAAAAGACTCAAGGGGACCTTATCACTGAATATAAATGTCTGATGGGAGGGAATGAAGAAGAAGGTGCCAGACTCTTCTCAGTAGCGCAAATTGACTGTGCCAAAGAGGCAATGGGAACAAATTAAAACCCAGAAAATTCAATCAGCACAATAAAAAACTTTTTTTTGGCTGTCAGGGTGGTCAAACACTGGCACTGTTTGCCCAGAGAGGTTGTGGAGTCCCCGTCTGTGTAGATATTTAAAACCCTGAGCAACCTGCTCTAGCTGACCCTGTTAGAGCAGGGGGGTTGGACTACATCCCCTAGTCCAAAATGGGAAGGACCAAAAGGTCCCTTCCAACCTAAGTGATCTTGTGATTCTGTCAGATTTAGTAGGATTGCAGTCTGTACTCTTTCAAAGTCTGCTAAAAGCTTATGAAAAAAGAAAAAAAGCCCCATGGATCCTAGCAATGACCAAAATATGGTCCCAAAACTTCAAAGCAGAAATTCCTAAAGTTTTACTTACAGAGAGGAACTCAATGGGAAGTGTATCAGAACCTGCCTGTGCAATCAAGCTCCTTTGTAGATATGGCAATTCCTTCTCATTTTACAGGTTGTGTCTAACTGGAAAAATTGCGTGACAACACAGGAATGCTTTTACTCACTTCCTCCTTGCATTTTCAAGGTCTTTCTGACATAGCACATAACCACAAGGCTGGGTTAACTATATCTTTGCTTTATCTGGTAAAGGTCTGTCTTGAACTGCTCTTGAAAATTTCAAATGACAAAGACGCATGATGTCCTCCAGATAGTATTTTTCTGCTCTTCATAAGACTTACTATTAGAAATTTTTTTTAACCAGTATTTGACCAATTTTTTTTTTTCTGTAATAACTGCATATTTTTCCTATTCATTTAATGCTGGAGAATATATTATTCACTTCCTTTTCCAAAGGTAATTTATACGCTTGAAGGCTTAGCATGTTCATTCTTTAGTCTTTTAGGCTAACAGCAATTCTTGCACTTTTTCCTGATAAGTCATTTTTTCTCAGTGTCTGATCATTCCTGTTGCCTTGCTCTAGACTTTCTTTGGTTGGTCCTGAAAACTCTACCCAACCTAGATATATAACTCCAGCAGACATTCTATGAATTCTGAATGCAGCATAAACAATTATTTCAGGTGTCTCATGGACTAAAGCCTTGTTTATAAAACCTGCAATGACATATATCTATATTTTGCAATAGTGGGCACGTTGTTGTTTCACTGCTGTACGCTGCACATGTTCTTTTTCAATATGACCTGTATTTTCCAGACTCTTTCTACTGTTTGTGAAGATCGCTTATGTTACATTTGAATCCATTCCTCTAGCATACTTACTGGTGGGCTCTCCCTTCTCCACGTTTAATCGGTATATCTGCAATGTTATGGTCCCACTTCTTATGAAAACATTCAGCATATCCTCATGAAACAGCCCTTGAGCTACTGATAATTACGTCCTCAATATTTTTATCCAACTATTTTGGCACACACGTTCCAATAGTTCAGTCTTGGCTGGTTTTGCCTGGCTTTCTTAAGACAGTGTTTTGCAAAATGGTGTCTAGGGTCTCCTTGAAGATAAGCATATGACATTTAATGTGTCGTGTCCCTGAGGCTCTTCCAGCTCTGCCTGTCCCGGCCCAACCCTGGGGCTCCTCCCACCCTGCCCATGGCCCAGGACCCCATCTCAGCCCCCTGGGGCTGCCAGCTCCTGCCCCAGTGACACCGCAGCAGGGCTGGTCTCCAGCTCCCCACAGCCCTGCCCTGCCCTGCCCAGCTGTGGGCTCTGCCGAGCTAGGCCCACTTGCAGGCCCATGTCCCTGCCCAGCCTTGGCCTGTTCCCGTCCCCAGGGAGGTGCCTGATGCCTGGGGCTGCCCCAGTGCCCCCAGGCTGCTCTGCTCCTGGGAGGGGTGGTGGGATGGGCCCTGGTTGTCAGGCCCTGCCCCGACGGACCCGTGGGGAGCCCCCATGGCCCCTGTCCCCACAGAGCCACTGGCCCTCATGGGGCCTTGATGTGGTGCTCTTTTTCTCCCTCTTTAAAGATTGGCACTTATTTGACAGCTCTCAGCTTCCCAGTGCCAGTTCTTAAAGACCATGGTAATGGTTCTGAGATTGCCTCAGGCAAATTTTTTAAGTATCTAGGAGTGAATTTTATCAGACACAGTTGATTGGAAAACAGCTTAGTATTCCCTAACCTTTTCTTTCTGTTTTTTATGATATTTTATCCTTTGCTGGTAGTTAACTGCCTTCAAGTGAAAATTTTTAATGAAGATTGTCACTAAAAGGCATTAAACATTTTGATCTCTGTCATCTTTTTTGATCCTTGTGTCATCTGTCAAAGGATTTCCATCTCTTCTGAGTCACAGTGGATCAAAACCACCCAGAGAGACAAGGACAAAAGTCTCTTAAAACCAAACAGAGGATCTCAAGACGAGACATTATAGAATGAGGGGATGCATCTGAATTGCTGTTACATAAGAGGATATAGATGACGACTGACTTCTGGTGTCTTCCCTGACATTGGTCCTCCTTCCATTTCCTGTGTCTACCACTTGAAGACGAGGGATACCAATGCCTAGTTTTTATTTCTGAATTCTTTTTGAATTGTTCAGAATCTGCTCATTCACACATAAAGTATCACTAGCAACTCATAGTATACATAAAGCCTTCTATGAACTGATTTAGCACTCAGCTGTGTTGAGTATTTTGGCAGAACAACAATCTGAAATAAAGTCAAAGTTTGATACAAAGTGACTTTTTAATGGTTAATTGTATGAAGAGCTCCATGTGGGTCTGACCACCACAGAGAAGACGATGGTACCACTAAAGCAAGAAGCAGCATTACTGAAATGAATTATATGGATTCCCTAAGAACAGAACAATCTCTGAGCATTTATTATGTAAAAAGAATACTATGTAGTTGAAATAATATCCACATTTCAAAGTGAAATTGAGATCTCTTTCAATGATTTGAGATTCAAGTATAATCCTTGCACTGTAAATGAGTCTTTTTAACTTCTTGAGGAGGCTGGCTAGAATTTCACAGAAATAAAACAAGTAAAAAGAAAGATTTTGAATTATCTTAAAGCTTTAGAGATTATTTTTCACCAAATATAGCTAAATCACATGTATTTCATAAGATGCTGTGGCCAAATAGTAAAAACTCTCATTAAAATTCTGTATTTCAAAGCCTTATGTGTTTGTAATGTAAGCAATTAAAACATGTTTAAATAACTTTAATGTTGGGACAGAAATCAGTGAAATCAAAGGATTTCAAAGTCAAAGCAGACCCTTTCTTTCATTTTTCATTTTTTTCTTTCTTCTTTTAAATACAACCGTAGCTCATTAAAGTGATTAATACAAGCCAGGCATATGGCATTTGTGACTCATAGCCTTATGCCAATGAAGAGATGTGCTTTGGCTTCAGTACACTTAAGGTCAGAGTCTGTATACCGTACAAACTTTCTGAAGACATATCTCCTTGTATACACCAAGCCTATTCTCAGAGACTTTCTGTCACTTAGTGGGTGTGGATTTAGAGGGATAATTATAAAGCAATCTATAGACTTTTCCACTAGCTCTGGCTAGTCCTGTGTGCACTTGCATATCACGTGGTGGAGTGTAGCCTTCTACATTTAGTATGAGCCTGTATCTGCTACAGGTTCCCTGTGTATATTAGCTCATGTAGCACTTATCAAAACATTGTTCAGTATAAAATATGGGGACAGTGGTTTATGGTACTCCAAACAAGATTTTTTTCTGCAGGAAGCAATTGTTGTCCCTTTTAAGGAATATTCTTGGCCTTCACCAGAGAGGCTGTTTTAATTCCTAAGAAGTATATTCAATCCTGTCTATCAAGGGGAAAGTGAGACAATATGTGGTTTTGTGTGAGACAATGTGAGGAAATTAAAGTAAAGGGGCAAATAGGAGACACCCCAAAAAGGTTTTAGTGCAGAAGTGTGACAAATGAAGAAGAAATGGTCTACAGTTGGTCCATCGTAAGTCACTCTCCTGCAATAATCCTCTTTTTCTGTTTGGACTATGTCTCCCATCCTTTTAAACACCTTAAATAGACAAAACATTCCAAATTCAAAATTTCCATTTTCTTTTTGAGGACTTGAAAAGTTTTCTTTGTCCAAACTCAGCTCCCACATTCCCTGCCACGTTCCCTGCCTGCATTCTGCCCAATTTACCATCCCCTTTCCCCTCGGTCTTACAACTATTTGTTGATTATTTTTTCTTCATTAAAATCTCATGTGAAGAAGACAGACTCTTTTCATGTAAATATTTTTGCATTAAAAAATAGACCCTGCTTTGAGATGCAACCTTCTTCTGATCATCTGGTGTGTACTCACTGTCTTGCTTCTCTAAATTAAAGTTCTCTTGCCTAAATGTTCTTTCAATAAAACTTTTTGTCTCTCTCTCTTTTTTATGTTTTATTTTTAAAGAAAGAAATTGAGCCAATGACATTAAAATATGTATTTTGGTAACTTTTAAAATTAATGTTTCCACATAGACATTTCATTTGCTGAAGATTTACAGGGACATTATAAAACCATAATTGTGTGATAATTAGACAGCACTATAAACTAAATAAATATCAACTGATTATTAAAAACATTCATTGTAATAATAGTGGTTAATCCTCTTGAATGTGTTTTTAATAATAGTTTTATATTTAATGTAGGATGAATGACTTATTAAAAGTAAATTTTATGTGTTTTATATGCTCCACATTTGGCATTAGGCCATTAGCACTAATGGGATTTGAATGGTATTGAGTTCAGGATAGCCCCCAAGTACAAATGTGGGAGCCTTAATTAAGTTTTTATTAAAATCTTCAATTAAATGCAATGCTAGATTATGAAGATATTTTTGCATATTGTTTAATGTCAGTTAGTTATTAAACATTTTCACAGGCTTTGGAAAATGGTCTTAGAGCAAGCCAATAGCTAAAATTTATTGTAAAAATGTTGATGATCAATTTTCTCATCTTGTGGGCAAAATTGGGTTTTAATGGAAATTTTCTAGCTAGCTGTGATGCTGAACTGGAAGAGAACCTAATGAATAGGTTAGCAAGTAACAGGCTTAACTTGCAGAGGGGAAGTTTCATGCTGAGAGTAATGAAAAACTTTCTGGCCCCAAGTGGAATGAAGTACCGAAGTGACATAGACTGCAGTGGGAGTTGTGCAGCAAAAAAAGCTACTTTGTACTTTGTATTCGTAATAGCTGGCTAAGGAACAGTGGAACGACGAACTACTGAGGTCTAAACTGGTAAACCAGATTGATTTATGCTAATGTCACTGAGCAAGTTACCATCTTACTGTTTCTGGCTCATTTTTTTATGCAATGTGGATCATACTGACTGTTCTTACATTACTAAGGAGCTGAATTAGTATTATTAAACTCTTTAAAAGAGTGAATTTAGACTGTGAAACTCACAGATGAAGAAGAATCCTTTTTATGCTTCTGTTTAAGATGTCCCAAGTGAGGAGAATCAGCTGTGCAGAGGCAAAGGACACACGCCCCTCTATTACAGACCACAATAGAGGCATTGGAAAGGAAAATAAACTCAAATACTAAATGCTGTTACTCAGACCAGTTAAGTCAAAATAACAGGTACCATATTATTGTGTCGCTAAACTAAAAAAAAGAAACAACTACTTACTTGAATTAAGAGGAAGGCAAGTAAATGATGGATTACAGTATTATTTCTCTGAGGTACAAATATTCCACTTTTATCAAGGCTGTACTGGGAAGCTCAAGTTAGCTTTATATAAATGTGTCAAGATAAAGGGGTTAAACCCTACAAAAGCCTTCCCCCCACTGAGTTCAGAAAATGTCCCTATGGTATATCTTTCATATTTTTCTTAAACAAATATATTTTTAAATTAAGGTTGATACTAATATGATCTACCTTCTTTAATGATATGTTAAGCACACACTATTTATTTTCATTAACTGAGAGTGCTTCAGAACATCATTACTTTTCACAAATTACAAAGCTGTTCAGCAGCCAAATCTATTTATCTATTTATACCACACTCATTAACATGTTATCTGAGTGCCTAGATTCGCCAAAGCAGTTTGCAAGCAGTGGCCCCTACTGAGAGTGAGTTCAGCGAGTGCTGTATAACGAATGACTCAACTCCAAAAAGCCAGTACTCCCCATAGCTACATGGGCAAAAGATGCTGCTGCACTGAGAATTCTTTTCTCTTTTCCCTGTGTCAATCACAGTGCAAAGGAGATATTTCAGCTGCTTTGCACAGTGTAATGGTTAACCATTAAGGTTTTTCCTCCATTCCAGTTTCCAGGACACTTGCAAGCAAGCAGCAGCAAATCCAGCTTTAGCTCTGAATTTGTACATGCTCTTAAGATTTCCCAGTGAATAAGTGGAAATATCTCTTGCTACAGCATTTAAAATTGTCCTTTCGAGAATTCAAATGATTTGAAAATGGTAACATGTTCCAGGCTAAGGACAAGCGTGTCCTGCAGCCTAGATGTCAGAAAGGACAGTAGTTATGAAAATAGCTGCAGTCTGGTGTTGGAGGGAGAGACTATAGGTACTGTCTCAGTTGCAAGTGAAGTTTGCAAACAGGCTTTGTGAAATTAAGAAAGTCAAACTAGACTCCATCTTACAGGCCAAGATGCCCTTCTGTTTTAGACAAGAAAAATCACAGAAAGAATGAAAAAAGAACTCTCAACCATCCTGATGATCCCTAATGAGATAGTTAGAAGACTGTGTTGAAGGATTATGACCATAAAATATGAGATGACACTGTGGTTTGAATTAGAAAATAAAGAAAGCTCATATTATATTCCAGAAAAATGCAATGATTTGATGAACAGAGTTATTAAGAGATGGTCTTTTTTTAATTATGGGGTTTTTTTTCAACGTTAGCAAGTACAGAGGTAGGAATTGGCAATAAACTATCTAAAAGGATGTAATGCATAAATTAGTTGCATTTCAGTGACATATACAGTGATACACAAGTGGCCCCACCTGTGCTGTTCTTACAGGCACAATGCTCACTCAGAAGGAGTCACTTTTTCCTCTTACAGATAAGAGAGGATAGCAAAGGATTCAGGAAAAGAAATAGAGTTTTAGAAAATGTGTCTGGCAAATGGAGAACTCAAGAGATCAGCTTGTCCATAAATCTGTCCCTCAAAGTGTTAATATCCATGACAGATGTTTGTCTAAATTGAGCTTAAAGGCTCCATAATATCCCAGGCTTCACTGTCCTTTTTATTAGAGACTTTTTTCTAATGACTAAGCCCCATCTTTCTTGCTCAAATTTAAATCCATTACCTCTTATTCTATTCAGTATTGACATGGAGAAAAGATTAATGTGCCCTCTTCTTAAATACCTGTGTCTGAAAACCATTAACATACTCTCCCATTAGCCTTTTCTTCTTTAGTCTAAACAATCCTAGTAGCTTTCCTCATAGATCGTGATTTTTTTTTTTTTTTTTTTAAGATTATTCTAATCCTCTGGACTGTATCTTAACTGAGGACACAAGGAAACAAAAGGAAGTTGAAGAATTATCTTAGAAAACTTGCAAACTAAATGTCCTTCTAGTATGGTCTGCATTTTTTTTTTTTTTAAAGCATGACATTATTGAATCATGTTCTGCCGGTCTTCTATACTAACTCATTTGGTAGATGGGAAAGTGTGACACAAAGATGAAATGATATCACATCACACAAGAAATCCATGTCAAATCTGGAAATGAAACAATGATCAGTTTTCTTGTTCCATCTCTTAAACCCAAGATTCCTTCAACAGATTCAAAACGTAGTAGCATAACTGTTTAAATGGCTATTCTACATTAAAAGTCTACAGAATAAATAGAATAAAACAACCATACTGAGGCAGAGGGAGAGAGTTTGACTAATTGGAACATGCTCCTTTCCTTTAGGATTTGAAATAATCCTCAGTAGTGTTGTACCCTTTGGGAAAAAGTGGACCCCTGCATTTTAAGTGAAAAGAGTAAATTAAAGGCAACTATCAATCCAATTTTAAGTGAAATATCCCAATGGGGTAAAAATGTGATGAAGAAATTAAACGCAAGGGGGAAATTGCAGCAGAATATTAAAATAGGGAAGGAGAGCATTAATAATGAGAGAAAAAATTAACTGAGATATTTCTTCTGCGGTATTCACTTATGTTTTCCCTATTGATCGTATCTTACAAGTACTTTTAGCTCCACCATGTCATGCATTAGGCGAAAGCAAGGCTTGGGACATGTTATTACTACTTGCAACATCTGGTCCCTAACACGTTCTTCTTTGATCAACAGTATGTCGTGTGTTATAGTGAAGCAGATTGCATAGTTCATCCTTACTGAACCTTCACCCTCAGGACATCATGTGAAAGGCAAACTCCATCTGCCTCAGAGAAACCAAAAATAATCTGAAATGTAGAAATTCACTGTGGTCATGACAAGAATTAGTATTAAAACAAGACTTAGAAATAAACTCTTGCTGCTTTTGTAAAAGCAGATCAGTCTTCTTTTTTTGTAGATGATGGTCTGAAAATTTTCCTCCATCTTGCATCACTTTGTCTCCTATTTTCTGCAAGTTTTCAATGAAGTGCATGGGTTATAGCACAACCTGGAGCCAGGCATAACATGCAGCAGGTACTGCACAATCTTGTTTCTGTGATTAGCAAACAGTGATTAGAAAGATGGCACCTCAATTATATGCAAGTCAAGCAACACTTTTACCACAGCTTCTAAAACTGGAAGGCCGGTTTCCTCTCTCTCTTTTCTCTGTTCAAAATTAATTCAGAGATTTTTATCTCAGAGTTGCAGAGGAAATCCAGAGATAGGCGCAGCCCTGGGGTGAACGGAAGCCCTGATGCCTCTCTACATCCTGTGTCAGGCCATATGGCATGGGTGTGCGTGTCCCTCCACAAGTCATATGGTGCCTCCTTAGTCCAGGCACAAGCCAGGGGGGAAAGCCTGGGGTTTCCCCTCCCTTCCCTGAATGGTGCTGACACCATTCGCACGCCTAGTGCAGCACAGCAGTTGGTCCTGCTCCTCTGAGCCTGGCGTGTTGGGTCAGGGTGCCAGAGAGGAATAACATTGAGAAAGGGAAACAGATGGGAGTTAATGCTTTGCTTCCCTGCAAAATATCTGCCTAAACTGATCTGGCTTATTTTGTGTATTGGTATGTCAAGAACACTGACGTGTGAAGCAATGGGAAACACAAAAACAAGTTACCACAGCATTACAAGTTTATCAACTGAGCTGCAGCACTTATCAGTTTGAATGCTCTCAACCCATGTCAATTCTTGATAATTTGGCTTAGATTAGTTTGTAACGAAATAGGAAAAAGTTATGCGCATCAATAATACTTGGAAATCAGCTGCCATGTGATAACACAATTATGTATCTGGGCTCATCTGTACAATAAAATTCAGTGCTAAACTCTCTGTTTCGTACTGAGCTTGTACTCTGTTGTACGCTGAACTTGGACTTAGTGAAGACCAGTGAATTCTTCCCATTAGATGGATGAGATGTTAGAAAGTTATTTGCTTTTCCCACATATTCGTGAGGTTAAACCTGTTGGATTTCCTACACTTTTCATCAGGACCCTTAAATTACATGCTTAAGTGAAACCAATCCTTCCCATCATTTATGCGAGGTCTAATTTGCCCTCAGATGTTTGCACTCTTTCTCAAGCGAGTCTGTGGGAACTGTTGTTAGGGAAAAGGAGGCCCAGGATTACTCACTGCGTATATTCCTGATATCTAAACCTCCTCTTCCTCCCCCCTTCCTCCTCCCCAGTGAATGATGCTTAAACTCCAGTGAACAAAAACCTCAGCAGAGTGTGAGGTTTCCTTTGGATGTGGGTCCCCATGAGGTCCTTAAGTTAAAACTGTACTTTTCTAGTAGGAGGAGTAGGTTCTATTCCAGTAAATATGATTCAGTTATGAATTATTTCCATAACAGAAAGAAGGTGATTAAAAAACTTCAAGGGATAGCTTATGAATTTAAATGCTTTGCAAACACTCCCATTAGAGAAAAAAAAGGTGATAAAATGTGATACAAGGTCCATTGCAGAGCGTTTTAATGCAAGACTAATGTAACCTTTTTCACTTGAGATTTTACTAATCAATAGCTACATCAGCAATAAATGCTGACTATGTTTCATGTAAAGCTTATAAATATTTACACTACTGAAGCACAAACATAATTTAATCTTATATTCTATATGGTCTATGTTTAATATGTTAAAGGAAATAATACGGTGCTTGCATACTTCAAAAAGCTCAAATTAAGGTGGATAAAATGGATTAAAAAATAATACTATTTAAGATTTTTAGAAATTTCTTCAGAACTGTAAGTGAGATGAAATGGCTTCTTTAGCAGAGGTCTGGGTTCCATGATGTTGCAATCATTTCCACAGAACCATGTAAGGAAAAAAAAAAGACAATATTTCATCCTGACCTCATCCTGACCACCTTACAGTGGTAAGAAAGTTAAACAAGAGTTTTGTTATATATTATTCACTTCAAACATGTCGAACATTGTCTTGCTTGCTTCTTATGTTCAAAATGGTGCTAGCAGAAGTAGCTGAAAAGCAATCATTTGTATGATCAAATTCTGAATTTAAAAAAAAATCGTGTCAGTCTTAAGTGATAGCTTATGCACATTAAGCTGAAATTGAGCTGCTAATAATTCAAATCAATTTCTCATTACTTTATTTGTCAATGGACCAGTAATGAGAACACTGTTTTTTCCTGTACTCAGGTCTAGTAAATTAAGTTAAACAACAGATGTTGAACAGATGTTCTCATTATTTTAGTGACTTGATTTCTGATTAGTCCCCAAGTTGTTTTACATGACTAAGTGTTGCATCACTCTTTCTGTGACAGATAAAGTATCTGAAAGCATCAACACTCAAAATCTCATTAGCAGAAACAGTTTTATAAAATTTTGATATGGTAAATGGACACATCACTTCTCTTTTTTTTAAAAGGGCCTATCAACGAAATAGATCACTTTCATACTGCTCACAGTAAAAGTGAAATTCAGGTAGCATACTAATTGAAATTCGTTGGTAGTAGTAAATGCTTCCACTTAAAAGTAGCATTCCAAGACCAAAGTTTCCTCCTAGTTTTATGTGTTACAGTCTAAGTGAACAATGAACATTTTTTTCTTCAGATTTTCCTTTTTATCAGGGTGATAGAGACATTCTGAAGTCATCATCATGGTGATAATTTATTATGTGAACTGCAGTACAAATTAGACACTCACCAGGGCTGCATGCCTTTAGACAGTCAATACTCAGAACAGCTATGTGGAATTACCCTGTGATGAACGTAACTGCAGTGTTGAGAGGTGAGCATCAATATAAAAGTATTTAAAGAAGGGTCTACGGCCTCATTAACACCTTATCCCCATCTCCTCAAATATAAATCTGCACCTCCCATTTAAGATTGCTTTTTTGGTAACCTTTCTCCCCCCTAGATACCAGCAATATCCTGTTTGGCTCCTTTTGCCTCTGCCTTGATGGGATGCCAGCTCCTGCAGCTGGTGACCTGTTGATTTGCTAGAAAGTGGCTTGGTTCAGCCCTTGCTACTGCTGTACCAGCTGTGCGCATGGTCAGAGGTGACTCTTCTGTGCCCCAGGAGAAGGCGCAAGATATGCATTTGGTAAGAAGATTCAACATTTTTATCTAGTCTGGTATCTTGGAGAAGTGGTGGTAGCTAAGAGCATATTCTCGAGCAGCAGTTGCCTCCAATCACACCACCCTTGTCATTGTAGCCCAGGAAATATGATTTTGTCATGAGTTGTAACAGGTCCCAGGCTTCGTACTGCTCCAACAGTGCAGGGTCTTAGGGCTTATCCAGACTTGCCGTGTCCACAGCTATGTTCAGCCTGGTTTACCAGTTGCTGAGAGGGACGGTGCCTGTGGGCTCTCCTGTTTTAGCTTCCTCCTGTGATCCCTGATATGGCACCTTCCTGGCCGAGGCAGGGAGTCAGCAGGTGACAAAGAGCAGCCCTAGAGGGCAGCTGGGGCTGGGGGAGGCAACTGTGCCACTCTCTGGCTTTAGCTGGAAGCCCCTGAGAGGGAAGCTGGGGCTATGAGCAAAAAACATTTGAAAAGAAACCTAAGGATATCCCAAGACTTGGGAGGAAGAAAACCCCATCACAGACATTGTACACCTCCCAGCAGAAATCCTAGGATGCTGACAACTTGAGGCAAATCCCTCTTTCTAGTCTTTTTGGGAAAGACTGAAACCATCAGCCTTGTGACCTAGATGAACCCTGGAAGTGTGAGCATCAGAGAAGAGAAAAGGGAGAGAGATTAGTGAATTTTTTTTATAACAATTTTAACTGTATTACTAATGAGGTTTTTTCCTATTAATTTGGACTATGGCTGTTACTAACATTGTAATTGGACTAATTGTTTATAGCCTCTTGATTAGGTTGTTCATATTTTGGTCAGGGCAATAATAATTTCTTGTTTCCATACAGTAGGATTTGTTCCCCTTTACCCGTAACAACATTTTGGGTATACAAATACTCAAGGATACTTTTTATCCAAGAATTCTTTCCTCATCTAAGAGGTGTGGATGCAGGCATGTTCATGTCATGACCATAGGCACTGGTGCACATTTGGTTTTTTCCAACAGTGGGGATTGATTTTGGGGTCTTGCATCTCATAGTTACAGCAACTTGAGAGATCTACTTACAGAAGTGTGCAGGGAAACCCCACACATGCCAAAGAAGAGCAACGAAGCTGGTGAAGGGTCTAGAGCAGAAGTTTTCTGAGGAGCGGCTGAGGGAACTGGGGTTGTTTAGCCTGGAGAAAAGGAGGCTGAGGGGAGACCTTATCGCTCTCTACAACTACCTGAAAGGAGGTTGTAGAGAGGTGGGGGTTGGTCTCTTCTCCCAGGTAACAAGTGATAGGACAAGAGGAAATGGCCTCAAGTTGCGCCAGGGGAGGTTTAGACTGGATATTAGGAAATTTTACTTCACTGAAAGGGTTATCAAGCATTGGAACAGGCTGCCCAGGGAAGTGGTTGAGTCACCATCCCTGGAGGTATTTAAAAGCCGTTTGGATGAGGTGCTTAGGGACATGGTGTAGTGGTGGTCTTGGCAGTGTTAGGTTTACGGTTGGACTCAATTATCTTAAAGGTCTTTTCCAACCTATACGATTCTGTGATTCTGTGATTCTGTGAAATGCTTATTGAAGCCAATTAGGGGCTTTGATACACATAGAAAGTTTTTTTTTTCATATGAAAATTCCTATTTAGACAACTCTATCTTAGGCATTTTTTTTCTAAACCCCTAACTATTGTTTAGAATGTCCTCTAATCATTTAGCAACAATTCTATCTTCTTCAGCTTTTAAGCATACTGTGTATTGGTTTAGGTATTTAGTATTTTCTATTTCACTTCATGGCCAAATATCACCATTTCTGAAACCTCTCTGTACATTGTTCAGGAATTACTATGACAATGTACAATTATCCTTTGTTAATAAAAGGTAGAAATGCCTGAAAAAGAAATTCAGCACTTGAAGCTTGAACTTTAGTTGTGGTAATACAGTTGAAAATAACAATGATTTGCAATTACAAAATAATAGATTGAATCTGCAATTCTTTTAATCTGGTACTGTCCCAGACCTTGTTCAGCTCTAAATATTACCAAGGATAAGATACTGTAAAGGTAAATCTCCTCTCAACACACACAATTCCAAAACAAGCCATAGTTTTCGGAGTCAGGTGCTGTGAACTGCCCAGAGCCAAACAAAGCCAGAACATAAATGATATTGCTTCAGTTTCTTAAGAGAGTTTCCTCAGTTACCTTTACCTCTTTCAGCTTCAGACCATCTGTGCCTGTAATCTTCCATTTCTCCCTCTGGCCTGTGGCTGCTTTACGAGCCTTAAAAGCAAATGGAAGGTTTGCAACCACTATTTCTGGCTGGGGGTTAAGTGGTTCCCTTGGTTTCACTTTCTACTTTCCTTGATGAATTATTATGACATTTCCTGTTCAAAATGTAAATTCTGAGGTTATATGAACCAGTAAATACAGAACAAATAAGAAATCATGTTTATATTACAAATATCATGGAAAAAGGTCTCAGAAATTAAACTTAAATTATCCCCAAACACAGATGCACACTTAGGAATGAATTTTTGTTTCCTTCTAATATTAATTAAAGAAAATATAGCTCCAATAACCACAGAAATGTTCATGATCCATTTCACTGTTTGAGCTGTTTTGAACAAACGGCTAATAGAAAGGACTACCATGTGGAAGGATCAAGTGAATGAATAGCCTTTCTTGCTGCAACAGCGCTAAGCTAGTTGCTCAATCATGTGAAATTCAGGAAAGCACAGTGGATGTAACCATGGTTGCAGAGCATTAAAATCCAACTCTGCCATTGGGTTCCAGGAGACAGGTACTTTCTCTGATGCCAAACTGCTGTGTCACACACAGACAATTGAAGTACAACTTAAGAAACAAAGTTCATTAACTAACTTGTGTAGAGAAAAAGGTAACAACTGCATTCAATGGATGTTAATGTCCAGTATATGATCACAATGATTGAGGACACAAACCAGAGAAAGAAGATTTACTGTATCTGACATGTGGGTCACATACATGTTATTTGGCAGCATCCATCTCCAGACTAACAGCTGAAGTGATGTCAGAAATTCTGGCAAATATCAGTGCATACAAAATTGTTGTTTTAGCACATGGCATTCCTTTGTCTCAACTGAGGGAACACACATTAACAAGGTGTCCATCAATGGTACAGCAAAGACAATTCAAGCAGAAACAATGGAGACTTTCTCTTTTTTACAAAAAAATATCCCAGGATAAGTTAAAACCTGATATCATTCTTAGGTGAATCCCCAATTCATTTTCTGCCATTTTCATGCTGTCACTCTGGTTTAATTTCGCCTAACTTGCCAAGGACATTAGCAGAGAAAATACAACAAGTAATGACTGATGAGGAGAAAAAGAGAAGGAAGTAGTGCTTTGGAAGGCCTTTCAACAACCAAGGAGTATATGGTAACGACTCTCAGAGTTTTCATTAAACTGACCTCTGAAAAAGCACATATCAGCGAACAATTTACTGTGCCTTAGGTACCATTTTGGGGGAGGGAATTCTGGTGTGGTTACTGCTCCCCTGCTCAACCAAAGGCTAAAATGATTGATGTTTTTCAGCCAGTTTCCTTCTTGGATTGGTCATAATTATTGTGCTTACCCTTTGAGTGAGGCCATGAAAAGGCTAAAGCTGTTCTCCTAAATCAGACAGAAAATGAATTAAGACCAATGAAACCAGAACTTTTTCCTTTTCTACTCACAGGCACATCTATCTACATTAGCCAAGTGGCAGGTGATGTGTGTGTAAGAGACAGAGAGAAAGAGCAGAAGAGCTTATCTTCCCATGTATATTTCCCATGTATGTATTTTTCAGTATCTGTATTTCAAAAACAAGATCCAAACCTAACTGCAAGCCACCTAGACTTCCAGAATAAAACTCAGCCCAGCAGGCTGAGGGTGGAAAACACCTCCCCTTTGAGAAATGAAGCTCTCAAAGAAGTGGGGAGACAAGCACACTGGATTATGCGTGTTCATGTAGCCTAAATCTCTGGTGCTGTCTCGTTTTTCTCTTGGCACCTGAAGAGTTGGCGTGATGACTCCACAGAGGCTGCAGCATCCTTTTGTTTTTAGCTACACTGCAAACTGTGGTGGAGCAAGCAGAATAATTGTACTGGTTTGAAGACTGCATAAACTAATTTTAGAACCAACTTGGAAGGGAAGGATGAGGTTTACAGCAACAAAGTTGTGTGGTTACACTACTCTAGTATCATCGCAATCCAAATATATTTCACTATTATTTTTACATAAAGTAAAACCTTATTTGGTACTGACCAGGGACACAGTAGAAAAGGAGATTGCAACAATAATTTTTAGATTGCAACAATAATTTTCAAACCTGGTAATTCTGAATTGGGAGAGGCCTCTTTCACTTGTAAGGAAGAAATAAATACAAATCACAAAGAGTATGCATCATGTTGGTAGTAAACAAACATGTACTGGCTTTTCCTTTGGTGCTCCTCATTCTCCTCTTGCTATAAGCTTTGTTTCTGAGCAGTCAATCAGAGAGAAGTCTGTGACCCTCTAGATATATCTAGATCGTTCCCTTCCTTTAACCTCTTCCACTGAATGCCCCTTACAGGACAAATGCATGATCACAGGGCCCTTTCAGTTTGAATGAAAAGACTTTACAGATATTTAAACAGCTCAGAGGATACAAGAGCTTCCCCTCCAAAATATTTAATACCTCCAAAGTACCTACAGTAACTATATTTATTTTTTCCAAAATAGTAATTTATGAAAACATCCAGAATGCATTTTAGAACAGATGAAGCAAACACAAAACATCCTTTTTTTTGTTTTGGTTGTCTGCTTCAATATTTATGTTTATATTTATTTAAAATATTTTATTTCAGTTTAAGGAAAAAAGGATGTCTGGGACTTCACTGACAGCAAGTTTAATTCTACAGAAGACATATCGGAAAAATAGCATTTCCACACTTTCCACATACCTAATCGCAAATATGTAAAATGTATTATTCATCTCATAATGACTTGTGACAGTACATGTCGCGTATGAACCATGTGCGTGGGCAGCCGTGGGCACCCAGCCTAGGAGCCTGGGCAGCCAGGTTCCTAGACTGCCCAGAAAATTGTGAAGTGATGATTACTCATGTATTTCTTCAGAACTAGGAGCGTAATTTTTTAGAGCTTGCACTGAAGCCTATGCTGCCTAAACAGCATTGTTCTGCATCCTCATCTCATGCGCTCTGGACAGAGGTGGCTTCCACAGTCCATGGTTATCATGACATAAATTTGGCTCTC
The DNA here is from genome assembly GCF_035582795.1 of Mycteria americana. Classification (NCBI taxonomy): domain Eukaryota; kingdom Metazoa; phylum Chordata; class Aves; order Ciconiiformes; family Ciconiidae; genus Mycteria; species Mycteria americana. The sequence continues at coordinate 116,149,490 of NC_134366.1, read as the reverse complement.
TACAAACTGAATGTTTTCAGGCTACTGTGCTGACAGTGTACACAGAAAGGTTTTGAAGGTAATAAAATACTGAATCTCCATTCATCTTATCCCTTGGTCCTGACTGCTTTATGATCATATAATATATTGTACAACATCATTAACTACTTTTACACCTCTTTCAGTATTTTATGCCCTGTTACTTCATTTATTCTTTGAAAACATTTTTATAATTTCGTCATTATAAAATCAAATGACTGGTTCTTGCGCATCTAGAAAAGAGACTTGCAGATACTTTGTTAATTAACAATAATTAGTTGATGTTTGAATGGTGCTCTGCTGAAAGCATAATGAGGTGATTATTTTATTTATATTATCATATTATCAATGGACTAATATTGAGATTCTTTCTGGAGAGCACTGAGAAATCTGACTCCAGATTCATTTTTTCCAAGATTAGGGATATAAAACAAGAGCTAATTGGTCAAAGAGCTTTTTAACTTGCCCAAACTAGCTCCTGACATACATACAAATCAGGATTGAAGACTAGAGACAGGACATATGGCTGCTTTTGAACAGAGTGCATGAGCATCTGAATTTAGCTGTGTTTGTTGCAGGACACCAACAGAGAAAGCTGGTGTTTTCAGTACCGTTGGATGCTGCAGCTCTTTGCTTGTTAATCCATGTCTCATGAGAAACAGGGGCTTTCAGAATATAAGCTAAAACTATTGGCAGGCCAGCAGGGATCTTCTGAGTTACATCTCTTGGGATTTATAGTCTGGAACTTGCTTTTTGTCTTTGTAAATTTTTTTTCATTGGATGGCACAGGTGCCCAAAGTTTTCTTTAAGAGGTAATTAGTACAGTGAAGGCCCTTTTATTAGCTAATGTACCAATTATTTACATTACTCAAATGTAGAAATTTGAGAACTCAGATGTAGAAAATTGAGACTCATTATCCTCTCTGCCTGAGGACAGTCAAACCCACAAATCCTGGGGAAGGGTAAAGCTTCCATTCTGGCAGCTATTTTTTCGTGTGGATAAGACCAGGTTCTCCTGCTGGAGTTATGCTTTGGCACACTAATAATTCAGAGTCCTCTGGAAGAGAAAGGTGAGCAATTGAGGGAACAAACCTAAACCTGTATAACTAGTTTTTAGGAATTCACCAGGGAGGGAAGACAGCTGGTTTTGAAAAAAAGGAAAATTTTACCTACCTATCCTGCACTATGGCACTAAACACTAGCTTATGGGGAAGAGCTGAAGTGCCACCTGTGCCTGTTTTCTGTGTTGTATGTGCTGCTCACTCTAATAAACTGCGGTAAATATTTTCAGAGCAGGCTCATCACGTCAAGCAGATCCCTAGGCAGAAGAGGAGTATGCTGCTACTTCATCTGTGAATCTTGAAATATGGAGTGTGAGACTTGTTCTGAGTTACCCAGCACAGCTACAGCTGAAGTGTGGCAGAGTCAAAGGGGTGTTGGAGGTGCCTGGGCACCCTGCATACATATATGGAGTAGCTTGATTTCATCACTGCAATGAGTCTGCTCTGTCTGTGACCATGATGTAGTTAGGTCTTGATCGTGATCTTAGGTTCATCTTAAGCTGCTCTGCATATGTTTACCAAGTCTGGCTCTTTGGAGCTCCTGTGTGGTGCATTTGTAGTAGCTCTGACATGGCTAGCAAAGATCTACTTCATTTTGGCTGGGGGGCCCCTCTTGGACTGGGAGCTCATGATTTATGGTTGCAGTGATTTGAAACACTCCTGGGCACAAGTCTAGGTAGCTCTAGGTAGCCTGGTAACTTTTAATGGTAAATATCTATCACGTGTAGGTGTCTCTAGAGCAGGCAGTAGCTGAGCAGGTTTTTTTGAGCAAGGTTGCAAATTTTGCTTGGAGCAACTGAATTTACTTCTTGGATCTGTCTTTTAGTTCTTCTCAGCTAAGTTTGGTATTTTATATTTTAAGATGCCCTAAGGGGAGCTTAGATTTTCTTTCAGGTAACAGACGAATCACTTGCTATTATTCTAGTAAAGCTATTGAAATGACAGTAGAACTGTGGGTGGCTAAATTGTGAGTCAAGAGGTATATTTGAAATGATATTTGATATTATCATTGGACGTTTTATCCAGAACATTCATTGTCTTTAAAAATATTTTCCACATTGCCTCATTTAATACTCTGAAAGTTTTAATAGTACTGAATTGGCAAATGAAATTCAAAAGGGAGTTGAAAATTAAATCCTTTCTATCAAGGAAGTGATCACTTCAGGCTTTAAAGATAAAAAGTTTAATGTTCTAATCACAGGAAAATGGCATAAAAGTTCATATGCAATGCTATATAAGCAAAGTTTTTGATTGTTCTACACAAAATAATCTCTATCCTAGTTAAACTGATTATGGGCTGTATTTCTCAAATAGCTGCCTAACTTTCTGAGTTTCTTACAGTCTTTTAGGAACATTCCATGGTCTTGAGATGGGTGGGATTCTTGGTTCTTAATAAAAACTTGAAGGTTTTTATATTTTTTGTCTGCTGTCATGCCAGCTGTTCTGAAGTCAGACACTACCATGTTGGTTAATTTTATATGTTTCACAGATATTGTAGTGTACAGTGCAAACCGTATACTTTTGCACAAATTATTTTAAACAGTTTATTATTAGTGTGACATTGCCCAGTTACTTCACAGCCACATACTGATGGGTCTGTTTTAATGTTTACTCTGTCTGTAAGCAAAGCAGAATGGAAGTATTGTCTCCTTGATTATCCTGAATTGAGATGCAGAGACATTAAACTACCTTGCAGGACTGAGAGGTAGTTGTCATGTCAGCCTAATGCCTTTGCTAAACAAAATCCTCCCCGTTTGATGTTTTCCTGAGTCATGAAAGTAGGAGCAAGAATGACCCACATATATCCAATCTCTCGCCTTTCCCAAATGAAAACTTTACCAATATATTTTAAACAAAAGGAACTATCTCTAAAATGTGGAATTGCATTCAGGGCTCTAAATCATGCCATCTTCTCCAGGAATAGGCTCCAACGTCTGATCCTTCCTTCTTCAGGAGTTAGGTTCAAGAGTGACATTTTTAGTGAGATGCTGGCCACAGTGTCTAAGAAGAATCAGCAGCTGAACCTACATTGCTTTTGTAGGAAAATAAGTTGGAACAGAATGGCCCAATAAAGTATTCATTAGTAAAAAGGAGTAGGTTATGACGTTTTATGCCTATGCCAGTTACCTGCATGAATATTTCATTAACACGTTTTTACAGCTATCACAGAGATTATAGGTAGCTGTTGATTAGACCTCCTGCAACACAGTGATTATGTTTCTAAAGCAGCAAGGATATCTTATGCCTGTGGTGGGCAATCACTATTTCTGATTTTTATCAGCTTTCAAGAGTAATCAAGTGACAGTTACCAAGTACTGTAGCTGCGTTGCTGACTCAGAGTTGCCTTCTATGTATTTTAATTATGTTATGATCCCACTCGCTTCCTGGGGTGCCAAAAAACCTTTTACTGAGTTTTCAATGCCTGTTTTATTAGGTATGTCAGTTCAGTTTAAGTAGTCAGACACAAATGCCTTTCACTTTACATGCACACCAACAGGTAGTAAAAGCCTTAATGAGCATAGATTTTAAGCTGTAGTCAGTAATGAGTGTAGAGTGCAAGAGAGGGCATAAAACTTTGCAGTAGTTAAGATTATTTTTACTCTGGGAATGTTTTAATTTCAGAAGTTCAAAAATGCTTTTAAATTGACTTTTTTGTGTGTGGATTTAACTTTAATGTCGTGCTACATTTTTAAGAGGGCATAGAGGGGGTGGGCAGAAATGACATGTGAAGATGAAAATAAAAAGTAAATACCAATTATTTCAGTTTTATACCCATCATAAAAATATAGCATAGCAGATGCTTCCATGACATCTTTTAAAAGTTGGGTGTTTATTGTGTGCATATGTTCAACATCGAACATAATTCATTTTCCTCTGTTCATCTCAAATTAAGGAAAAAGTCAAGCATCAGCAACTCTACAGACAATGACAACAACAACAAGACCTACAAAATGTGAGGAAATGCAGAATGAGATGAAACAAGAAAAACAAAAGTGGTGAGTATGAAAGAGATGTGGCAGGTTGAAAAAAATAGAGATAAGAATAAAAAGCCACACAAAATAAGTGGAGGAAAATGTAAGACATTGACTCAGGAAATAAATTTTAAAATAGAAGAAATTCTTAAATGTGGTTCACTGAGCTCTGTTGTGATGGGAACAGAGCTGCTAAAGGGTGACAGTGCCTAAGACAGGTAACTGATATTTACTTTTCTTTCTCCCTATGCTGTCAGGAAGGAGTTGTTCATGTCTTGTTTTCACACATTATTAGAATGGTTTGATCCTGAAATGATGGGATTTGCATAAGAGAGAAAAAGCAGTTGGATAAAGTTTTTGTTGTGTGGGCACAGGAGAAAAATGTTTGAGCACTGCTACACATCCATGAAACATCCATCACCTCTGGATTCAGGAGACTCATTGTCTCCTGAATTCAGGAGACTCATTTTACATTTACCCTCCTGTAAAAGTGACCCTGCAAGTGTTCCTGCATCCCTGAAATTCACCACCGAAAGGTGACATGTAAGAGTGGCACAGAGCCACAGAAACAGGCCTTACACCAGCTTTTTACTGTGTCTAAGCCGCATGGATCGGTGCCATGCAGAAGTATAAGAGCTGGTGTTAAAAATCTGGCTATAAAGCTAGAAAGGGTGCAGGTGCTTCAGTGATGGGACACAGACTGTGTACAGCACTGCACTGATGAGGTGGTTATTCTACAGATGATGTCTGGGGCCAGCCTAACACCTCCATACCAGTGCTCTGTGCTGTGTAAACGTCCCTGCTCTTCTAGCCAGTGGGAAGAAACTGGTGCTGCATTGTGTTGTATGGCCAGAGTTACTCTCACGGACAGAATTACTCCTGTGATCTGGCACTTCTCAGTGGCTATAAATCTCCTCCAAGGGCATTAGGAGCTTGCACAAGTGCCTGGACACTGGTCCAGTGCCCACTTGCTTCAGGCTCTCAGAAGCATGACTTCAGGTCTTTTTAGCATAACTTAGCTTTTTGTCTTAATATAGAATTTCTTTCACTACTGTTGCTTTTAGGTCCTTGCAAGAATGTCTCAGCTAGCCATAAAAAAAGAATGGAACATATGGAACCAAGTTTTTTTTAGTGATTTTGATGGACAGTTCACAACAGCCCATTTTACTATTTACTTCTCAATAGGAGGAAGGCGAAGATGTGTAGGTGGATGACAGTCAAGGCTGTGGGCTTATCAGCTTGGCAGACTGCAGTATGGTGCAGTGCTACTTCAGATCGCCTTAGATGGGCTTGTTCACATCCCCAGGTTTTAGCCATAGCAGTGTGGGACAGAGTATCAGCTACTTTTCTTCACAAGGAAGTGCAGTGGAATATCGTTGACTGAACTGGTGCAGGTGGAGCATTGTGGCTGGACTGTGCTCACCTCCAAACTGGTCTGGGAATTTTTATGCTGCACTGCCAAGTAAACACCCAGTATAGAAAGCAGAGTGTCAGTAATAAGACTCACACAGTGAAAGGGTAGCAGGAACACTCAGGAAAAAAAGGTGGATTTCATTTGAGCCAAGATTTTACCTACGTGGTCTGTTGGATTCCCAGTCAATAAGCCTCAATAAAAACAAGCAGCACAACTGGCATACTATTCGGTAGCCCAGCAAGGACTAATGACTGAATGCACCTTGGACACAGGGTTACCCACACTCCATTTTGCGTATTAGGTTGTCCCTTCTGAAATAGGGTTGATGGAGCTTGGAGAAAGCAGAGAATGATGCTGACAGACTTGGGATTTACTCTGTGAAGAACTAAAAGGGCTTTAGTCTTCTCTGGGTTGTCAGTCTTGTGACCTTATGTAGCAATAAATGAATGTAAGATCAACAGAAAGGAAGGAGGGACTAATTCATGATATTCAGCAGAGGCCTTGAACAAATACTGTGATACTGAAGTTGCCCTACTGCATTCACCCTTATTGAGAATTGTGTATTCAAAAGATAAATATATGCAAGACTTCAGGGTCTGCCTGTATTACAAGCCATTTATTTCATTCCCTTGCTAAATGTTTTAAAGTAAGATTAAAGACTCTTTTTAAGATGGCTTTTTACTGAGCTGATGTATAATTTCCTTTCAGGGTATAAAGTGCCTTGATATGCTTCCATGACAAGGGACTTTATAAATTAGATTGAATTATACACAAACACAATACAATTTGTAATAGAGAGGTAGTTTTGTCTCTTTACTTTGCTTATATTTCACACTTCATATAAATGGAAATGTTTTATGCAAGCCAATTTCAATATCAGAATTAGGTATTTTGACACATTCTTTTAAGAACATAAAGCTGTGCTTTTTATCATGTTGGTTTAAAACAATTGTCTCAAAGGTACTGTTGGAAGATTTTGACAATTAAAATTGACATGAAAAAGCAGTTAATTTTGAGACCTGCATATGATCATCACATTGTATTTTGTAGAATGTATTCTTGCTTCTTATCTGCTAGCCCATCCGTTTTTCTAGGATGGGATGGCAACAGCAGTATGGCCAGTATGTCAGTAACACAGAGTTCTATATTTACAATTTATATGCCCATTTTTGTCTATTCACAAGGTAACAGCATCTGAGATGATGAGATTTTCTCACCTGTTCCAGTTTTTAGGAAGGCACTAGGTTAGTTTTTCAAGCTTGATATTTCTACAGTCCTTGGAAATATGGATCTTAATTTTTCGGTGGAAACCCCTCCCCAAAGGACAGACTTTACAATTAGTTCTGTCAATAATATTTTGTAAAACAAAATGAGACCCAAAAAGCTTTCCCTTTCCCCATGTAACTAATAAAGATTCCTAACTGCTTTTCATTAGCATTAAGCTTTCTCCTGGGGTCAGCGTTCATCAGCCTCATTACTTCTGCAACGTCCCAATTTGCTGTCACACTCTGCTTTGGAAATGCGTTTTAGTGGAACCTGTAAGTAGTACTGGGAAAGTGAATGAATGTATTTTAGGGCTGATGACAGTGTTAAAATGTCTTTTCCTATTTTTTACTGGTAATGCAAAGGAGAGGGGAAAAAAGGATGCTTTTTAGTTTACAGACCGAAGTCTGAGAATCTTAAAATCACCGTATTATGGCAGTACTATGAATTCCCATTTGTCTACTTCTTCACCAAAGTAAAAAGCTCGTTTCATGTACTTAAGCAATGGCTCCTAAGGTTACAAATCTAAATACAGAACTAGTTGCTCTTTGGCATATTTTTAAGGCAATAAACAGCTAGGAGGTCTATTAAAGTTAATGAAAAGAACTGCCAGGGTCTCAGCATTTTTGAAAACCAGGATGTTTATATTTAGGTATCTTTCTTTTTATATCCAAATGGGAAATTTTTGCATTTAATTTCTTGGTGAAAGAGGGAAGAGGTATTAAAACAGGAATTGCAGATACTGGCATTTCTGAGGGAAAATTGTTCTTTTCAAGATCTTCCTTTATATTATTGGCCCTATGCAAGCCGTACAACACTTTTATTTCTCCATTGTAAAAGTAATCCAAAACCATCTCTCAGAAAACAAATGCGTTTCACCATTCCTAACCAGTAAGCGTGATGTGCCACATGCATCATCACCTGGTCAGTTCTGCATTTAAATCTCTTCAGTCAAAACATACCAATTTATAGTGATAGAGGGTCTTTGCTTTGCAGTCTATGTTCTGACCCTTCAGCTCCTCAGTCAGCTCTGTAGAGACATGCCACAGCAGCATGAATGGTCAGACTTTTCTGCCTACAACTGCTCTCCCTCAGTATATATGCATGCAAATCACATGTGTTTAGGTTTTTCTTTTGCATGAGTGGAAAAGGGATAAAGGCATGCTGAAATTTCAGAAGAGGTTGAACAGTGGTGTTACAGCAACTACAGGACTTTTGAATGTTATACTTGAGACTGTAAGTTGCTGTGATGATTCTCTATGATGAATCTACCATTTGTATTTGGTGGGACATGGTAATAATGGGAAACAACACTTGGTTATTCTTGGCCTTTCTTTGCCTCATGTGTTTATTCTAAAATTAAGAATTAGTACTGATAGAAAGCAAAAACTTTGCAGCTGGTCCATTTAGCTTTGGGTAGCTCAACTTGAGTGTAGGAAAAGGAAAAGACCTATATACTCTTTAGGAATATCGAAGAATTTGCCAAGTGTTCACAAGACTGAAGAATGTGTCAATGATTGATTCTGCTAAGCCCTAAGTGGGAAATGTTTTCCTAGCTTACTTAAAACGGAGCTTTATTTTACATTCAGATCTTGACGCTTTGGACAGTCAGTTTAAAGCAATATTCTTCTTTCAGACCCTACCAAGCAGATCTCACCTTTGATAGTCTGTTCTGTATATCTTTCATGCTCAGAGATCTGTGCACATAAGGTGAGCAGGGTAATGGAGTTAAGCTCAGCCATGTAGATCTGAAAGAAAAATGTCTTTAACAAATGCTCCAGCCTGTTTCTTTTTCTTCGAGGAAACAGCATGCATTTAGAAGCCCTGATTTTTTTTCCAAGATGATGTATTTTCCTAAAGCCTTAGCTTGTATATGTTGAGTTCTTGTTTATGTAATTTAAAATGCAATAATGACAGAAACAGAAGCAAAGAGAATTAGCATACACTGATTATGCATAGTCAATAATGAACTTTAAGCGCTTTGTGAACAAATGCGAGGTAAATGTCACATAGCACTTAATAACAGAATGAAACAATAGGGTAAGAAAAACAACTAAATAGAAGTAAATAGAAGCAATAGAGGACATGAGGTTATAATTTAAAAATTGATTAGGGGATTCAAGATGTTCCAATTTACCATACAGAGAACCAGGTTTAATTGAGTCTCTCTTTCATAGGAAGGCTGTGAACTTAAAATGATCCCCGTGTCTTGCATTAGTAGCCTCTAATGAAACCTTAAACAAAATAGCTTTTAAAGAAGTAGTTAGGAGAATGACAAATCATTTTAATGAGAATTTGCAAAATTATATCCTGAAGATCAACTGTGATAAAGTAAGACAGCCATGGTAAATTACTTAGAATATTGCTAAAGCCAAATTCAGTCATACGGCATCACACAAGAAAGGGGACGCAAATCCTGACAGACCCAGAGAGACCCCTGGAAGATTTCATATGTATGTTGCGAAACCCTATGGTTATTGAAGAGTGAGAAAACTGAACAGACATACAGGAAGATTGCTGTCTATAAAACGACCTCTGCTCTCCAATTGTAAGTATCAGAGGATTCTGCCTTAGGAGAGTTGCAAGAGTATTGTAGGCTGATATGAGACAGGGTGTCTGCAAAGATTTTTTGGAAAGATTAAAAGAGAGCATTTAGTCCATCTCTACCCATATATAGGAGCAAGTGATTTAACTGGCCAGCAATTTAACTAATTTGTTCTTAAATCTTGAGCAGGAAGACTCTGTAGCCTCCTCACGTAATCTATCGCAATGCTTAGCTATCCTGAAGGTTGGAATTTTTTTCAGTCATGGAAATCAACACTTTATCTTACTCTTAATGAACATGGTGAATAAAAATAATAATTGCATTTTTTTTACACAAACTTCTAAACATCTAAAGAGCTCTACTGGGTCTCTTTTTTTATTTTGAACAATGCCAGTAATGTCAGCCTTTCCTTGTTTTTCCAAACACTATGTCATTTGTGCTTCTCCTCTGCCAGAATTCTTCCATTTATCTACAGCTTTTGTAAAGGCCTAATGTTGGGTAAACTTCTCAAGCTGAGGCCTTTATATTGATATTGATATAAACTAACTAAAACATATATAATTATATACACGTAAAAAGTTATGTCTCATTTCTTTCTCTGGGCTGTCTGGCTGATATGATACATCTGAGAATGACGTTTGCCTTTTTTTGGCTTGTGACAGAGTCACATGGCCGATTCTTTTTCATTCTGGGATCTGCTCTACAGCTATGTACTTTTTTTGTAGGTCTGCAGTCTTTCTACACTGATTTGACTGCCCCTGTGTTGGTCACATTTGCATGTTACCAATTTCATCAAATTCCACCAGACACCAGACCATTCCTTCATTCATGAAGCCTCATCTCAAATTCTGACTCTGTCATCCAAAATACTGCTACTTCAGGCTTGATGTCATTCACAAATTTTATAAGCACACTTTGAGTAGTTTAAATTAATTATGCCATTCATAAAAATTAAATGTATCACATCGAAGTAGTCGAATTTTGCATATGGTTACAACCTGGGGTGAAAGAAAGTTAGAAATGTTTAAAGAATTTTATGGGAGTTAAGATTAATATGTTTTCTTATATCCATTCATTCCAAAAGTACCATTTACTTGAAATTATGGGAACTTTTTCTTGACCTGTTGTGAGGAAAAAAGAAACACGTTATATATGATGATTGTATTATTTTAATTTTCCTTCATATATTTAAAATTATTAATGAATAGATTTTAATTAGATTTTGAAATGGTAGCTGAATAATAGGTCATGAACAATACATTGCTAGTCATTGACAGAAAGTATTTGTATCTGAGATTCAAAGCATCCTAAGTAATTTTTTATTCAACTTGACACAAGGAACGTGATCCATATCTTGTATGTGTCATAAATGTTGCTAGTTATTCTGTGTGATCCCACTTGTACACACAAAACTGATTAAGTCTCCAGTGAAACAGTTTCAGTATTGTCCTCATTTTAATTGAGTTTTGATATAAGTTGTTTAATAGAGAGTGGTTTATGAGCAACAAGTGTTGAATCATTCTTAAGACTCATATCGAAAGTGTACTGAAGTGGAAAGACAATGAAATTTTGAAGTTGAAATCAAAGGAAGTTTCATTTTTTGAGGGCAAATAATACAAGGCATGGAGCAAAAATACTCAAGAAACCACTTTTTAAATTCATCATATTAACATTGGTAAATGCATTTTGTCACTAGCCAATATTAAGGAAAGCTTCTAGGAGTGATCAGTGAAAGATGTGAAAGGTAGCAGAGCAAGGGGGTGTTAGTTCTGGAGAAAACTATGGAATGCATTCTATTTTGTCTATTGAAAAATGGTGGGGTTTTTATAACTTCAAAGTTCGATCAAACTTTAAAAACTCATATCTCATTTCAAATTTTTCCCTGCTTTGAGTGCGGAATTGGACCAGATAATCTCCAGATGCCCCTTGTAACCTTAATTAACCTATGATTATAGGCTAAGGGACATAGGCTATACGTTGTTCCATTCTTCCCTTCACCTGTTGGGCTGTTGCATTTCTCGGGTGGAGTTCCTGTAAGACCATAGGAACTATTCCTGTAATTAATCCAAGAGGAGGAGGAATTATTGGTCAGGTTGTTTCTTTTGACAGTCAGTGATGGTTTGTCACCTATCCTGAAAAAAAATAAGTGGTTATTTTTCACTTAGTATACCAGGAGAATTTCGGGGGGGGGGGAGGGGGGGCACAGAATGGAGAAATTTTGGTAGGAAAATGTAATATTAGGTTGACACATTTTAAGTAAAAAATGTTTGTATTACTGTAACTTAGGGGAGAAAAAACTTTCCTGAGTTGTTATCTCACACAAATAATTTTTGAGGAGAGCTGTCATTTGTGGAAGGAACTCTGTAATTCTGATTCTCACACGCTGTTCTTTCATAAAATCTCAATGCTTTTATGACAAAATTTGATTGGAAGACTTACCTATAGCTGGTGATGCCTTTCATGCATACACTAGCAGTATCAAAAAAGGGCTTTAGGCAATAGAAGTTGGCAAAAGTAGCTAATGTGTTGTAAGGAGAGATTTATTTTCATTGTATCTAGTTATGGTATCTATACCTTCAAAGCAAAGGAGTTGAATAGAAAGATGATTCATTTCGGCAAAGCTTACTAGTTTTTAATCTGTCCACAGATCTATAGTTTGGTGGAAGTTAAAGATAAAGCAGAAAGTTTTGTTTTAAAGTCCTTCAAGTAAAAAGTCCCTGTGGGTTTATTAAAGCTGAGCTTAAGATGGACAAATTCCTGAAGACTGCCATTCCAACTTCAATTCTATAATATTAATACTGTTTTTCAAGTTGCAGGAAGTTAATATATGAATATCTACTATCTGCAACAGGAATAAAAAGAGGAAAGGAAATATGCTTCCAAGTACCAGAGTAGCCTTTTTCCTTATATGCATTTTTCTTAGACTTACTTCTAACTAAAGAAAGCGTGGGTAATTTTGTCACCTTTATTTTTGTTACACTGAAATCTTGGTTCCCAATCTGTACCATTAGTTAGTTCCAAGGTAGCTCAACAAAAAGGAAGGCTATACAATTATATATATATATTTGCAAATCTCATTATTATGGAATTTAATTTTTACAGGAATGCTCAGGTGTACTAATAAGTTTATTATTATTATTATTAAACTAAACATTAAAATAGTATAATATGCTCCTACTTCAGTAAAAATATGATTTTATGTGGCTTATACATCTTTTTAGAGTACTGGGGGTAAAAAAAATCAGAAAAATAAGCAATGGTATCCAGAGAAGGCAACTGTAAATTCCACTGATTTTGAGAAACAGAATGGTGGAAAATGAGAAAATTGCATGAAGGCGGCTTTTATTTTGTTCTTATGAGTTTACTAAAAGCTTTCTTTTTTCCGCTTTCATCCCCTGGCACGTTGGTGATAAAAGTCTGTCTGTGTCATAATGCTCAGGTGTTATATTCTTTGTTACAGTACCCAGCATAACATCCTTTGAAGCACAACTTGGACTGTATGACTGTACCGTGGTATACTATTTGAAGGTTAACGAATGCATACAGACATTTTAATTGCTCAAATCTACAGTTCAGCTCTCCTGCAATTTATTCTAGTTCAGGAGAAACTTCAGAAGAATCACAGCATCCTCACTTTAGGCATATTGAAGCACCAGTTCTCAGTTGGTCAGTTTGTTCTTAATCATGGCAAGTGATGATTTTGTGTTCTGAAATGAGGATTTACTTAACTTCTAAATGTTTATAGGGTCTAAAACAGCTATAGAGACAACTGTGAATGAATGTTCTAAAAATTCTGTGCACTGAAAACCTCTCCCCGCTCCAAAAAAAAACCCCAGCAAGGAATATGGGTGTAAAACTTATCTGAATAGCCAAGACTGCAAAAGGATTTATCTGTTTCTTATTTGACTTCAATATACAACACTTTGCTCAATGAGTCACCTGAGGGTCAGTTTTTAATATTCTGTATTGTAGTTACTGCTTATGTTTAAGAAAAAATAACATCTGCTGACTGCTGCTGTTCCACCAAGGATCATGCTCAAAAACTTTTCATTTTGACTGGATATCTAAATAATGTTAATTCTGTATTTGTACTAATCTCTAAAGAGCACTGAAAATTCAGAGACAACATTGTTTTGTTATCTAAAGCAACCGTTAAGCTCTTAAAGGTGACCATTATAGATTGCACACCAAAATGCTTTCCATTCCTATTTGTGTCCTTGTTCTCAGTGAAGGTGTTTTCAGAAAACTAATCAATATTAAGCCCTCTAGTCCCCACCTTCTAATTGTCTAATTAGGCACAGAAATGTAACACAAACCACCAGGCTTTTTTTTTTCTTTTCACATTTACTTATTTCAGCTCTTCTCCCTAAGTAAGGTTATCTTGCTCCCTAAGTTTTAATTTATTAAGTGTTTCACCTGAAAGCAATCACCCTTGCAGTCAATTCCCGGAATAAAACATCTGCCTTTTCAGTTCAGACAGCCTATAAATGAAGAAATACACCAGGGAAACAGAATTATGTTCTCTTTCAGAAGGTAGAGGTGTTTTACTCAGGTGGTATTCCGGCATCAGTCAACCTGTTCTGTATTATGAATGAGCTCATTTTTGAACGGGGCTATGGACAACACAATTAGCATATGTTTCCCCAGCTCAGTTCCTAAGTTTCTTATGCTTCACATGTTCTTTATTAATCCTTTTTCCTATACTAATTGATCTTTACATGGGCTACTTGAGACTTGTAAGTCCTTCGACTGATAGCACTACTGGCCTTCAAATTTTCCTGAAGCATGTATTTACATGACAATTGTGGTTTTAGTGCTGTCTGAAAAAGCACATCTTACAGTTCTGCAAAGATGAACTCTTAATAAATTATTCCTACTGAGATCTTAAGGTTCTGTCTTGCATTTGAATGACTTCTTAACGTTTTAAGGTAAAATTGATACACAGGGCAAATTGTATCATAACAAAATAATCCAAGGAATTCATTTTCATAATATAATATGCATGAAAATTTGACATTTACATGTTAGATGCAGGACTGCAATTATCTCTGATTTACTAATCAATTTGCATTTAAGCTTTTTTATTTTTCCTTTGTGCATGGATTGAGAGACAACAGGCAAACAACTTAGTACAAACACAGAAGTATATATTTGAAGAACAGACAATATCCAAAATAACGGACAGATTTCTAGCATTTCTGTCAAACCTGTTTCTAGCATTCCCATTCAAGTGCGCAGGAGATTCCTTACTTAAAGCACGACATTTACAACTCTTCATTCTCCAGTATGGAAGGCAAACTTGAAGCTCTCAAACCGAAGATACCAGTCTATATATTGAGGTCAACTGGTATCCACAGCAGTGACCATGCTGAGGCCTAAGTTCTGCTTTACGCCAAGTGACTTCAACATTCCTGGTTGCTAGCACATGCTGAGATGCTGCTATTACTCTTGTGCATATACAGTAAACTAGAAGGGATATATTAATACATACCATGATGTTAGGATGAAACTTAAAGTCTCAGTTTTTCTACGGAGACAAACTCCTACAATCAATGTCTTATATCAACACTGTAGATTTTGACTGTTACTTGCTTCATGAATTGATAGGAGCTCTAAGGACTCATTTATTTCACCTTATTTATCCCTATTGTCCTTCAGGTACTCAGTTATCCAGAAAAATTTGTGAAAGAAAATAGATGTCAACAAGTATGAGTCTTTTTTCTACCAATATAATTAGTGAAATTTTACCTGGAGGATTAAAGTAAATAGAACAGTTTTTTGTTATCAGTATTATCCTCAACTACATATGTTCTTGGGTAGATATTATTGGTTATAGTTTTACAAAAGAAATTATAGAAATATTTAGATGAGTGCTTACCTGAGCAAGACATTAAAATTATAATATCACACATGTATTGCTAATCTCACCCAAAGATATTTTTGTAACATTTGGTATTTGCTACCTACAGTGAAAAGCAATACGAAATAGAACAATAATTACTTAATTGCTTTTGCAGGTAACTGATTTTGTAGGGTAGATTAATTTTTTTCCCTTTGGATGACTTCAGATCAGTTTTCCAGAGAAAAGGGAACAAATTAAACTCAATAACCTGACTTTTCTGTCACTCTTACCAAATAAATCTGGAATCAACGGAACTACTATTTCAATTGAATGAAAGATCAAAACCAACAATTTGTTTGAGATATTTTCTTCTTTTTGCAGCAGTTTCTGAATACCTTGCTATGCAGAAGGTTACACCAGACAGCTTTGTCTCTGGGGTGATTAGAGGATGAACTCCAGAAGTGTTCTGCTACTCCTGTGGATTTGACCAAAACATCATGTGTATGTGTGCATGTCTTTCTCTCCTTCATGCTTGCTTACTTACACATACCCCCCCGCCCCCCCCACCTGCCCTGCAGCATGTGAAAGCCACCTAAACCCTCTTGAAATAAAATAGACAATTAACAAATGCCTGCTATGCATTAACTTGGTAGGATATTTTCCTCAAGTGTCATTTGTGAGCTGTACATGCCGTTCCTGCAGAGGTGTGCAGAGAAGGCGAGAAGATGGTACGCATGCTTTATGTGAAGAGGGCTGCCATCAGAGTTTTAGTCTCCTCTGATTTCCCCACAGTTGAAAAGTAAGATTGCTCAGTTCTGCTGTTGCTGCTTCTAGCAACAGTGATGCAGAAGTTCAGATATATCTCTTTAACCAGTTATGAGTCACCTAGAAGTACTTTCCATATTTTTATTTTAGAAGTCAGCCAAAGCTGTTATATACATGAGTAGGTATGACAATAAATAGCCAGGGTGATGTGGAATCTCTGTGTGTCACATATTCCCTTTACAGCGCTGTTTTGTAATGGTAAATGCAACTGAGACAATGCCACCGAGGTCATGTGCAACACTTTGACATTGAAACATTGCAAAACGTGACTTAAGCCTATCAGAGCATGAATGATGCTGCTGCAAAGAAATTCACAGGATAGCTGTGCTACCCCGTAAGAAGATACTGCTGTACTGAAATTTCTGAGCTTTGGTTTTCAAGGCATGTAGTATGTTGTCAAACCTTGATATTACCTAATATTGAGCATCACAATGCTTTAACCTACACAGAAGAGTGATTCTGCATAATGAATGCAAGCCTGAGCTTCTACAGACCTCAATGGTCTGTCTTGCAGTCATGATGTAGCTAATGCTAAACAGCAACAATTTTTTGCATTGCAGGTGTTCACCAGCAAGCATTAACCTAATCCTAAATAATAACAACTCTATTTTACAACAGGTTTTGAGGATTGCAAATCTGTTATACTGCAATGAGCGTGAGGCTTTTACAAGTGTTTCCAAGGGGAAAAAAACCCCAAACGCACAGCACAAGTAGGATCACCCAGAATAGCTAATAGCATTTATGACACTCTTTACAGAATTTGGATCAAGGTCCATTCTGAGTTGTATCTGTGCTCTGAACTGGTAACCCATGCATGGTGTTTTACTACCAGGCTCTAAATCTCTATTTCTTAATTAATTAAACCCATATACATGTGATTAAAAAAATGGAAAATCTCATGATAAATGAGTGTCTATATATAAATACATTTCTGCAATGTGTGCGTGTGAAAAATATGATTCATTTTGTCAAAAGGTTCCATACTGAAATTGGCATGTTGACCCCAGATCTCAAAAGATATTTTATCACTCAGTAGACCAATGATTTCTCAAGTCAAGTACAGGAGATACTACTTCCTCTGCCAAAAGGACATTAACATTTTTAAAATGGAGAGGGTAGTGAACAGTCTAAAGAGAAGGAAAATAAAAAGTGCTTCCTGAATAAGGTCTGGATCAATAATATTTGTAAGGTAGGGGTTGGGGAATATGATAGAGTCTCTAAGAAACCTCCAAAAGGGAACAAGTATCAAAGCTGTTATGCCTTTTTTTCAGGGAAGGAAGGCTGACAATATGCAGCATTCAAAGGGTTTTGACTATTTAGCTCAGATAAGCATCTATAGCTTGCCAGTTGGTTGAGAAGGGAAGACAGAGTTGTATCTTAGATTAAATGTAATCGTCTTTCTTTTCTGTTATTTGTGTCTTTATGAATTTTTCAACTGTGTCATCCACCTAGGACTTTATAAATAAAGAAGCGTATGTCCTTACTTTAGTGTGGCTTGTTTAGCAGTAAAATCATAATAGTAGGCTAAGACCCAGAGAAGTGGAGATAATTTTAACTAGGGTTCTGGATATTTCAGGCAGAGGTGAATACTGAAGTTCAACGATTCAGGATTTCCAGAAGAAAAGAGAGTATAACTGTGTATCTGCACAGGTGTTTGAGAACCAGTATTGCAGTGTTCTGGGGAACCTTGATCTAAGATACCATGCTCAAAATTAATTTGCCAAGGTAAACAACCATTTCTGAGGTTAACTCTAGTCTCCGTCCTGACAGCATATAGCAGCAATGAAAGAAGCAGGCTGGGAAGACTTTCCTGAGTGAGTACTTGGCATCTGGTTAGGGCAGGAGTAAGTAATCATGGAGTATTCCTCCTTTGTAAACTTGGGAAAAAAGGAATATACTGGAGGTATATCTAGAAGTACAAAGGAGGTACATGCCAGCATTATTTAACATTAGAGGGAATCTAGGCTGTGACAGAGCTGTTGAGTTGCTGTAAGTCTGAAGGCCCCTTTTATCATGAGGCACTACCAAGGACTGTTTCATCTCTCACAACTATTCTCAAAGTGAAAAAAAAGTGGCTTAAAACAAATGCTAGGCTCATTTCTCCCAAGCCGTGGCATACATCCCAGATTTTTTTCTGTGTCATCATGAGACTCACAGAGAGCTCGGACCTTCTACAGGAAATGTCTTTGATAGTCAGAACCAGGAAAAATGCAAAGTCTGAATTTTCATTAAATGATGCAATATATTCCTGTGGGACTGCAGGTACTGAGAGCAGGTATTTCTAACCTACTACTCAGTTGTACCCATTGACAGCACTGAAGATTTTACAAACCTGTGAAATTCCTTACTTTAACATGCCTGACATATATTCAATATTAGAAAAATGATTAGAGGCATATCAGATGTCTAGAGAGGAAAGCAGAGCTCTGAGGTCAGAACATCTTCCCCTTTGCTTTTGTTTTTAATATTGTTTTCAGGGTTGGCTTTTCCCTTAATAACAGAGCAAGGCTTATGTTTCTCTGAATTCTTTCAGAGCTGTCTTTTCCCATTCATGAGTTGTCCTGTCCTCCTCCATTCCAGTCTCCTTCCCCAGAAACTAACTGCCATGTCTGTAGTAAGAGCAAAGTGGATGGCCTTTGTAGGGTACCAGGGATGGGCTCTGGAGGCAGACCAGGAAATTGTCTTGAAATTTGTGCGTACCTTCAGTCTGCTTCAGAAGCAAAGCACGCCTTCTCTTCTCCTGGATAGGATGAGAGGATAATGTTACTGTAGTTTCACCCCCTGAGCATTTCCATTTGCTTAATTTCTTTCCTTTACAGATTCTCAGTATAATATAAGTTATTAAAACATATTATCTTACCCCCTGAAGTCACTACAATTTCGTGTCAGGTGAAAAGATTCCTGTGTACTCCCTTTGAGATTCAACATATTGTTTAAGATGATGCAAACAGCTAAGATATCGTATTACTATGAAATTTAAACCCTTACACTTTTAACTACAACAGTTTTGGCACTATGTCTCTTATCTTGATCGCACAGCTTAACATCAGAACCAATTTTTTTTCTTCCTGTTGAACGTACATAAGATGTCTTTGAGCACCACAGGAACAAAATTTGAGGTACATGCGCATACTATCCTGGATGAAAATGGTTATACAGGTAAGATGCACTGCAGCAAACACACTAGCTTTCCACTTAGCTCCTGATCTCTTTGTTTTATTGTCAATGGTAGTAATAGTTACAAAGGTTGTATTACTACAACACTTAGCATCCTGGTCAAACAGAACAGGACCACACAGTTTTAGCTGTTGGGCAGACAGCAGGAAACCAAACTCCTGCCTCGCTTCCCCCCCACCAAGAATATCCTTGTGTTATCCCCCTCTATCTTAATACCCCTTATTAGCTTTGAGGTTTTATTGCATTAAATATTTGAGAACTTCTGGTTCTGAGACACTTGTGGAGTGAACATTGTGATATCTCTAGCTTATGAACTTCCACGCCAGTCTAAATCACTAATCCATTTGCTCCAATATTCCTCCTTTGACTATACCCATCTCAACCGGTTCAGAACATTTCCAATGGTGACCAACAGATAATTATGGACCAATGGAGTTATGTGAAATAATGTTCTCACTATTATCAGTACTTTAAAAATTAGCTTATAAATTCAGCAGAAGGATTTCTATTCTCCCCAAATCATTCAAACTAGAAGATGTTTTCTTGGCCAAAATACTGAATCTGACTTTGAATACTTTGTTTTCAATACACATTATTATTGACCATAACAATTACAGGTATGTAACACCTTTGACATAAAATTTTCAGTTCTAAAACAGTTTTTTTTTTTTCTTCCAGAATATTATATAGTTTGTCTGATTTTTCTCTGCACGCTTTGGAGATAATTGTTTGCATTTGCAATGTGTGCAGGCATAACATCTGCCTCAGAGTGAGTTGCTGTGTTCACTACTCAATGAAGCAATGAAGCATTTGAAACGCAGGAACATCCCTCAGACGTCGTTGCTAGTTAATGATTCTTCATGCTCTGAATGTTGCATCTCTTGCATCCTGTGTCTATTAATCTTAAAATGACACACCTTACATTACCAGTAGTCTCACTAAGAAATAAACCCAACAAAAACCTGAGAGGAATCTTTCAAGAAGATGTGTGTTCAAACAATAACGTCTGTTGATCATTCAAAAAAGAAAAAAAATGTTGAGAATATTGTTCTCCCTGTGTTCCTCTGTAAACAACAGACATTCAACTTGGAGCTAGTCATGGCTAATCAGCCTTCATACAGAGAACTCAAAATTATCAAAGGTTCTGCTGCTCTCTTCTGAATTAATATTTTTTCTTTTTCTTTTTTTTTTTTTCCAAATCCATCTTGATGTCTGGATATGTGGCATGCATTAGGTTAGTAGTCTGAACAACTGAGCAGATGTGAATAAAAATCTGTGATAAATGCAGTGTTCAGGAGGCATGGAACAAATCTAAAATGGTACACTAGTGAATTTAGACACAATTAAGAAAGAATTTGCAATCTGGTCAAAATGGGGGTGTGAACCAAAGAGTAACTTGCTCTTTTGGAAAGGATCAATACATTCTTAAAAGGCTGTTGGAGAACATTTTAAGGACGAGATATTTCAATCCAAATTTTAAACAACAATATATTTGGGTTTATTTTGGCATTTACTTAGTACTCTAGCTAAAACATTACCACTCCTAACTGATGTATGCTTTATAGTCAAGGCTTTAAATAACAAGATATGTTTTAGTGATTAAGCTCTTTGTGTGAAACACTGTATGGTAGTCTGAAAAAGGAGAGGTGAGTAGATTTGCAGTAACCTATATAGAATGGCCTGGGAGTTACACTGTAGAGCTTCCCAATAGGATTTGACTGGCTTTTCTTTCTTAGATCCTGAATGCAAACTAAATAGAGTGCTTTGCATTAAATATCACCTTAGCAAAAAAATCACCTTGAAGGCTGCCATCAAGGAAAAACGAAGAAAGAGAAGGCAGCAGGGAAACTCTTGCATGGTGAACTATCATCTCAGTACAAATGACTCCAATAGTTAGAGAAAAGTCAGGGTCTCATTGCTTTTTGAATGCTGCAATAGTCTATTATAATA
The DNA here is from genome assembly GCF_035582795.1 of Mycteria americana. Lineage (NCBI taxonomy): Eukaryota > Metazoa > Chordata > Aves > Ciconiiformes > Ciconiidae > Mycteria > Mycteria americana. Next base: position 116,128,423 of record NC_134366.1, on the reverse strand, counting down.
TTTACTTTGAATTACAAAATTTCTCAGAATAATACAAAAAGCTTTACCCCAACACATTTTATAGCAATATTAAACCTTAAAAAGAGATTAAATCATGTAGAAATTGAAAGATTAGGATTTTTAAAACCCACTTACCTGTATCAAAGAGGATCATAATGAATTCTGACTGGTAAGATTCAGAAAGTTCTTACCAAGCTAAAACCTGAATTGTATTGTTTAATAAAAATAAAAATTTTAATTAATTATTTTTTCCAAGGTCGTACAATACAAAACAACTTAATATTTGTGTGTCAGAGTACTAAAGAATATTAAGAGGTTCTAAGCATTAGGTATTCTTGTCAAGTATTTGCAAGTCTTTCCTTCCTCTATCTTCAGGTTTTTGAACTGGCTTAAAAGCCAAAATGACCATTTAAAAATGATTCTTTTTTGTAGTTGTTGTTTGCAACCAGGCTGTCCCTAAAAGACATCAGGGTGGAAAAAGAATATTAAAACAATACTGTATTTTGAAAATTGAAGGATCACACATAATTCACAGAAATATCCTTTTCAAAGTAACAGAAATTTGAAATCTGTGGAGGTTGTCCTGAACTAATTCAGATTTCAGTTTGTTAACAACTGTGGTAGAAGCTGACACTAAGAACACAAGATTACATGACAAGTGGATCAGAAATTCCTAAAATACTCATGCCTTAAAATATGTAAGTGGAAAGTAAAAGAGAACATGGTTTATCTGACTTCAGAGTAATGGATTGATTTCCGCATAAAAAACCAAGTTCTAGGGTGGTTTTTCTTTTGTCTTAGGAGACTATTTTTCTTTAACAGTGCTTATTTCAACTAAAACAAAAGAAAAATCATTTGCATCTAATCCATTATGGGTCTGATCCAGAGCTTGTGGAAATCAGCCATCCAGTAAACTTGCATGGGCTTGGATCAGGCCATATATGAAGGAAGAAAATGCTTCTGACCCCAAGAAAAACAAGCTTGTTAAACATTACTGGAAATCTTGCATATCTGGAGGAACAGCAATATGATATAGACAGAATTTAACTTGTATGTTGAGAATGTGAAGCTGACTTACCAGATGCTGAACTACAAAATGAATATAAAGGTGAGACTTAACAAATAGTATCATAAAGCTTTATCTTAACTAACCATATTCACAAAGTGTAAGATAGTGGCTAACACCAGATTTATGGTGATTCTACCTTAATCACATATTTCTATTTCTGCTTATTCAAAAGTTCTTTGATGCCAATATAATTATAGATGGTTTTACTTGGTGTGTTGCATACAATGTTGTTAGTGCATTATTCTACTTTCAGATGCCTACAATTATTTAAAACATATATATCTATGGATTTCAGCATGGTTCATTTGCAGTATATTTGTTATCCTCTGTCAACTGCTTTAATCAGCACCCTGGCAAAAAGCACTAAATGTTTTTGAACATAGCAGACATCCACCCTACTGAAGATGCAGGGAAGTATATGCTTCATTTTCATTCAGTTTAAATCGGAATGACTTAATACTAAACAATGAAAAAACTGTATCAGAAAATGGTTTGAGTATTACACTGCTTTTTCTTTTTATTTGTTGCCTGTTAATTATAAGTGAATTGAATCAAGCAGTTGTCCTTAAGGTGTCGGTATTAGCACCCAGGTTTGCAGAAAGCTTCTCAAATAGTCCAGAACAGAAATATGCAAACATATACCACTTGCTATTTTGGAGTTAAAAGCAGTGTAGGAAACCAACTTTCAGAATGCTGCTATTGAAATAGAGTGGGATAGAAAGCATTGTAATAAAATTGCCAAAGGGAGTAAGTTATCAGGGCAAATCCTGCACCATTCAAATACTAAATCTTGTTTTGCATTCCAGCAAGCAGAAAAAAAGGGAGACGCAACAAAGAAAACAGACATCATCTTAGATTAGCCCAACGTAAATGAAAGAAAGAAAGAAAGCTGAAAATTGTAGAAGAGTTGATTTCACTACATGTTTATGTTAATAGGGTATTTGACTTTTGAATGCTTCATAAACCTTGTTATGTTCAGTGCTATTTGAGGTAGTAAAACAGCTGGAACTCTGCCAGAAGCTTTAATTGGAATCAGCTTAGCAGGAGCTGACAAGGTTTCCTAGTGTTTAGTTTCAAACTTATTATAAAAATGCAAAATTATGTGCTATTTATTTTCTATTCCTCTTTGGTGTATGCCCATAAAGGTGAGACATAGCTGTGCTAGAAAATTGAGTAATTTTTTCTCACATGCCCCAGGCCAGTGTTTTGAAGAGGGCAGTGTGGGTACTGTCGCTTATAATTAGACGTTTCCTCACACAGGAGGCTGCAGAGACTCACCAGAGAACTCTCTTTTTTTTTTGCACAGCTTGTTTATTGATTAGGCCAGCGTGTCAGACGGCCACAATAACACCTCTGTTAGCAGTATGTGACTAGGCAATGGGATCAGAGGGCATCACCAAAGAAACATTCAGAGGAGTAGTCTGATTACACTCTTCACCTAACCATAAAATAGGGGGCTGCAGGCAGGGCGTCTTGCCATACAGAACGAAGGAATTATTGTTGCACCAGTAGCAGGCTTGTCCTGCAGCCCTGCAGGCTTGTCCATATGGGAGGACCCGAAAGATAGAATTTTGTCCCAGGAAGCAACTGCAGTGTTTGAGCCTTTGAAACTGATTAAAAACTTTGATCCAGGACTATTAAAAAAAGATTGTTCATTCATTATCTATAGCTACAAATTAATAGATTAAAAAAGTCTTTCTCCCTTCAGATTGTCTGCATGATCTCTTGGAATTCTGTACTTCATAAATGTAGGTCATACGAATACGTAACAAACACAGATAAATGACTTCCACCAAGGCTGTTAAGACAGGAATGAATCCCAAGATAACGTTACATTGTCAAGAGGCCAAAAGTAGTCAAGAAAGTCATGTCTGGAAAACACAGCTTTCAGAGTTTTAATAGAAAATCTTCACCTTGGGAAACTTCTAGTTCATGGAATATACGCCCCCCCCCCCCCCCCCCCAAGCCATTTTCGGCAGGCTATTTGCCGTCACTAACAAACCTCATCACAAACACTACTGCTGCCTGAAATGCAGTTCCTTCTCAACTTCAATGTTTAAATAGATAAAGTGAAAGTAAGAATAGGAAATAGCAAAAGTCGTCTTTGTTTGCTATTTGCAATTAGTTTGAAACATCACGGCTGGGCAGCATAAAGGTACTGAGATGCAATAATTCCTCCAGGGCCAACAGAATAGCTTGACAGCCTTGCTCCCAGCCACAGGCTCAGGTTTTGCAAAGACTTGAATCAGAAGGCTGCATCTGTAATCTCAGACCCGGGAATGCTTTTGAGTTCTCCGGCCTGCGGGTCTGAGGGAAAGCCAGATCATCTGACAACTTAGCGTTAGCTCAGTGCTGCAACCCAACAAATATGATTTTGACATTACTTGTAAAAGGACACAGGCTTTGTACTGACCTAATAGTGCAGTGCTTCAGGACTTGTCTGGGCTTGCTTTGACCTGAGCTGATTTTTAGCTTGTTTTAGCTATCATAGCAATTGTCTACCAGTCAGGTGACTACTGCCTAAATCTGCCTTAGCTAATTTTTTCACTGTTGCACAGTGCAGTGCATAATGTTAATTAATAGACAGTAATAATAACTAGTAATTCTATGTAGACTGAACTCTTTGTGACCCTAGAATAAAATTGTACTGTAAGAAAGTATATGCATAGGATAATACAGAGGCTTCAGACTGTAAAAACCCATACATCTTCATGGTCAGCTACTGCTTACTAAAGGGATGCAGCCCTGAGAGACAGGTAAATCAGCTCTAGGGTAGCAGAGAGAACAGAAAAACAAGTATAATGTGGAATTCGGAACCAAGGAAGAAAGTGAGAGAAAGCACATGCTGTTAGATAATGTAAAAAAATTAATGCCAAGTGGACCCAAAATTGAGAAGAGAGGTACCCACATCATCGTTTTCACAATCCTCCTGTCAGAAGTTGGCGTGCTGAGGAATCATTGTACCTCCCTCCCCTACTCTTCTTGAGGAAGCCAGCAGGGGACTGGAAGGTGAACATAACACCAGAGGAAAGGTATGTATATGTGCAATACCTGTAGCAGTATGATTAAGGAATTTTTCCAGTAATAGTTAGGTAATTCAGACTATGACTTTTAGTTTAATTGCAACTGAAATAATAACTGTTTATTGTGTTTGATTAGGCTGTGTCATGGTTTAGCCCCAGCCGGCAGCTAAACACCACGCAGCCGCTCGCTCACTCCCCCTTGGTGGGACGGGGGAGAGAATCGGAAGAGCAAAAGTAAGAAAACTCGTGGGTTGACATAAGAACAGTTTAATGGGTAAAGCAAAAGCCGCGCACACAAGCAAAGCAAAGCAAGGAATTCCTTCACTCCTTCCCATGGGCAGGCAGGTGTTCAGCCATCTCCAGGAAAGCAGGGCTCCATCACGCGTAATGGTTACTTGGGAAGACAAACAGCATCACTCTGAATGTCCCCCCTTCCTTCTTCTTCCCCAGCTTTATATACTGAGCATGACGTCATGTGGTATGGAATAGCCCTTTGGTCAGTCTGGATCACCTATCCTGGCTGTGTCCCCTCCCAGCTTCTTCTGCACCTGGCAGAGCATGGGGAGCTGAAAAGTCCTTGACCAGTGCAGCAACAACTAAAACATCTCTGTATTATCAACACTGTTCTCAGCACAAATCCAAAACATAGCCCCACACCAGCCACTATAAAGAAAATTAACTGTATCTCAGCTGAAACCAGGACAGGCTGTTAAGACTTTAGTTAGACTAACAATACATTCTTGGCTCTGCATATAAGCTGTGGCGTCTTTTTGCCCAGAACAAGATTTTGAATGTAAGAATGAGTGCCACATGTATGCACCTTGGTTTCTCTGGAGAGGAGTAAATGAGTCTGTGGGACAAGGACAATAAAGTCTGTATTTGAAAACTGGTAAGATCATATGGTTATGTATTTATCATTCCTTTAACATTAAAAACCATTCATTGTCTATCCCAACTGCTGCTCACTCCAATCCCATATTCATTAAGATTACTAATTTTACATATTTAGTTGTTTCTCAGGGATCTCACCCTGCAGGAAAGTGATAAAATCTACTGAATTAAACTCATGCCTGCCTTAATAATTTACTATCTGAACTAGTTGTACTGTAAATGAACTTCAGTCTATGTCTAGAAGTATCAGCAAGTAGCAGCGAGAGTGTGATTTGGTAAACTGTAGCTAATGAGAAAGTGAAGCAAGTAACAAAAAGAGATAAAGTGCTTCCTTCTCCTCTGAAGGCAGAATTAAATGAGAAGAAGATTTGCCCCAGTGTTCTATAATTTCCTAAAATTCTATTCCCAGTTTTCTAACTACTGGAGCTCCACAAAGAGAGAAATAAAAAGATTAAGTTTTCTTTTTGTAGTCCCCAACAGACATCCAGACTGACTCTGATGGTAAAATAAGGTTGTAAGAAAGCAAGACTCACCAGCCCTCATGGTTCTTGTATGAGTTTGGTAAATAAGCAGCAATTGGAAGCCAGGGTTTGTTTATGCTCTATTTGTCTTGTTTGGTGCAAAGACTTTTTGCCTGCCCTTGCAAAAGAGCAGTTGAGAGAGTAGCTGACATAACTGGGCCAATTGTTTTTTGTTCTAGGGTGCTCTGTAGAGCACATGAAAGCAATCTTCTGTGTTCAGCATGTGGCTGATAAAGTTCAGTATTTTCCACGATGATAATCATACTTCATGTAGGAACACCTTTCTTAGCATCAGCCAGAAACAGGAAGCAACACAAGTCACGTCAATAGCTAATTCCATGTTGCATCACTTCATTTTCAGACTGCAAAGATAAATGTTATTCATATACTTTTTCTCTGCAATGCTGTAACTGCATTACAGTGGGAATGAAATTTCCCTTCTTTAGGTGCCAGAAAGGGTAGCCACTTTAAAGGTAAGAAAGAGTTTATTTGAGGGCCTAAAATCATCCTCCTGCTGCAGAGAAACAAAGCTGAACAGTGCTGTCTGACTGAGCAGCTGACAAGAGATGAACAGAAGCTGAACATCTAGTGACTACCAGCAGACAGCAGGCAAGGTCGAACAACAGGAACTGAATGAGGGGGAAGCAAGCAGAAAACAAATTAGAGAACGAGCTTTGCACAGAGGCAGAGGAATGCATTTAAAAACCTGTAAAGGTACTGCAAAACTAGAGGAAATACACTTTTGAGCTCTGCATGTTTGAAGTTCATATTTGCTTATTCTTTTTTTAAGGAGTGGTGAATGCACAATGGATGTGCCTTCCTAAATATCTCCTTTCCCTTGATGTTTTCACAGAGCCACGTGCGCTAAGTGAAGCATATGTGAGTGGTGGTAAATCATCATCAGACACTATAATATCCATCTATGCAATCACTTCTCTGGGAAGAAAAAAGTTCGTGAAAATGGAAAAAAAATGCAATTCCTTAAATCGTATCAGTATTTGAGTGCTGTATATGGTTAGCTTGCTTCATTGAAATAGCTCTGAACGGTCTATTGTACATTCACCTGTTAAGAATCTTATTTTTTCCCCTGTACAGACAGGTAGGTTACGTGATACACAGCATGGTCGAATGTGGCCATCATACAATGCAGTTGAATCACGTTGTCCGTATAATGATCAAGATTAATTTGTGCGTGTGCTCTTTGCTGATCTGTGGCAGCCCCTGTGGAGGCTAAAAACAGAAGCACTCAGGCTGAGTTTAGGAAGGAAAATAGTTAGACAAAGTGGGAAATACTAGACAACTTTCTGTTTTAAAGATATTGTACAACAGATAATACAAGGATGCCTCATCAGCTTTATATGTAAATTCCATATAATTTTTTAAGAATCTAAAACTTGGTGTGTGTTCAGTGAGCAGGGGACAGAGAGAAAGGGAGAAAAGCAATGCTTGATCAAGATTAGTGAGATTAGATTTTCCTGAAGACAAATGCAGATGTTTGTAGCAGGCACTATTGCTTAATGTCAACACTCAAATGTTTACAGACACAGGGTACAGCTGCTGACAGCCACTTTAAAGTCTATGCGACTAAAAGTGGTGCTGAGACACTCACTGTGTTTACTCTGTCGCTATTGATTACACATGGCTCTGTTGAAGCCACAGTACCAGGGCCATGCTTTTAACACACCTTTGACCCCAGCTAAAGCTTTTTTGCTTGCTCAGACTCATAAAACCCTAGGAAGGATATTTTATCGGGATAACCAGGCTGTAGCAATTCCAGCACTTGCGCTAGGCTATAGCGTCCACATGCAAGAGAGCCCTTCGTTACTCATTGGGGTTATGAGCATGGTGGACCGTCTTCATACAACCCTCCATTAGCCACTTTGTATGTGCTATGTACGAGAAAAGCCAACTCATTCTTGCTTCTTAAATCAATCCCATCATGTCTAAACTGACCGTTTTTCATCTAATTCTATGGGTTTTGTAACATTTCAAAAGGTTGTAAATATTCGAGGAGGCGATATCTTTTACAAATACTAAAACCTGGCAGATCAGTCGTGTAGCCAATGTACGTGCATTTGGTATTCCTAGCGTGCCCTGCAAAGTGCTACCCTGTGAACCGCCCTTTGGCTTCTGAGAAATGTCGCAGAGAATTTTTCCTCTTGCCAAGGTTTTTCTTACCAAATCCTACTTCCTGTAAGGAAAGGTGACTGCTAGCATGGTATTACTTATTTCTAATCTAAATGCCTCTCTAAAATATTGTGACTATATGAATAGTTATACATGTGAATAGGAAAGGAGCTGTATGGGTGGCCATGTATGTGACAGAAATCTGGTTGCTACCAGCATGTGTTGGGTATTTATTTTTGAAGCTGTGAAGCTATGTCACACTAAAAAATTCAGAAATGTGGAAACTATACTTTACCATAGGGATTATTTTGCTAAACAAGCACATTTGAAACAACTCAAGGTGTACTTCAAAGGGATTTCTATATTTAAAATGAGTTTGTTTTCTCATGGAAAAAAATAGGGTAATTTACAGACTGATGAATTTTGTGACGTGCAACTTACAGAAAGGGGATTCAATGTATTGTTTCAATTATCACTTAATGACGTACATCATTTATTAACCGGACAGTCTAGTTGCTTGTTCATCACTTCTGGCAGGATGAGACAGGAAACCGCTGCCAGCTGTTGATGTTCTGCCTTTCTTTTGAAACTCTCTGTGTTTAGGGAACAGCAAGAAGCCAAACTCCTTACAGGAGGAGTTTTGGGGACTGAAAGGCGGTCTCTGGTCCTAAACTCTGTGATAAATTAGGAAATGAAGTTGTCTGAGTGAACATGTTATTGCAGGCTGCTTAAATAAAGGAATGTAGGTTACTGAGGAAAAGCCCACAACAGAGACTTCTGTTTATGTGTTTTACAGATCAATTTTGTGACAACATTGCTATACCATAGTGTGCATTAAATAAACTCTTGAGGAGTTAGCATAAGCCATATGAGCAAAAAAAAGTCCCGTCCCCCGTGTCCCCATCCCTCCCTCCCCATATCTACAATAGAAAGGTTTTAGTCTGTGCTGTGATATGCATGCACAGACTAAACGAGAGATAATCTCACTGAATTGTCACAAGCTGTGAATAGGTAGACCAGGTTACTCATTACCTTCCTTTTACAGAAGAAATTATTATTGTTAAATAGAGAATTAGTTTGCCTCTTTTTCAGAAGGGTGAGGAAAGTCAAGCAGACAGGACACCTCTGTGTAAAAAGGAGCCGATGTGAACTGTCAGTACTGGTTCCTTTTAATTAAGTAGAGACAAGCTCCTGATAGACAGGAACAAGTCTAAAGCATAGCTTTTTCAGGTAAGAAGTATTATTGCCATTTCCTTGTCTGGACATATAATCCAATGAAACCAGAAAACAAAGCTGAACGTGTATATCAGCAAGGATTTCCTATATTATAAGGGAACAGTGAAAGAGGATTCAAACCCCAATCTTTCTTTCTCTTCTCTTATCACAGAGGTTATAGAGAGATTCTATTTTTCTCCCTTGTCCGGTTCAACTGGGACTTGATGTCTCTTTGCATCCTGGATGGCAGAGGTGGAAATACAAGTCGCTTAAACCTGTGTCATCTTTCAAAGATCCTAGGCACTGTTCTCTTCATTACAGTGACACCACTGCTCATGGACAGATGTCCTTAAACAGATGCTATTACACTGTTGGTTTTTTCTTTTTAAATTTTCTTTAGTTTGCCACAAGACTGTAGAAATAATTCGTATTGCAACAGAACTGAACTATTTCAAAATATTGCTTATTTACCAGTAGTATAAATAGGTAATCTTAGTACAGTCACCTGATGCTAGGATTTTCAAAACAGTGTGGTGCATTATTCCTTTAGACTGCCTAGAAAATCCCAGCCTGGGATGTTAGCAGCATACAGGAAATATTAAGAATACAGATATGTCAGGAGTTTTACATAATTATATATAAGATTTATAAGTATTTAGCTTAATCCCAGGAATTTTGAAGCTTAACTTGCTTTAAGTGGTTCACAGACTTTGTAAGGCGTAAATTGCACTCAGAAAGTCAAGGTGGTTTTTTCCACAATTGTTTTCCCCCTTAGAAAATTTTGTTAGTGCAGATCAAAACTTTTTGCATAAACTGCTGTTTTATGTATCTTCTATAAACTTCAGACAACTCTTTCCTGAAATAATCTTGTCTCTTCACACGGTAATTGTTATAGCCCTCTGCTGGGGCAGAATTATCTACCTTTTCTCACCAAATCTCATTATTTGAACAGATAGAGCAGTGTTTAATTGTCTCCACACTAACGACCCTTGCTAATCAAACACTTTTTAAAGCACTTGGCTGATTCTTTGATAAAAACTGAAAGGATCAGCAAATCTCTGGGAGAAGTCAGCAGGCATAACCAGCATGCCTATCTTTCAGGTTTCTATTGAGACTTTTCCTGCACATCGATTTTATGAACATGCATGTGTGTGCTAAGTTATTTTGCTCAACATTTGTCAAGGGGAGCACAAAGATATAAAACTGCTTGGAAATTCACTCAGGGAAAAAAAGTTTTGTTGGAGAATTCCTGTTAGTTGAACCTAAGATGGTTTTGACATTTAGATTCAGTGATCTTTCAAGAAATTAGAGGCAGGATTCCCAGGGAGCCCTGCAGGGTCTACTGCATAGGCACCAAAGTACAAATCTACAGCTGTAGGGTAGGAGTTAGCTGACAGCCTGGGACTCACCACCCTGACAGCGGGGTCAGGTCTGGGTGTCAGGGATCTTCCATGGTCTGTGGCAGTTTTGCTGATCAGTGTCTCCCAAGCCGCTCGCCATACAGCTGACATAATACCCAACTTAAACCTGGGGTATCCTTGTATTGGCTCTGGCCCTGAGGCTAAAGACTTTCAGGCTCCTTTCTCAAACAAAGCCACAAACCTGTTATTTTTTATTAGGATGGACTTTCTAGCTCCAGGCAATGCTCTGGTCTACTTCAGAATAGTAGGTAGGTGACTCTGGCAACCGCTACAAGAAACTCATGCTCTGTGTGAATAAAAAAAGTCAAATATCTAGGCACAATTTCCTCTGCTGTAAACCAGAAATCTTATTACCAACTTACACACCTCTATCAATGTTTTGTGATCCCTGGATGAAAGGCCCTGCATATTATTACATTATCCTTGTTCCATGCAGTATGTCAAGACCTGAGTTTGGTCCTGCAGTATGCTTCCTTAAACTCTGTCAATTGCATGGTGTCTGGCACTGCTGAATTAATTTAGAATATCTGTCTTACGAATGTGCAGAGGCACTGGTTTAAAAAAAAAATAGGCAGGAAAAAGCCTTAGTAACAGAAGTGACAAATACTTTTGGAAGCAGTCCTAATCAAATTTTAGCTTTTGAATTTTATGACTGAAGAACTTTATGTAAGAAAAAACCTTGATGAGACTTATGGGTGATTATTGCACTGGCTTTTTTCATTCTTCCATGTGGGTTTAAGGAAAGCTTCATTTTTTGCATGCTCCTTGTTGAACCTGCAGAATAGAAAGCAGTCTGCAAAGAGAAGTCCAACAAAATTATCATTTACTACCAGTATTTTCTCTGAAGATATCTTTCTTTTAGTAAGCTTATCCTGGAGCTCTTTTCCCAACCAGTGTTCTCCCAGTTCAGCTTCACAACCTCATTTTGCAGGGCTTGTTCTATATTTTCACTTTATAATAACTTTAAATTGATAAAGGTTACTGGTTCAGTCTTAAAATCATAGCCATCCAGTGTGTCACTATTGTCAGTATATGTCATCCTTACAATGTCCTTGTGAAACAGATAAATAATCTGGGTCTGTATTATGGATGGGAAAGAGCACACACACAATACACACAGACCGTGTTGCAAGACTCTTAAGTTAGTACTGGTTTCATTGTACCTCCATAAGAAACACCACGTAGAGCTATTTGGTCGGTCCCAGTGCAGGTACTTTGAGTTGCAGAACCAGAAATTTATTCTGTTACCCATCATAGGGTTATCTGGTGTGGAGGCAGGGTCCAAATTTTGTTCCTGAATTTAACTGGAGTGGTCTTAATTCTAATCTATGATGTAGACACACTTTGAGATGTGAAAAAGAAAGACCTAGCCCCTCAAAAGTATATAAGACACTTAACTCCCACTGAATTATTTAAGTGGAAGTTAAGCACCCACAACCCTGTGAGGATCAGGGTCTTTCTGATTTAGTCATGGTCCTAAAGGCCAAGCAGGGAACTGGTTCCACCATCCATGCCTGAGGTTAATGCTGTTGCCACCCGACCATTCTAATGAGGTTTTTCTTCCAAGCTATTTTGGCAGGAATCTATAGATGAAAGGGCTTACGTGCTTTTGAAGCTCTCAGATTTGACAGAAATGGTTCCTGCTGCAACTGAAAGCATCTCTAGAAATGTCTCATACCTTGGTCACCTGTAAAGGAAAGCTTGCACATTTTTTCCAACATCACACTAGGGCTAGTCTGGCAGCACGTGTATAGAGAAGAGTGTTTGATCTGAACATTTCTGCAAATAGATACAGAGTAGCCAGTTGGAACAGTAAAAAACCTGCACACACAATTTTGCTGGGTCCACCCTCAAAATATACTTTTATGGAATAGCAGCAGAGCAGAGAATAGAGCCTAAATCCAAAAAACCCAAAGCATATTATCTTTGGTTTTTTTGTTAACTTCAGACTCAGCTTTTCTGAAGTCTTTTTTTTCCCTCCAAAGCCATTCTGCACATTTCTCTTATTGCAGTTAAACAAAACAAATGAAACATTACTAAAACAAGAATGACAAAACATTTCCTTTTTAAAAAAATGTTTCCTACTTCTTGCTGTAATAATTTATCCACATGATTTGGATTTGGCAAGACTGCCAGAGGAATGACCTTGTTCAGTACTTCAATTTATGTTTTCATCTTCAAGAATTTGAGGTGGCTTATGAGCCAGCAAATGTAAAATACAAGAACACATCTTAAAGCAAATACATTTCTTTTATTGAATAAATAGAAAATCGCAGCTTCTTATATGGCAGAAGCCCTAAACTATAAGAGTATAATAAAATCAAACCTGAAATTTCCAGTTTTATGTTATATTTTTCTCTTGTCGGAGGGAAACCTAATAAGCACTGCCTTTGGTAGAAGGCATCTAAAAGAAAAGTAAATGAAAGGGAAAATAAGTTAGGGGTTTTTTTTTTTTTTTGGTACCATTGTGAAGACTTTCATTATTGACATTATTTTATTGAGGGCAAAAAGTTTTTCAGCACAGCTAAAGAAAAGTGCCCCTCATACATGCTCTTAAAGTACAGTTCCATGCATTCAAAGCCTGAGCACAGGAAGCTGAACAGAATATAACAGGCCTTCTTCTACAAAACTTGTGTTCACAAATATTTTTTAAGGGGTTAAGGGAAACAAGAAATGGATGTACTGAGTTACATCTTACTATTTCTGTGTTGTCTATTTTTCTTGAAAACATGTCTGCTTCTTGGGAAAATCTCTGATATAGAGTGAGAACATGTTAAAATTACTGCACAGGAAGTCAAGACTTGGGTGAAAGTTAAGACTTGGTTGACCACTTAACTATATGCCTAACTTTAAGCAAGGTGAAGAGGCCCTTGACACACACAATTATGCACCTTTCTGAATGGGGACATATGTATCCCAGCCAAACCTGTACAGTAGATACCTTTCATGATAAGTTTTCTATTACAAGATGTGCAAGAGGTATTTGGAATAATGTGATAAAGAGTATTTATATGCCATAAGACAGATTGTATGTATTGAAAAATGCATTGTTTGTGAACACTTTTAAAAGGGGGGAAATATTTCCTCTTCCCCTAAATATTGTTTTCTGGAAATGGTAAGAATGAAACACATTTAACTTTTACTGACAGTCCCAGCCTTGGTGCCTCTCCCTTCCCAGTCAATATTCAAAATATTCCCAATATTCAAAATATTGAATATTTTCTGGCTTTGTTTTTGATAAATGTAAGATGGTATTTTTTTGCTGTGAAAGACAACACTTACATTTTGTCTTGTGCTACTTTCAGCAGAAATTTGGGATGATTAGCATAATTCCAGAGGAACATACCTTTTTGTCACTAATTATGATTTTCTTCCTAGCAATTCCGTTGCAGAATCATAAATGATAGGATCATTTTAGCATAGTATATGGGGTGTTTGTTTAATTTTTTAAGCTAAACTGTGATTATGTTCCCCATAAATATAAAATATTGGCCCATAGGGGGCCTTGACAAATGAAATTCTAATTTATATAATTCTTCATAGAAGGCTAGTCAATTTGTCAGAAAAGAAAAGACAGCAGGGCCAGCAGAAATTGAGACAATAAACTAACAGGACAGCAAAGCCATGCTGCAGAGTTTCTGAGTCTCTTTTCCAAGCTACATGAAAGAATGAAAGCTGAGCGGTCAGAAAAATGCATGAACAAAAAAAGAAGGAATATTTGAGGCAAATCATAATGTTTATTAAATAAGGCAGTGTTAAATAAAGAAGCCACATGCATTTGAAGGAGTTCCAAGCTTTTAGGTGTTTGTAGCAACACTGCCTGGGATGGATGGAGAGGAATTGGCTTGGGGTCTATGTGTTAGTATGATGCAGAATGTGACATGAGTGCTTTGGAAGGCATCATGCTTCCTTTGACCAGCAATATTTCACCATTGCTTAAGCAATAAGTCTTTCCGCTGAGAGGCAAAGCTCGAGTCCTGACTCCCTTTTAGTTAATGCCATCAGTTCTTGGGAAGAGTGGTTTTCATACACTGCCAACTCCAGCGTGGGTGCTCATCTTCCGCCCATCTAAGAGTTTCCATCTCTTTCAGATGTGTAAGGTACTTCTAAGATGCTGGTAGGTACAATGTTGCAGAAATGCCCAGTGCTCTGTCAGGACTGAAGTTAATTTGTGTTTCAACAGCATCTCACCACGGTGATAGTTCTGAGGAACACACAAATAAATCCCAACCTCTCTTTCTCTTTTCTTGCTTTGTTTCATACCAATAATGACTACGTTCCCCGGGGCGGATCTGACAAAAGAGCTAAGGGAGCTAGAGCTGTGGGATGGTGTGAAGCAATGAGCACGCTCTGATGTGCAATAACGGAGGTAACATCTGTCCCGTGACAGCTGTTTCTGGCCCTGCATCACCCACTAGATGAAATTATCTTTGCAAATATTTTATCAGGTTTGTAAGGGACATGATAATATAAGTGTGATGCCAATATGGGATGCTTTTTTTTTTTTTTTTTTTCACAAGAATTTGTAAAACAGAGGTATGGAAGGAAGGTAATTCCTTAGCAGTGTCTGAAACTTGTTTTAAACATGAAGAAAACTAAAGAAAAAAAAGAAAGAATTGATGCAGTGTTTTTAATCTGTATGAAAACCCAACAGCATTTACTATGTTGATGAAATTCTTGATGCAATCCAAATTAAGCATACTTTTTTAACCTGTCTATTGGTATGCAAAAGGTTTATAAATATATACATGTGATCATATACATTGAAAACCTCTTTCCCTGTTTTTCTTCCTACCAGACTAACATGAGATTAAATATCTGGAATTTCTTCCCCAAAATATTCTTTGCCATGCTAGAAAGTAACCTCTAAAAGTAGCAGATGTATTATAGATCATCTTACACTTTACTTACATGCATACTAGAGCTCTGGAAAAGTAGCAGACTGCCACAGTGGAAAATTAATTCCTTGGTATGACCTTGTTTTAAAGTTCAGGCAGTCCTTAAACTCATTCCCCATACCTCCTAGTCATCCCACCTTACTGCCTACTAAGGGATCTGGCTAGCTTTCCAGAGCAGTTTATAGGTGGACTTGCAAATGATTTGATGCTGGAACTGTGTGTTTGTCATTCCTGGTAAAGTGGATGATCTAAGATTTCAGCCTAAAGGTGATACTGAAATAGAGGACCGTACAAATAATAAATGATAATAATTAATTGGAACACTCTGAGCATGAAAAGTAGCACTACACAGCTCCCCCAGGTGCCTCTTCCTGACATGAAGAGTTCACCTTGAGGATGAATTGGCAGTTCATTCTCCATGCACATGCAATTTCCAGTCTCCCTGAGAGGCTCTATTAGCAGCAATTGTGTTTGTAATTTGTAGACATGTCAATCACCTAATTTCATATAGGCCACTGAACAATTATTAGAACGCAACAATTTGGGTTACTACTGACCCAGGCTGAATTTCAGCTGGTAATTTACATCTGAAAGACTCCATATGGTATTACACAGTCCCCGAGCCTGCAGTTTCCAACCGTTTATTTAATTCAGGTATGCTTATTAGTTTTTACACACAATCACACAGTCTACACAACTTAGTTTGTCGATCTGAATGGATAAATGCCATTGATTTGGCATTACATATGGAAAGCACACTTTGCTAAATTAATTTGTGTGGGCCTAGGACATTAATAAAAAATGTTGGTGACTTCAGAGCATCCAATTGCTTTCCTGTTTTTGTTGTTCTTTGTTTTCAGAGTGGGGGCTTCATCTCTCAATCTTTGGAAGTATTTCCATGGATGCTTTTGCCCTCATTTTTGCTGCGCTTCCCAGCCGGAATCCCTGCCCAGTCACACAAAGCTCGACGCTGGGGCTTGTGCCTGGGAGCCCCGGTGAGTCCTGGAGAGCGGTCTGCCAGCAACGTGGCAGCCGTGTGAATCCACCCTGCCTGTGGCCTGGACCGTGGGCCCAGAGTCTGGGAGCTGCTTTCCAGCAGTATCATCTCGTGAATCACAGTGAAGGTTGTCCCTGGACATGACAAGCGTAATAAGGTTCAGAGGTTCGATTTTGCTTGAGCAGATGCTGTACAGTTTAGATAATTGTCTCGATCGCTTGTTCAAGGTTTTAATCCTGGGAGAAATGCTAAAGTATTTGAACACCTGGGAGTGTGGCGAGTACTACTGACTTCTCTAATGCATTTACCATCAATGCTTTTTCTGGCATTAACAACTTGAACAAAAAACTTGCATAATATCAGATTTTACAAAACATCCTCATTCTTGCCTAGCTAGGAAAACCACAAGGGAGCAGCCTTTCTTAAGGTTTCTCAGTCCTTTTGGTTCTCAACCAGAAAGTATAGAGAGGCACAAACAAATGAAATTAGGGTAAAACTTTCCATACATATCAAAGATTTCAACACTCGACAGTGAGAAGTTCACTTTGTTTTATTATTACAGTCAGTGCTCAGTCTTGCGTGAGACGAAGTGTGTTTGGCCCAGATCTACAACAGCTAATCAGCATGATGGGAATTAACTAGGAAAGTAAATGCTTTGCTGCATTAGCCTGGGGGCTCAGAGAGCGCGCTTTACAGAGAAGTGAGACCCACAGGTACTGAGGAGGAGCTTGCCTCCGTCAAACTGTGAAGAGTCCAGATAGCCAGGTCTAGTTCATAAGTGTAGTTCTACTTTTGGGAACTGCAATGGGCTCTGCAGTTCACTAACTTTCAGAAATGAGACATAAACTTTCTCCTCCCTGACCTCTTTGACTATTCAGAAGCTTTGGAGGTGTTGAAAAGACAACAAGCTCTACCAGAAGTCTTGTCCAAGCAGCCTGAACCAAATCTGTACAACATGGACAGCTGAAGTCAGTGAACTACTGGAAAGAAAGATCCCATTCTCATCCAAATATCTTCAGAAAGAAAGAACAAGATAAGTAAAATATACAGAAAATACGATATATTACAGTAGTTTCTGAAAAGAACATTTTTCAAAGTTTTCTTGAGTTGTCAGCAGCTGTTTAAGTTTGTTTGGAAGTGATGAGACAAAATGAAATCCTTTAATATATGATTATTTTTATATTTTCAGGGTCTTTTTTTTTTCCCAGGTATTATCTAGTGACACACAAGATAATGCACTGTATCCAGGCAGAAGCACTACAAAAAGATCAAACATTCCGCTTCATCATCTTCAAATACTTTGACGCTACTATGGGCAAGAAGAATAGAGAAAAGAAGCAAAAGGACACTTTAAAATAGGATCTAGGAAAGAAAGAGATTATACACTGAGCTGCTACAAATTACTGCTGGTAAAGCTGAGAAATCCCAAAACACCAGAGATCTAGCAATCTGGTAATGCAAGCAGAGATTTAAACTACAGCGAACAGCCCTGCCTCCCCCTACGCTTACTTGGAGAAATAGTCCCTGCCGTTCACCTATTAGTCTCAGGAGGAAGAGAAACGTGCAGGTGGCCTACATATAAAATATCCGCGATTATACAAGTATGATCTGCCTAAATGTGAATGCGGTCATGGAAGTATTGAGGGGCAAGCCTCATCTGCTTCATAAAAAAAATAAAATAAAACCAAAAAGCCACAACTCACAGTTAAGGTATGACACAGATAACCTCAAGTGACCTTTTCATTTGTTTATGTTCTGTCTCATGAATTTAGAGTACCACTTTTTTAACAAGTGGATAATTAGCTTTCCTAATAATTTCCTCAATATTTCATCAAAATAGTAAATGCTAATTTCTGTCAGGCTGAGAACTTTCTCTGGGATAAAACATCACTACTGTTCCTTCCAACCATCCCCCTGCAACATACGATTACTCTGCATCTTCTCTACTTCGTTTTGTTTGAGCACCTCAGTACTCCTTTATATAAAGAGGTGGATATGAATAAAATAAAACAAACAGTGAAGACTTCATAACACTTTCCAGTTAACTTTTTAGTTAAGAAATGTAAGCAACTGTAGGAGAAAACGCATTTTGTTAAAATTACTCAGTCAGCTGGAACATTAAAGAAATTAAATCTTTTGGGCAACCACCTCAATTTTTGCATGCTCATCATGACATATCAAAACTGTTCCTTGGCCTTAAGAGACAGTGGTAGTGAGTCTGTGATGATTTCAGCAAGGAATAGCAGGAGACAAACTGTATCAACCCTTATCCTCAGTCACACGTAGGAAGTGTAAGAAAATCTGCATGTAAACGAGACCTGTTTCATACGCTTTCTTAATATACCATAATATTCTCAGGCTCTTTTTCTGTGGATATTCTGACTTTTTATAACACAGGCATTTTGATAGCTGTCTGTTACTTCTTCCAAATGAAGTAAGACCGTACAAAAGCAGTGTGTTTTAGATAGAAGAAAAGGAATTTTGGTCCCCTTATTCTACTAATTTTTGTATCAAAGTCAATACAGTGTTTCTTCAAGTTATTTTAAGAACTCACCAAGAAATACTGTGGAACAAGTCTGAAAATTCCCAGAAAAGAGTAAACTGCAGGGCCAGTTTCATACAGTGTTTGGTTTCCCCATCTCCCATGGGACGGTGATCAGCTGGAAGGCAGACTGTATCAAATGAGCACAGTGAATACTTTTACATTTTTTTAAAGGCAGTTCTTTCTTTCTTTCCTTGCACTGGTCCTAAGGAAGCTTGACCCATTAAGCTGTTTATACATCAATTTGGTTTTCTTCTATTACGTGACAGATCCATAAGAAAAGGGGAAAGGTCAGGTGGGGGAGAGTACGTCTCAGTCCCATAGCCTGCTACCACTGTTGCAGCAGGGAAGGAGGATATTAATGGCATTAATTAATAGCAGAAAAGAAAGATCGTGCATGAATCCTGGTACTAGAAGGAGTGCATGACCTAAACTGCTTCATGTTTGATTGTGGCTCTGCCAGCGGGCTGTTAGTAGCCTTCTATATATAATGTTTTTTCCTCCTTAAATTCAAATCCAAAGTTATGAAGAATTTCCAAAATGATACAGAAATGGCAAGGATAATAGGCCCAGATGATGAATATCTTTGTGTGCTTTTTTTTTATTAAAAAAGAAATCAAGAATTTGATGATAGAAAGCTGCAATCCCGGCTGTATTTTCAGTTTTTGTATTCAATAGCCACAAACTGCAGGACGATGTTTGTGACAAACCTGTATTTTGAGATACCTTTCAAAGACATGACAAAAATACAGCTCTCTCTTTATAGCCTCCAGCAATACCATCTCGTGCTCTGATCTCTCTAGATTTTACATGCTCTGGTAGACAAGTTGAGTGCTTAACTGGTGAACTCCAAGGAAACCCAAAATACTGCTAGTGACTGTGTTGGCTGCTGTGCAGTTACCACCGTCTTTGTTCAACACTGAGCCTGTCACCTGATATATCTCTAGTGAGCACTGACTTCTGGAATAAAGGCTCCAAGTCAAGACGCTTAATCACCCAAGGTCTCATAAGGATCCCACATCAGGGAAAACACCAGTTTTAATGTACTGTTGATTTACATTCTTCCTGCAGCTATATTCAGAAGCAGAATGCTTAAGTTCCTTTTTGAAGCTCTTCTCTCGTGCGGTCTGCTACGTCATATTTGGTTTTCTGATTTATGCAGCAGAGTTTGGGAGAAAGGATTGCTCATAAATACTCTTCAGTTTCTTCAAGTGTTTGGAATTAGCTTATGATTTAATATTTATAAAGGATTTTGCAATCTCTGTGAAAGGTGCTATAGAATGCACTTCTAGGGGCAGTTTCAGATATGCAATGTCAGGCCATGAAAGAAAAGAGCTTAGGGAGAGAGCAAATTTAATTTCAAAGGATATAACACAATTAATAGACTTTGTCAAAGGGAATCCTAGGGCAACCTGCAGATGAGGAAGGTGATACATCAACAGAGCCTAAAAGAAGTGCAAGGGGTTTACAAAAACGTAGCTTCCTGTTGCATGCTTGGAGTCTCATAATTCCACAAGCATGAGGCTCACTTACGAATTATTTGTAAATAATTAGTGAAATGGTAGGGTTGGGTTTTTTGTTTGTTTGTTTGGCTGGTTGGTTGGTTTTTGTTTTTGAGAAAAATGCTAAATTATGATTAAGAAACTTAACTCCATTTTAACATGAAATAACCATCAATACAAGGAGATGATGCCATCTTGCTAAAGAAAATTGATGTTTTCAAACACAAGGGCCAATAATTACAGTAATTTGCTGTTCCCCAAATCTCTGATTGACAATATCTTCAGATGGCTTCCCACGTCATTTTATAGCTGTAGCTATAGCTTAATGCTGCTGCTGAACATTACAGTAAATATTGACTCTTTGTCTTTGAATGGCTGACAGTGTAATAGTTTTATTCAAACAGGAGCAAACAAGGATCTTTTTTACAATGGCTTTCTAAGAAGAGATTAATATAGCATACAAAAATTTATTCTAAATAGTACAGTAGAGAGATTACTGAGTCCACCATTGACTCTAGTGCCATCAGTCTTACTTCTCAGGAAAGGGCCCTCACAAAAACAAAAGCAATTAAGTCTTGCAGGCATTAATAGTCTTCAAAGAAGCAGCAAAAAATCCCTAAGGTGCAAGAAGAAAACAAGTGAGAATGCAAAGAAATACACAGGCAGAGGGAAAGGAAAGGGAATCAATGGAAGATGGGCACTGGCACTGCAAAGGCACTGTATTTTTGGGTGACAGCAGCATATTAATACAGTATGAGAAGTCCTGTTCAAACCTGAACTCAGGGGGGGTACATATTACTAAAGGAGGTTGTAACATCTCCTCTTCTGCTGCTGCTAGTGCTGTTTCTCAGGGCTTCTTTTTCTATCTGAGCTGGAAGGCTTCCCTGCTTACTACAACTCTGCATGCCAGAGCTCACAAAAAGCTGAAGAATACTTCACTTGCAAGGTGGAGAGTAATGCCTTTAACACCCCAAATTTAAAATCTGTTTGCTTTGATTCTCTTACCTCTTCCTGAGGTTTCTTCTACAGGTTTTAGGCGGTAGAATTGAGCTGCTAATCTAACTGACACTGGGTGCACATTTTTCTGGTGTTGGGGACTGTGCCTGTATGAGCTGACCAGCTCTGATAGAGTCTGAGCTGGGTATCTTGGGAGCCTTGTTTGTTACGTGGAAATGGCAGAATTCGAGGAGTGACCCACCAGGACAGCCGCTGGTCATGCAGTAGTAAATGTGCAGTTCTGGTCCTCTCCATCTCAGAAAGTATATAGTTGAAAATAGTCTGAGAAAAGACCACAAGGATTATCAAAGACTGACATCCATGTGAGAAATGGCTAAATAAAAGAGGACACTTCTGTTTGAAAAAGAGATGTGCAGGCATGGGTATAAGCACATTCAGGGTGGTAGGGAGTGGGACTGGTTGCCTTCTGCATCTTCCCTTACAGGAGATCAGGGGAGGAAGGGGTCAAAAGAAGCTAGCATATAAGTGAGTTGAGCAGTCTGCAATGTGTAGTTTAGTTGTGGTACTCCTTGCCAGAAGATGTTGCAATTATTTAAGTTTACACGGATCCCAGAGAAAGCTGGTGAAAGTCGTGGAAAACAAATCCTGAGGGGATTTCTAAATATATAGAAGCCATATCTAGCTCAGGAATGACTTGAGCTGCAAAAAAGTTTGGAAGCTATAGGGATACTTCAGGGAAAAGTATATGCTAACTTTGTTCTTATACTCGTCAGGCACTTGCTTTTGTTCTCTCTGAGGGATGGACACAGGGTTAAAAGGACCTGGTCAGACCAAAGATGACTCTTCTTTGTGTTCTGACGTGCAAGTGGGAAGAAGCAGTCACACCTTAGGCTCTGCCTGGATTGTCCAGGCTTGCCAGGCTGGTTTGAACACAGGCAGTAAGAAGCAGCTATGGTGCAAAATAGCAGTGACACACTGAATCATCAATAGATATTGCATGCTACCAGAGGAAAAGGAGCAACAAAGAAAATACCTGCAGCACTTAAAAGCTGCATGAGAGTCGAAACTCTCTGGAAATAGAAGAGTTTTAAATAGCACTTCACTCTGCCTTTGCTAGCAATGGATGTCAGCAAAAGGCAGGGATTCAGAAGGTAGTCTTCTTTCTAACAATAGCTAGCTCTGAAGCTCTTGATGGGTTTAATAGCTTCCACTTAACTCATGTAGAATAGACTGACTGTAAAACTACTAGAAATATTTGAAGATTCCTGCATTCTACAGGAACATTAAATCGATGAAGAAGCTTTTTTTTTTTTCCTTTTTTAACCAATATGGGAAAATACAAGCCTTGAGTATGGAACTGAGGCTGAAAAGCCAGTTATGCAATCTGGAACGGTGGCAGGAGGTGCTAAGATATTATCAAAAGAATATGCAAGCAATGACAGCGTATGTGCAATGTATCCAAAGACCTAGTGGTATAAGGTCAGGTAGGTTTTCATAGACAGAATGGGCAAAGTTTCAGCAAAAGATAAAAAGGTTGCAATAAGGCATTCATTCCTTCACTTTAAGCTGAACTTTAGCAGGCAGTAAAAAAAGTGCTCCTTGACTCATCCAATCAGAACTGGCAGGAGAAATGCATAGGTATGATTAAACAAATGAATCTTGGTGTTTATTGTATGTGCCTATTTCTATTAAACGTATGTGTAAACTAGATACACATGCAAATAGCATATTAGAAGACAAAATTTGAACAGTATCAGGAAAAATGAGTATGTTGTTATGTTAAAAACATGCCCACCCAGGGGCTCAAAGGTATGAGGCAACAGACACTGAGAATGTAAATAATCTGAAAGGCTTACTAGAAGAGGGCTAAAGCACAATAAAATTAATAACAAAATGTAGTTGAGAATCCCTCCAAAGTGTGTACTGGTTTACACTAATACAAAATAGTCAAAACTGTTGCCTACTTATTAAGAAATATTAAATGCCACTATGCTCAAATACATACGGAGACTTTGGCCTTTTCAAGAAAATATTTGTATTTAGTTTTAATATATTGTAATCCCTGCAATTTAATGATAATCAGTATTGGATGAAAGTGACCATATGCAATTTATTTCCCCTACTAAAAAAAAGTCTGACCATGCTGTCCTGAAAAGCATGGTTCTTTTATTCAGCATTTGACAAAAGTTTAATAGATCAAGAGACTAGAAATACCTATTGTCCATCTTGATCTGATAAAAATGCCCTGTCTCATCTGAGACAAATATGTGTACGCTGAGGGCCATGTATTTGTAGTGAATGCTACATGTGGGACCTTAAAGAAAATAATGAAAACTATTATCAAGATGTGCCTCACGAAATATCATCCTCAAATCTCAGAAAACAGAATGCTTTATTGAACCAGACATTTTGCTGTTAAGTGTCTGCAAGAGATAACAATCACCTTTGCCTATATAGCAGGCATTAAACAACAAGAACAAGTGAATTTCCTGCGATTCTGCTAATGTTTTAATGGAATTCCTTGACCCAAGTAAAAGAACAGGTTGTCTTGAAAATTAATACTTTCACAAAATGTATTTCATGTAATCAGAATGATTTCTAACTGTAAGTTATGTCAGAATAGTTTTTAGGAGTCACCCAACTTTAGCTTTGATGGGAGAATGGATTATTCTCCTCAGAACTGGTAGCAAGGGGTCATAATGCCAGAGATGGGCTGTAGCTGCTACCTGAGTGCGTGACAGGACATAGCCATTTGCACCAATATATAGGGCAGTTAGCCCTACAAAAGTAGGGTTTGAATCTAGAAAAATGTGAAAACCATTCCTTTCAGGGAAGAGTATTTTTTACATTGTTTCTGGCAAAAAGCTGTAAGTCAGAGCAGGACCGGTCCTGTATTTCTTGCATTGGTGTTGATAAAATTAAACAGTTTTCCTTTTCAGAGTAAATCCTTTTCTTAGAATTTCAGAATCCAGTCATTTATGTTTCCATTGAGAGGAACTTTGTCATGGGATAAAGGTTTAATCCCCAATACACTATGCATTTTAATCAGTTTAAATCTTTGCCCGAGAACAGACGTTTCACAATCAATGGATTTTAATAACCTTTGGGGGAAAATTGCATTAAAGGCAAGCAGTAATACTTTTCTGGTTTCCGTCTTTGCTACTATTGGTTTTCTGTTTTGTTATTAAGAATCTTAGCATGAGACCCAGATCTTTTTTTTCTCAAGCATTCATCTGATCTTGATGATTTTTTCTCGTATGGAGTTCTAATCCTCTGTTTGTGACAACATAATCATTTCCACAGCAGCTAATTGCGATATTTGTAACCACTGATTAGAACTACAGGTGGGGATATGTAGTCAGGATCTACTGAATTAAAAACAAAACAAGTCCCAGGCAAGCCAAAATACATGACAGAGAACAGAACTGTTTTCACAATTGTGTTTCCAAAGTATTTTTTCTTTTTTTTTAAAATGTAAACAACCACAACAGTTGATGTAAGCATTCACTGCCAGTGGAGGACTTCTCTAGGCAGAGCCTTTTGGTGACTCGGTTTCCCTTATCATGCTTTCCTTACAGGAATGGTTTTTAGGGTGGTTAGAATTGTAGGTTTTTTTTTCCGGAGCCACAGAAAAAGAAAACATCTGCAAACTAATGTTTCTGTCCCTCTGAGGTCTCTTCCTGAATAATTAGAAACTGGAGCAAAGCACAGTTTTCCTTTTATCGGCCAAAATATGTCTGTTTTTAGAGAGTGAGAAAGAAGGAAATATCAACTAGTTTTACCGGGTCATTGAAGAAGGGGTTATTAATTTATAATTTGCCCTGCAAGGGTTGCATATGGGGCACTGTCCCAGCAGCAGAGCAGGAAGCAGCTGTAGCTTACCTGTGTTTCCTGCCTTCTTGCCCTCCACGCTGGTGCGCTTTAATCATTCTTCCACACCCAGCCAGGCAGCCCGGAGTTGGATCAAGCAAAGCTGAGAGCATAGCTCATCCCATTACCCAGGTTTTTAACTGGGACATATGGAAGCTGCTTTTCACATTGTTCCTAAAGCTGCAGTTGCAGCACTTTTTTTGATGTGCTTTATGCATTGTAGCCTGGAATTTTTTAATCAGAAAAGGATGGGATAATTACGAGGAAAAATGTTTCAGAGGCAGCAGATCAGTAGCTGGCATTCTAGCCCTGAGCATGAGGGTGGACTTTCCAGTGCATCTGTGAAGCTCTTCTTCCCTGCAGTGTATTTTCTTCCTTCAGATTGCATAAAGGCTGCTATACCCAACAGGAAAGATTAAAAAGGGCTGTAATAGTCTATCCCTGAGTGAAAAATAGAGTACAGGCATCAGAACAGTTAGGCCTGGCTTAGATAAAGCAATACTATGCTTTTACTCATTCTTTGTCTTGAACCTAATTCAACCTATATTTCTTTGAGGACTGAAAATACTTATTCAGACCTTTATTGCAAATATCAGACAGAGAGGAGTTTTAATACCAGGTTTTGTGCTGTGGAAGAGTAGAAAATTTATTATTAACTAATACTTTTTTCTGGCCTATCACTTTCAACTAGCAAATAATGGTCTGTGTTAGGAATTGGTTATTAAATGGAAGCTTGAAAATATGAACAGGTTCATAATAAAACCAACTTAAAAATGAGAAAAGAATTTTTCCTCCAACTTTTATTTAACTGGCCCTTACACCTATGAAAATCACCTCGAAGTCAATACTATTGATTATATTTCAAAACTCATTACCATGACAGTTTGAAGTGAAGTGGCAGGTTATCAGACTTTGCTTTAGATTACATTTGTCAGCACTGTAATTTAAGATATATATTTTTTAACAACATGGTTTTGAAGCTTCATTTACCACAACTTTTAAGATTTCAGTCATTGATGAAATATGTGTTCCATGCAAGGGCATTATGTTTTTTGTGGTGTAAATAAACCAATTCCACTCCAGACCCATAAATGTAGAAATCTGGATATACACTATAAATATTTTTAATGGCAATATGCATGTACATGTATACTAATCAATCCAAATAAGTCCATGATCCATTTTTGTATTCACTTTCAGTGAATATTCGTTGAGTGACTGCAATGATCAATTAAACAGGATTTTTAGTCTCAATTACAGAATCTTTGAAATTGCTTGAATTTATTTTTCCACTTACATGGACAAGAATTTTCATCTAATAGGAGTTGTGGACTTGTCTGATGGAAGAAATGCTCTTCAAGGGAATGGAAAAAGTGAATACTGAGTATATAAAAAGAAGTAAATTGAAACTAATTGTGAAGCAACTGAAATTGCCTTTGCTCCATAATAGATGAAATCAGCTGTGGGTAACCAAATGTAAGAGAAAAAAAAAAACCAAACCAGTCAAAATTGCTGCAGACAAAGGCATGAACTAAGTGCTTCAGTGTTTTTCTTTTGCTTGTCAGAGAATGGTCATAAGTAATATTGAGACTACTGTTCTGTCAGACTGCGGTAGTCCTCACAGAACAATAAATCAAGTGAAATAATTTGCTCAGGAAGAGGATAGCATATTCTTTTGTTCAAAACTGGGGAACTGCCTTCTGGTTTTCTATCCTGATCACTGTGGGGTGCCCACCTGCCTGCAGACACAGTGGTCTGCCACTGCAGTGGACTTGCCAGAGGGTCACTTCATGCCCTGTTGCTGCCTGGCCTAACCCTACCTATTCCTTGGGTGCTCCAGAGGGTCTCCCAGTGGGACAGGGAGTCACAGAATCACAGAATCACAGAATTGTATAGGTTGGAAAAGACCTTTAAGATAATTGAGTCCAACCGTAAACCTAACACTGCCAAGACCACCACTACACCATGTCCCTAAGCACCTCATCCAAACGTCCTTTAAATACTTCCAGGGATGGCGACTCAACCACTTCCCTGGGCAGCCTGTTCCAATGCTTGATAACACTTTCTGGGAAGTAAAATTTCCTAATATCCAGTCTAAACCTCCCCTGGCACAACTTGAGGCCATTTCCTCTTGTCCTATCACTTGTTACCTGGGAGAAGAGACCGACCCCCACCTCTCTACACCCTCCTTTCAGGTAGTTGTAGAGAGCAATAAGGTCTCCCCTCAGCCTCCTTTTCTCCAGGCTAAACAGTCCCAGCTCCCTCAGCCGCTCCTCAGAAGACTTCTGCTCCAGACCCTTCACCAGCTTCGTTGCCCTTCTCTGCACACGCTCCAGCACCTCAATGTCTCTCTTGTAGTGGGGGGCCCAAAACTGAACACAGTATTCGAGGTGCGGCCTCACCAGTGCCGAGTACAGGGGCACGATCACTTCCCTAGTCCTGCTGGCCACACTATTTCTGATACAAGCCAGGATGCCATTGGCTTTTTGGCCACCTGGGCACACTGCTGGCTCATATTCAGGCGGCTGTCAACCAACACCCCCAGGTCCTTCTCTGCCAGGCAGCTTTCCAGCCACTCTTCCCCAAGCCTGTAGCGTTGCATGGGGTTGCTGCGGCCCAAGCGCAGGACCTTGCACTTGGCCTTTCTCCTTTCTCCAGTTCCAACCCCTGAATCCCGCTCCTTTTAACCTGCCAAACAGCATTGGCTTTTAGGCTCCAGCCTGTTATTATTGTTAACCCGTTATTTCTCCCTCATTTAGACACCTTCTGAAAAAAAGTCTGTTTATTTGTGGAGATCCCCACTCCTGCATCTTTGCAGCCCCAAGATGATGGAGGTCTATTGGTTCCTTCTGTCTGATTACCTGAAAATAAAGTTGATGCCATATCATACATGAGTCCCCAATAGAAACTGCTCCACCTAGAATCCTCAAGGGATATCTCCTTTGTGATCCCCTGGTGACTTTTAAAACTTACCAAGGACACACTGAGCATCTGCTGGTTGGCCTAGCAGTATAGTGCTGTGTTTGTGGCCTTTGTTTCTTCAGTCCACTGAACTGCAACAGCCAGCTGCTGAAGTAAGTGCACAAAATGGTTTGTCCTTAAGCCCAAGCAGAGCACTTAGGACAGACAGCAGCGAGAGGAGCTTGTGCTTGCTGCTACAAGGATGAGGTTCATGTTACTCCCTTGTAAAATGCTAGTGCTATCAAGGATAAGAAGTGCAGTATTTGTTTGTCCAGCTTGGAAGAAGTGAGGGAGCCCATTCCTGTAATCCTTCTGGCCAGTTCTCTCCCAGCAGCTCCCTGTCCGTTCAACCTCTTCCCTGACAGAATCGCAGCCTCCTCCTTCTTCAGGCTCTGCTACTTAGGAAGAGAGAGGAGGGAAGAGACCTGCATGGTGCAGGTGACCTGCTGCATGCTGGAATAACAGGAGTCCAGCTAAAAATGAGAGCAATCCATGTGCTAAAGTGTCCGTGCCTGAAAGCTTCTGAGTCAATATTTGAACGTGATACTAATGTTACAATTGTTCCCAGACAATTAAAATAAAAGACCAAGTTCAACTTTCAAATTGCTTGCAGTGAAAAATTTCACCAGCTAAGTCCTCAAAAGTAGGTGATAAATATACAAAAGTCTGTGCAAATACAACATAACCCATGTTTAGTTCTGATATGTGTTCTTACCTCCATTTGACTTACGTGATTTCACCGGATTGAACAGTGAGTAGTTAACTGTCCGTTGCAATATCAGGGTTACTATTAATTGGTATTTCCTATGCTCTGAAAAACAGTGCTGGGAGATGTACTGTTTGCTATCAGCCTAAATAATAGTTAGATGATCGATTATGTCCCTAATTAAATCAGCCTGCCTGCTAAATGCTTCTAGGGATTAGAAGTATGTTTTGGACCAAAAAAAAAAAAAAAAAAAAAATCTGAATATATATGTCCAGCTATATTTTACATTAAACAAAGTGCAATTATTTCTCCCATTCCTCCAAATGGTCTATGGATAGAAAGATTTAATTTATTGGACAGATTATTGGACAGATTATATTACTGGGCAGATTTAATTTGTTTGACTACAAGCAGATAAAACATCAAGGCAGAGAAGAAGAAAATGGGCAGATATAAAAGCATCTAGACTAGGATTAATCAGTTGTTTAGAATGCTCTTGAGACACTCCATCAGATTAGACAATTCATTCAACTCATAAAAGCTATACTGTCATTATGATGAGAGCTGAGCAGTTTATTGACAACAAATTTTTTAACTAATGAATTTAGTCTTTTTGGATCAACAATGGCTTGTGGAAAGATTCTTGAAATTACCTGCTTGATTTTACTCAGAGGTGGGGGTTTTCCCCTCTTTTTCCTCCCTTTCCTACTATGATTATACTGTGAGGAAAAGACTATGAATATTTTACAACCGAGATTTGAAGGGGGACCTGTATTATTAGTTGCAGTTTTTTGTATACACAATCTGAGTTTGACTGTTTTTTGTTTCGGTTTCACTTGTGAAAAGACTTATGACTGGGGAGGCCAAAGAACGGAAACTGTATTTCAAATTGTTAGCGTCTGCCTGGACCACAAGGATTTTATGCCACATGTCATTTCTAAAACCAGTGAGTTAATGTAGGATTTTTATGGCTGGGTTTCAGGCTTCAGACTTATTTTCTGTTTACTGCCTGCACCATGTACTTGTGAAGGGGAAGTTAAAGCTCTGCTTTTCTAATAGTCCCATTCCAGGCTTCCACACTAGGGCGGTGTGGAAAGAGGATCTCCTGACATGGAAAATAGTATGTACGGTTTATGACAACTGTGGTGTGAGTATTTGAATGTACAACTTAAAAAATGATTTTCAGCTTAAGTGGAAGCTATGCAGATTTTCTTGGCAATCACAAAAGAAAATGGTTTTTGAAATTTGAGCCAATGTTAGAACATATGATATGGTTTTCATTCTCCTGTACTTGAAAAATTAAATGTTCTAATTTCTAAAGAAACTAAAGACAAAAATGGATGAAAAAAAGAAAAGTATTATTTTCACTCAAAAAGCCAGTTCTGCTCCTTTGTATTTTTTCCCCCAGAAATCTTGCTAATAGGAAATTAGCCCACCTTTTCTGTCTCTTCTCATTTCAAGTTTTAATCAGCATTCTGCATCCTTGTTTGATTTCTACTGGAACTGCTACTTGTTACAGAGTGTTTCACTTTCTACCCTATCTCAAAAAGTGTGTATACTCTTCTTTTGAATCTGTCTAATTTCTTCATTGTCTAATGTGTCATTTCAAGTGTGTTTGCGTTTTGCTCTGCTTCCTTTCAGCATTTTTGCAATGTGCTTTTGTTTTCTATGTCGGCTTTTAAATATGTTTGTCCAACTGATTACGTGATAGACCTTTATTTTTCCTCTTAATTATTGTAATTTCTTTGTGTGTGTGTGTGTGTGTGTATGAAATGGTGCTTTAAAACAGTTTAGTATCTGTTAATTTACAAACACTGGAGAGAACTTCCATGTGCAATATGAAAGAATCTGCGAGAGAGTGAGAAAGAAATACAGCTAAACAAGTGAGGATAAATAAATGTGAAAGATTTCTTGAGCTTCAGAATTTTGAGCCTGGAAATGAATTGCAGCTGTGTGCATGCATACATCTGGGGGCAGATTTTCTTCTTTAGCCTAGCTCATTGTAAGTGTTAAGGGCAAGCTAGTGGAAAAGAAAGAAAATTACAAATATTTGTTGTCAAGATTGCAGCAAAGGAAGACAGAAAGAGGACAACTGCAGAGAAGGAGCCAGGAAGAAGAGGGATATGTATAGAAGTGAGTATTTTACAGCTGATACAGATATGTAAGGGCCATATAAAAAAAAAAAAATCACGAATTAGAAACGTAGTAGGGAACAAAGGCTGGGAAGTATTATGAAACGAAGAAACTCCTTTCATTTATATTTAACTGAAAAAGAAGAGGAAGAATTTCACCAAGCCAACTTTTTCATTTCTCCTGAAGATTACTATGCTGTTTTATCTGGGATTGTGATAGAAGTTACATTTTATATTCCCTTTATATTTTTGGAGGGAGCTGACACTTTGTCATTTACATGCATTATGTGGTTATGTTTCATTACACAGTATAATAATATGACACAGCTAACTGACAAAGTCCCTGGTGAACATTTTAAGCGGTACACATCCCAGGACTGCAGTAAACACGCTAAATTACAAATTCATGGACTGGTGAATATGGCCATTCAGCGATATAGGAATGGTTCATCTTCATACATAGTACATTCTGCTGAAAGGGCATGGGCAATAGGACGGTGTTTTATTTATTTATTTACTTAGGGCTGAGGATAGAAGGCCTCAAGGAAAAAGTATACAAATTTATTTAAAGCACAAGGCAGAGGAAGTTTGTAGTTGTAAAGAGTTATCCAGACAGAGTGGGAAAAATCCTACAGACCTTAATGATGTTTTCACCAGTACACACCAGTACTACAGTTACTAAATAAAGGACAATGGTACTCACAGGTTAATTGCAAATTAAAGGCAGAGCTTAATGCTGAAATACTGAGATTTTGTTAGCAATTGATTACTCAAAGAGCTCAGTCAATTAAAAATAACAGCCCCAGGAGGCTACACATGAGTTTTGAACTTAATCCCTCTGCCTCCACCCATTATCCTCCTTGTCATCTTCCCATGGCTGTAGTGTCTGCATGATGTCACACCATTTTCATCTTCTACATAAGATATGTCACTTTTATTCCTGACTTTTGCTAAGAACTGTAAAAAATTCTGTGGCTGATGAAACAATGAGATAAAACAAAACGCATTATGTACCTTTTCTTTTCTTTTATACGAAACAGGAAAAGGCTAAAAGAACAGAGGGGAAAAAATTGTCAGCTAGAGAAGAAAATACGAACAACAAATAATTCCCAAGACTTTTATTTAAAATACACTTTGTTTTAAGGCTTCTAATTACTATTTGTGTGAAGCTACTATTGATTCTAGATGATTATTCCATAAAAAGAAGATTTAACATCCACCTTTCTCACAAAAGTGGGTTTGGTTTTGTTTTTTCTATACAGACTGTATTTTTTGAATTCTCTTAGATACTGAATGCATTCTCACTAGTCAAGGATCATACTAATGATCTGGTGGTCCCTCACCCTGTAAGAAGTTCAAGCTGGTGAGCCCCTTGCAGCTACAATGATCCCAACCTACACATGCACATCCTTGGGCTAATGGCTTCATGGCTCACAGTTAAAATAAAGGAGTACAAATTATTCTGGAATGTCACAGTGAAGGTAACCGAGTGCAGGCTGTTGAAAATAATGAAGTAAAAGTGATAAGAAGACTTTCTTCAGAGAAATGAATCAAGGAAGGCTTTGTTTTACATGAATTCTTTGGGGTTATATAAAGAAAGAAGACTGCAGAGCTGCAACCATATGTGTTTAGACAAAAATAACTTAATTACTGTAGATTTACTGAGAGCTGGCTCAGGACTCTAAAGAAGAAGTTATGAAAACACCATAGTAACAGGAGAGTATATGCAGGAAAGGAAAATACATCTTTAAGACCAAGGAAGTTATATTCTGCATGCAGAATGGCTTACCAGAACAGGAGTGGTCTGCATGGAAGCGTATGATAGAGAAGGTACAAACTGTGTTATAAAGAAATGGATAAAAACATCCAAACCAGTGTGAAAAGAGACAGGTCAGGAAATGTTTGTAGGCATAGCAGATTCTCTTAAAGAGGCACATCATTAATCATGAAGACTTCAATTACTCTGGCATAGACTAGAATAAAAATCGTGAAATGACTATGGAAAGTTATTGCTGGAGGTAAAATGGAGCTATTTCCTTTTAAATCTGCTGAGCGATCAAGAAGGCCAGACATGTCCTTGGATGCATCCCCCAGAAAATAAATATAAGTGATAAATGAGATAAAAGTTGGTGAAGATTTGATTCTTGTGATCGTAGAGCAACAGCATCAAATTTTAGGCACTCAAGAGAATATTCATAAAGATAGAAGTACAAAAATATTAGACTTTAAAAAGGCAGAGTATGAAAAATATGAAATATATTGAGAATAG
Organism: Mycteria americana; assembly: GCF_035582795.1. Lineage (NCBI taxonomy): Eukaryota > Metazoa > Chordata > Aves > Ciconiiformes > Ciconiidae > Mycteria > Mycteria americana. The sequence goes on along the minus strand of NC_134366.1, from coordinate 116,095,322 downwards.
TGTGCAGAATATTAAAAAACATGCTAAGTGCGTGTTGCAGAAAGGGAAGCTACTTATGAAAAAAGGAGAAAAGATAAAACTTCTTGCATTTTCACAATTGTACAACAACATTAAACAATACCTGGGAAGAATCCCAGGTGGTGTAGGTATAACTCCATTTCCTTGGCCCATTTACACCAGCTAGAGATGGTAATGTGTTTAAGGTAGGACTAAGGTAAGAAGAAAATCAGACAAAAAGCAGATTTAAAAGTCAAATGTGTTGCACAGAGAGGATTATACAAAAAAAAAAAGTAATAGAAGAAAGAAATTAGAATAGCTACAATGAAATATGCACACCTCTAAACCAATTTCACTAACAGAAAAAGCTTTTATTTTCACGAATATTCAAAACAGGTATTTTTTTCTGCTTATGATTCCTGCTGTTTTTATATGTAATTCCACCACTAGTTAAAAAGCTCAGATGATAATAAGCTACATGTAGACAATTTAAAGCAATGTCTTCATGTAAAGTATGTCAGACAGAAACGGCTGCTATTAGTTTTTATGCCCTATGTGTCTGCTAAAACAACAACAAAAAGCTGGTTGAGTGAATGAAGTGTATCTTACAGTTCACAAATAAAACAAGAACAGTAGGAGGTCTTTAAGCTATTTAAAGAATTTCATGGACTTTAAAAGCCATTCTCTGTGAATCATGCTGTCTTTACAAACATTCCGAAATTATTTTTTTTAGAGGTTGACAAGTTGAAAAATTCCATCATAAAACCAGTTTCTGTGATATTTTGTAGAAAAGCTAAGGAAAGATTTCCATATGAGAACAGAATACAGCTTAGCACAGAGCTATATACAAAGCAAGAGTGTGAGTCCCTTACCGAAATGTAGAACTCTATGCTATGAGAAAACTGCTGAGAATGTGGGGAAAAACTAGAGCAATAACTAAACGTTCACTTCCTTTGAAAAGTTAGAATTGTTTGTGAGGTAAAACCATCCAAAGTGAACAAGAGAAAGTTGGGTTTTAAAGTTGAAGATTACAAAGAAACCTGAGAGTATTGGAGTCAGTTCCACTGGAAACTAATAGAATTTGTCATAATTTAAATGAGAAAGCTGCAAGGCTGACTGAAACACAACTGTGTCTCACAAATGTTTACAGCAAAAATATTCAGGACACTGTGATAATAAAATAAGAAAGGAACAAAGTTCTAAAAGAGAGGTTATTGGAAAAAAGTGTATTTGTTGTTATCTACAGTTGTGAAAAAGCATGAAATTGTCCACATCATCTCTAAAAATAAATTTCTAAATTGAAAGCTGTTAGGAAGCTGGAGGTCTACATCTTTTGTAACCTAGGTAAGGGCACTTTTTAAATGATAGACATGTCTTGATGTTTTTTGCCAGACTGCATCCTATGAAGGAATAATTTCTGGGCAGGATGAGCTTATTAGTACAGCTACAGTGAAGAAGTACAAGGAAATACGTTAAGTAGATGGCACACTTCAGAGAAACTGTTGTGATGGAAAGATAATACTGCTTTCATCCTTACTTGGAGCAGGGCTCATGGAGACCAGGGAGGAGAGCAGAGAGAGAGAGATGAGATATCTTCTGTGGAGGGCAGGGAAATCTACTGAAAAGACTTTCCGGCCGCTGAGAAGCAGTGAGTTTCTGTCCAGGCTTTCAACAGGGTGAGACTACATGTCATGTACTGCCTTCTTTTCCACTGTCCCCGTTATGTTATCTCACCATTTTATTCTCTTCATAAATTGTCCCATTGGCACAATAACTATAAGCTGTACTAGATAAATAGGTGAAATGTTTAAAAATGCCATGAGTCAGGAGTCTAAAAAATCCCTTTGGGAAATGGAACTAGAGTCTGAAATGCCAAAATACGTTCCCCCTCAGCACTGAAAAGCCTAAGATACTTATGTGGTTGCTGCCTGCTTGTAAAAGCAACGTATTCTGCCTCTAGACAGGATAAGGAGCATGTACCTGTGCATGCTGAAGCATCTGTCCCACATCCCCCGAGCAGAGGGTCTCGGAGCATGTCCCAGCTCTCTCAGTTTCCTTCCCCAAGCAACAAAACCACAGCTAAGGTGAAAAGCAGATGGTGCCTGCCTGGGTTGTTGCACCCTACCAGGGACTGAGATGGGGTTGGGATCTACAGCCTGGCACCTATAATACAGACATGAATTCCTGCTTGCCTAAGGAAAACTGGGTGCTTCCACTTTTGGATTTAAATTATTTACATTTAGGCTTTCTACTTTTTGATTTATGCAATGTGCTTGCACATCAAAACAGATTTTAAAAAGTATTTCAGGAGAGCAGAAGAGTAAAAATCTTTGTATTGGGTGCAAGTGCCCACGTGCTGGCAGTGGGCTGCAGGGGTGGCCTCTGTGAGGAGAGGCTGGAGCTGTCCTTTGCTGGACACAGCTGGTTCCAACCTGCTCCAACATACACATCGCAGGGCACAACTGAGCCCCTCAGCCAAGATGGTGGCACCTCTGGGAAAATGTACTTAAGAAAGGGCAAACAATGACACCCAGGCACAGGAGAAGGGAGAAAAACAGTGAGAAACAGCAGTGTGAACACGAAAGTCAGAGAAGAAGGAAGAGGAGCAGGTGCTCCAGGTGCCACAGCAGATACCCACACTGCAGCCCATGGACAGGACCATGCCGGACAAGATGGATGTTTCCTGAAGGAACTGCAGCCCATGGAGAGGCCACGCTGGAGCAGAGGAAACGTGTGAGAAGGAAGGAGCAGCAGAGAGAGCAGCAACCATTATGTACTGACTGCAGTGTCTCCTACCCCCCCATCCTCCCTGCGCTGCTGGGAGCAGGAGAAGGATATGGGAGTGAAAGAGTGCCCTTGAGCTTGGGAGCGGCAGGAGGAGAGATGTTGTTTTAATGTTTGTCTTTGTTTCTCACTATCTGCATCTGCTTTAATCAAAACAAATTAAAGTTAATTTTCCCTAAGTCAAGTCTGTTTTGCTCATGGTAGTAATTGGTAAGTGCTCTCTCTGTCTTTATCTTGACCCACGGGCTTTCTTGTTTTTTGATTCCGCCCCCCCTTTTCTTTCTCCCTTTGTCCTGCTGAGGAAAGGGAGTGAGTGAGCAGCTGGGTGGGAGTTGGGCTGTTAGCCATGGCTAACCACCATGAATTTGAAAAACTTAAGGAGAAAGTGGAAGCTAAAAGTTAGAATGAGAGAGAAATAGTAGCTAATCATTCACGCAGAAATTGATGACAGAATTTCACGTACAAACACAGGGCTTTCCAGATCCACCCTCCCCTACAGGGCAACTGGTGGTCCTCCTACCAAGATCTGCAAATTGCCTGGGAGGAGAAGGGGAGGGAAGGGTCTCCTGCCTTTGCGTCAGTGACTCCTTCCTACTCTCCAGGATGAAGCAAGGTGGAGGGAACAAGGCCCTGTTCCTGTTCCCTGGGTACTTTCCAAGTGTGACCATCACTTGTTACTTCTGTTCAACACCTTAATATGGCAAATTCTCTGTAAATGTGCTGTGATTGGTGGCAGAGAATCATATAAACAGTCAAATATAGGTGGAATCATTCCTATCTTACTTAGATGGACTTTATTCTCCACTTCTAGTCTCTGATAATGTTTCACATGAAAATTTCCAGTTCATAAAAACCCAAAGAGTCAAAAGTAAGACCCTGAAAATTTCCACTCATCATAAACTGTCACAATAAAAATAATGCGGTGACAGAGGTCTACAAGAGAAACATTTTAACTCATATATACTAACAGTCAAAACAGAAAAGAACAGAATAAGGGATCACAAAGATTCGTAATCAGATAATATAATATCCTTAATAAAAAGGATTTTTGAAAACTTTACTTTATAATCTGGCAATATTTTTCTATACCCAGTGTCATAATGGAGTGTCGTAGAAAAGTGTCTGAATTAGGCTAGCCTATAGAATGGAGTGTGATGGAAGAGAGCAGATATATGCTATATATAGAGAAAAAAACCTCAGGCACAGAGCAAAGTTGTATAAAGAGAAAGCTGGGGACATACACAAGCACACACATACAATACAATATTCCTATATCCGTGTTTACTTTCAAGAGGTATTTTTCTGAAAAATAAATTACAGCAGTAGGTGAAAAGCCTACAAGGGAATCAGATAGATGAACAGTGCTGCAGAATTCTGTCTCCTGTACAAAGGGAAAGTATACATCATAGTTACTGTCACCATTGACTGTTATAAGGAATCAAGAGCAAGTGCAACTACTGGGCTTAAAAAAGAGTATTAACAACTGTCTTAGTGGCACTGCAGCTTGTAAGCTGCTGTGAGGTTAGGTTGGTGGACAGAAAAAGAGCTAGCTTATCATTCATAAATCATTGAGCCTAAGCAGAGATACAGTTCCTTGGCTTTTCAGCCAATCAGGAAATCAGCCTGAATTTTCAGTAGTACAAATGAGAAATATTGCACAAGGACAGTCACAGAAACGCAAGTTTCTACAAGACATTGATAGAGCATCTTCAACTTCAAAGTCCCAGTTTGTACTTAAAATAAGGAATTCATAAGCTGCCTTTAAGTATCAGTTCCATTGCATATGTTGTCCAGGTTAAATACCTTTTATATATTTTGGGTTTTGAAAGTTTATACACTCATCAAGTTACTTTTTTTCTGAAATACCATTGAGTATGGTGGAAGAAGAGACTAGGATGTAGAGCAGGTTGTACATTTGTTTTGGTCTTCCTTACAGGCCCTCAGTAAATGTGGACAAAAATAATTAGGAGGGTACAAACTCAAAAGATATGCAGAACCTGGGACGGAACAGGTCCTTTCAACATGTGTTTCAAGTTTTAATTTAACAGATAAGGATTTTAAACAAGCAGTTGTCGTGGTTTAACCCCAGCCAGAAACTAAGCCCCACCCAGCCGCTCACTCACTCCCCCCTGGTTGGGATGGGGGAAAGAATCAGAAGAATAAAAGTAAGAAAAGTCATGGGTTGAGATAAACAAAGTTTAATAGGGAAAGCAAAAGCCGCGCACGCAAGCAAAGCAAAACAAGGAATTCATTCACTGCTTCCCATGGGCAGGCAGGTGTTCAGCCATCTCCAGGAAAGCAGGGCTCCATCACGCGTAATGGTTACTTGGGAAGACAAACGTCATTGCTCTGAATGTCCCGCCTTTCCTTCTTCTTCCCCCAGATTCATATTCTGAGCATGATGTCGTATGGTATGGGATATCCCTTTGGGCAGTTGGGGTCAGCTGTCCCAGCTGTCTCCCCTCCCAACTTCTTGTGCCCCCCCAGCCTACTCGCTGGTGGGGTGGGGCGAGAAGCAGAAAAGGCCTTGACTCTGTGTAAGCACTGCTCAGCTGTAATGAAAACATCCCTGTGTTACCAACACTGTTTTCAGTACAAATCCAAAACATAGCCCCATACTAGCTACTCTGAAGAAAATTAACTCTATCCCAGTCAAAACCAGAATATGGATACTTAAAGAAACTCCCCAGCAGCTACCAGTACACTAAGTATATCACACTTGTGTTCTAAATCAGTAGGAAATGTCAGATATAAAACGTATTCAAAAAACACCCACAAAACAGAATGCAATTCTATTTTTGAAAAGGTTGTCCATCAAATCTAGAGCTTGGAAAAATTCTGTTCTGTCCAGCTCCCTGTAAACACAGTGTCGTTCAGTTCAACCCTCAGAACCTTGTCAGTTTTTGTATTTCACAATATAGTATTGTACCTCATGTGTCAAGGGCAAGAATAAATCACTGTCTAAAGTTTTACCTCTCTGACATTCCTAGTTTAGGTTGTAATAGGTATGCTGAGCTGATCTTTCTAGAATTAAAGAAATCCTTCAGTTTTAGTTTTCCTTTTTCTTCATGCAACTAGATGATAAAACACAGGTTTCTCTATCTTTGCATGTCCTGCTTTCAGTTTTTTTTTATGCTTCATGCATAGCAAGTGGCAGCAAGAGAAGATGTAGTAATTATCATAGAATATATTCCATATATACAGGGGAAAAAGAAACAGGTACAAATAATGAAGTGGCTTTACAGATTGTCTACTATACAGCAGGCAGATACATTTCTAACCCGCCAAGGAAATTATTCACTACTGAACAAAGCTTAGGATTCTTAAATTGGCAAAACTCTTGTTGACTTATAGGCAATGAGAATTTTGCCTGATAGGGCCTGATATGGCCCTATCTGAACTAGCTAGGACATGAATGTTAAATAAGACTTATGGCCTGTATACAGCTTAAAGCTGTATTTCCAGTGTGTATTTATATATTCAGTTTTCTGCATTCAGTAGTTGCACTTTGGTAGATATATGAGCTGCAGAGCAGCTGCTTCATGGGTAATGCGATCCTTCTTCCACTTGTACAGAAACACATAAAGAAGCCTAAATTTCATGCACGGTGCATAGTGCCCATCTCATTCCATGTGATATACTTCAAGAGAGTACGTTATTTTCATGGCTTTCCTGCAAACTCTTTTTTCCCAGCCCTGACACAAAACATCATTTTACTATGGCTTGAAGCATTTGTAAAGAGCTGGACAACTGAGCCCACATGCTACATGCCCTGAAGAGGAAAGTAGTGAAAAAATATGCAAGGAAAAATACAGTCTGCCAGCAGGAAAGTATTTTTGCTTTAAAATTGTATTTTTTAAAATTTAACTCAAGGCAAAGTAAAATTAAGCTAAAGCTAACTGGAAGTATTTTTTTGTTTTGTTTTGTTTTGTTTATTGCTTACCACCCCTCTTTTCCCAATACTCATATGTTATTTTCTTATTTTCTCTCTTTTCCAAAAGTAAATGTTTTGAAAACTATGATGTGTAAACTGTAAATGATTGACTATATCTTAAACCCCAGGTATAGTACAAGATTGGAAAAAGCCAGTTCCTTATCAAAACCTAATTCAAACTTTGCATCATTAACAGCCCATAAACACTCAACACATTGTTCTTGCACCTGATGTACCATAAGATGATATAGCTTAGAATTCCTAGATAATTTACCATCAGCATTTCTAAATACTTCTTAAAGCAAATGCAACATTTCCAAATGGTACAAATGTTGGTACCAAATGTACCAACATAGTAAGGTAAAGAAAGAGATTTTTATTTTGACAGAACAGTTCTGGATGTTCTCCAACTGTTTTTCTGTGATACAGAACAGCTACACAATCCTAAAAATGCTCTTGTTGGTTTAGTTTACTTCATTTCAAGAACCTGTATAAACTACAGTACCCAAAGGTCCTTTTGTTATAGCATATGATTTATCCGTTGCAGTTGCATCAGTATTTTCTCTGTGCAGGCAAGACGCATAACATGGGTAGGAAGAGGCTAATGTGCCGCAAGAGAAAAGTTTAGAGAACTGATATAGTTCCCAAGTGCCAGGAAAAAGTTAGAAGGGACTGGTGAGGTACTCAGGCTGGGAGGTACTCTAGTTGTTAGAAAAAATAATGAGATATTCCCTCTTTTTAAAAATAAGTAAGATGCTACAACATTCAAACAAGCTTCACTGCCACCTCAGGAAAGAACACTCAAAAACTAGTTAACAGAGATTTGAATGTTAAAACATACATATATATACACATAAATATATATAAATGCACACATATACATATACATATAACAATATATCGTATCTATGTATTCTAGCCAACTTCTCCAAATGACCAGGCTTTGTTAAAAAACAGGATAGGGACCTGGATTTTAACCAGCATCTCTCATGTTTTAGCTCTTCCAGATGTAAACATGTCCCTGCAATTTGCAAACATGCATCTCTTTCCTTATCATAACTCATTTCACGTGCAAGAACTCGTTATCCTAACTTGTCACATATGCTAATATGTGAACTGTGACTCATTTTTCCACTGAAAGAGTTAGGGTCAACACAGTTGAATAGCTACCTTTAATCAATCAGCTACCAGGTTGTGACTGCTTAAAAAACTGATAGTGGACCTTTTACAGAGCAACTCATTTTTCATTTTCTTTTTTGTCTAAAAGGGAGAATACATGTGATTGTTAGCTGTGATCATCTTAAAACTGCATTCTAAGCTTTATATTGCCTGTCATATACAAAGAACAATTCCCTCAGACTCATAACTTACCTGAAAAAGAAACATCATAGTTCCAGAATTCTTTTGTATATTTGTTTCATAAGTGTATCTATTAGTATATTTTTCTTCTCTTTGTGTTTTTTCCTCTTTTCAGGGCTAAGGATTAGTAACATATATTGGATGTATCGAACATCTTAGGCTCATCTTACTTTTAGGGATCCAGTCAAAAAATAAAACTCCTATCTCACTGACACATTAAGCAACCACATGACTGCAGTGAGAAACTGTTTGAATAATTTATCATTTGCAAACAAAAATGACAAGTGTTGTGCATAACAATGTGTATCATCAAAGAGAGTTCTTTTCAAATTGCCTCCTGATTACTTACACAAGTTTAAGAGAAATGACTATGTACTGGTTGTAAATTATTAACTTTATTTAAAAAATAAATTAGCCAGAATAAACACTTACTATATCACATTGCAATTATATAATTATCCCTCCTCCAATCATTAATTGAGAATTCTTTTGTATGGGAAAGACATGACAGAGAAGTCTCCACAGAGAGGAGCCCATGGTTGCCTTTACTAAGTGCTCTTTCCAGACTGCATATCACCGATTTTATGTTGCAGCTGGGAGTTATATGACTATAGCAAAACACATTTTATCTGCAAAGAAGCTCATGAAATTTCCCATGTTGGCTGGGGTAGATTTGATCAGCACATGAATGGGAAAGCAAATCAAAGAAAATCTCTCCGGCTCAGGGTTGTAACCTAAGCTTTTCTTTTTAATCCCACACATACAGACCTCCACTGACATCTCAGATATCCACACTATTCTTGCTAAAGGTAATGCAAATTATATGTGCACATCTTCAGATGGTGCCAGGACCCTGGGCATGTTAGCTCTGAGTCTAATAAAAAAGAATGTTCTGAAACACTCCATGGATTAAATGGTGGCTCCAATGCAGCCAGTGGGATCTTCAACTTTGGCTTCCACAGAACTGAGGTTTTACTGTCTTTTTGAATGTGGGATACTGCCTCTGTTGGAAGGACAAGTTCTTTCTTTTCTTTTTTCTTTTTTTTTTTCCTTTTTTTTTTTAAGATTTGCCTTGAAGTAATTACTTGTGAAAGATGCTAACCTTATGGTCCTAGAGACTGATTTTTTCTTTCACCTCTGAGTAGTTTCAGCAAGGAAAAGCTTTCTCTTACTAACAAACAAATATGCACCAGGTTTCATCTGCAAGGACAGCCTCTAAGAGTTCACTTTCTATACCTCTTCAGCTTTTTCTTTTTTTTTTTTGTTTTTCAGGATGAGTATCACATGTTTGTACAGATGAACACTCTAGCTCAAAGACTGTAACAACTTTCTGAGAAAGGATTGCTTAGGATGTTTATCCAAATATAGATCTGATTGGATTGCTATGAGATTTATTCAATGTCTAGCACTACATAAACTGCATAGTTTTGTCATGAATTATCGATGTCTCCTGTGATTTTTTTTTTCTGTAACCAACCAGACTAAAGGCTGCTTAACATTTCTGAGTCCTTGAGCAGCCTTAGGCATTGGTATTAAAAGAAGGGGAAAGAAATTGGTATTAAAAGAAGGGGAAAGAGGGCATTCTTTTTCCCTTTTCACACCTCTTTATACTTCATGATGGTTATATTCAGGTTTCAGTGCTCCCTAACTTGGATATATTAATTAACACAAGAGCCATTCCTACGAAGTTTGTGTCAAATGGTGGCCAACATTCACGTTACAAACTCGGGTCCTTTGCTGCTGCCTCAAGGCTTGTCCTCAATATAATGTTGATTTAAATTATAAAACTGAAATCACTTTCTCCATAACATAGAGAAATATGACTTCTATATGCTTCTTAATATGTACTTAGTATACTTCTTTTATATACTTCTTAGTGACTTAATATGACCTCTATGTACTACTTAGCTCCTCTTAACTTCCGTTGATGTACAAACTCCCTATACTCAAGTACAATTGTATTATAATACAAAAAGCATAGGCTAAGACTTGAATAGCTGTAATTCATTAGCTGACAACATGACAATTTTATGGTACAGATGCAGCCCAGCAGTCAAGTATTACCACTATGCCTACTGACAACACATAAGGAGAAATCACACAGGAAACTCAGTCCCGGTACTTATTTTTCACACTGAAAATATGCAAAAAGAGCCATATTTATACACTTTATTACATGACATGACAGTTCCTACTTCAGTATGAAGGGACATAGCCCCTGCAGGAAATATTTCTTTTTCTCTCTCAAACACTATTTCATGCTTGAAGGATCCTTGCAAACTCTTAGTCCATTTATGTGCAGATTTCCACTGTCCTGTTTGTCACTGTCCTGACCTCTGTTGCAGCCGCTGGAACAAATATTGCCAATGAGAGCCAAAGAATAATAAAACTGTATAGTACACACAATCACGTTTGTTACATGACCAATTCAGGAAACTTGACGTGGTCGGCAGCCTAACCATATGAAGTACAGGTGATTTTTTCAAGGTCCTCTTCATTTATATAGCTTATGTAGACACCTTATTCCTCTCCAAGTATTTCAAAGAATTTAAACAATGTCCAATGGAAAGAAAGTAGGACTGCAATTACAAATGTATGAGGTTTAAAACTGGTAAGTATTAACCTTTTATACAATGCAGGTTGACACTGTTCTACATCTCTACTTAGAAAATGAGTGTAATAGAATTTTATTATTATCGATCAAGAGGTGTGTTATGACTCAACCAATTTACGTTAAGACAAAAAGAATAACAGTCATGGTATGTGTCCATTTAACTCTGTATCTGATCTCTGACACTGGTCACTGTGGATGCTGTAGGAATAAGCATTAGAATAAAGGACAGGTAGGTACATTGTCCGAGCCATGATAAATTTCTAGTTTAAGGATTTCCCGTGCTAGACTTTCATCCACTTCTGTGTCGTCAACAGTCCTTGTTAAACTCTTCTATAAATCAGTCTACTTGCCTTTTGAATCTACTTGTACTTCAGATAGCGTAACAACTCGTGACAATACATTCTACAATCTCATGGTCCACTGGAGATATTTCTTAATCTTGTGTTTGTTTTGAAACTTCTGTCTAAGAATTTCATTTAAGACTCCTAGTTTCTGCAGCATGTTAAGTAGGGAAGAATTATATTCCATTCAGTTTCTTCATATTGCACATGAAGTAATATGACCTGTGTTATATACTTCCCCTTTTCACTCCCTCTTTTCTAAAGCAAAAAATCCTAAATACTAATATAAAACAGTTATCTGTCCATACCTTTGCTTCATTGTTCTCCTTTCTATTTTTACCATTTCTACCATTTTCTTCTTTGGGTTGGATCAGAGGGTGTGAGGAGGATAGAAGGAAGAAGCACAAGAAAATTTTACTTTGCATTCAAAGCTGCATATACCACACAATTTTTTGGTTGTTGTTATTTAGATTTCCATTTATTCACCAAAAAATATCTACATTCCATTTGCCTCAGACCACTGCTGGATACAGAGCTCTCATTCAAACAGAACTATTCAAAATGACTCCTAAATCTCTTACCAATAATATCTAATTCAGCTAATTCTTTACAGGCCTTTACTTTGTGCTGTTTTTCCTTATATGTGTTACTTTGTGTTTATAAACACTGGATTTCAGTTGACATTTGATTGCCAATGACTCAGTATCATGAGGTACTCCTGAAACTCATTGTAGTCAGTTTAGTTTAAACTAAACAGAATATTTTTTTTAAAAAATCAGCAAACTGTCACTTATATTGTGCGCATAGAGATCCCTGAAAGATGCCAGCAGTAACTTCTCTGAATCATGGCAACTTACCATTTTTCCTACTGTTTGTTTCCTACGTGTTAGTCAAAAAATATTAGTAAAAAATTAGTAAAAATTAAAATCTTTCCTTTCTTCCCATGTCAGCTTAGGTCTACAAGACTCTTGATGAAGGATTTCATAATAAACTGTCAGTTCCTCTCAGGGCCTCATTCCCTCAGTAATGCCATTGGTTATAAAACACAATTAGCATTTTAGCTGTTTCTTATAGCTATTCCTTTAGAAACGCTAGATTAGTACCAGCTAATCTAGGCAATCTATTACTAAAACTTTTATTTATTTTTCTTCTGAAAACTTTTCAATGGCTCTTCAATTTGAGAACTTTTCCATCTTGCACCTCATGTGGAAAGCTCTACTATGGGAATCTCCTTGACCACTTCTGTAGAGAATACTGAAGAAAAATAATTATTTAGTTTTCCTACTATGACAGTATTTTCTCTAGGAGCACCTTTAACACTTTGACCAGCTATCAGTCTTGGCTTCTTGGCAGACTTTCTGCTTCTGATGTGCTTGAAAAACTTTTTCTTAGTATCTTTAGTCCCTTAACAACTAGCATTCCAAACTATTTGTATTACATTTTTTAAATTTTAAATTGCAGCTGTTTAAGATAATTCCTATTTTCCTCATCAGACTTCCTCTTTTATCTGTTTTAAGGATATATATACATATTTCTACTAGCTCTTTTATTCTGCTGTTTAATGGTACTGGCTTTTTCTGGTCCTGCTAAAGTTTGTTATTACAGCTGGCATAAATATTCTCTGTCTTTCAAAGATGGGGTCTTTAAACCATCTCTACACTCTTCCACATTTAGGCAAGGCATTTCATTTTATATGGATTCATTATTACTGGTTGAGACAGCTCTTAACCTCCTTTGACTTTAGGTTTTGATAATGGTAGCATTTCTGTATTGGTCCAGTTTACTCTGTCATCTGTTATATCTTCTGTCTTCTTGAAGTGCACCAACGACTATCTGCCTTCTGCCAGAGCCCTAAGATACTTGGCATATCAAGATACTCCCCAAAATCAAAAGCTCTGTTTCTTTGTCCAAGTTACTCAACTCCAGGTGAGTCTTATCTTCCCTTTCCTATGCCATTTTTTCAACCACATAGTGATATCTGTCCTGGATCTGCAATTATTGCAGAGTATGTTACAAAGGAGGTCTTAGTCTTAGGCTTCTCACTTAATAGTTTGTCTCCAGAATCTTTTTATGTCATATGCCTAATGCTATATTGGCTATGGCCAGTGCATCATCGTTATGCTTTTCAGATAAGTTTTGACGCTGTCCTCACAGAAATTACAAATTCCGCTTTCTATAATATATGATAATCAAAGTGCTTTGCTGCATATCTCCCCCTTCATATCTGCTACCCTACTCACCAGAGCAAGAAGGTTTTTGGTCGTCACGTAGTGGAAGGGTCTTTTCCAAAACATCGCTCCCAACCCCTTGGCTTCCCTGCCCACCACTTCCATAGTGTAAATGACCTATTTTTTCATGCCATTTGGTCATGAAACCATATACTAACCATGAAAGGGATGATTTGCACAATTTTGTCATTCATGCAGAGGAAAATGGATAATAGGCCTTGTGTGTCAACATGAAAGGGACGGCCATGAAGTGAAGGAAGTGGTTTGAATTTCAGGACATGTGGCTGAAGGCTTGGATTTTTAATACCATAGTCTCTGATCTTATGCAAAAGTGGTTGTGTATGAGAAAAAAACCTAATAGCCCCTCAGTAGTGAATCTCTCCTCTCACTGCAGCAGCGAAAAAGGGTAGGAACAGAAGACATCACATTTAAAATTCAAATCCTGATAGATCTCAGGTGTCTTTATTAGTTTATAGTCCACCTTGGTAAAAGATGTCAAAGAATCAGGGATGGTAGAGTCTAAAACTAAGGAAATCTTTGCAATAAAGATTGCTGTTCAACTGGGGGTCTACCCTTGTTCAAAGAGAATTTGCATTTACTGCCTTTAAAAGTAAAAGGCCAAATACCCACTTCACAATTGAGTTATCCATAAAACTCCCTTTCTCCACCCCAGTTCTAATGAATTCTATCCTGCTACCAATCAAAAGCAAGCTAATGATTGCAGAAAGACCGGGACACCAACAATAAAGCTTTCCTCTAAGGTGTGCAGCTGGGCCCATCGCTTGTTTGAAACACATTTTAGCTGGCAGACCTGGAGGAAGTCAGCATTCTGAGCAAAAAAACCAGAAACCTCTTTTGATGCCATCATTAATCAGGCCTGTTGGATAAAATGCCTAAACATTTTTTTAACGTGATGGAGGACAATGTCATTTTAAATGCAATATCCCAACACTCTGCTAATGCATTCCTAGACATCTATTTTATCATGAGTGAATTTGGGCCATATGAACAAGATCTTTATAAAGAACCATCCAAAAATTACTATGCAGTAAGTCTGTTCTCCCTGCACTTGGTATGTATCACACATAAGGAGTTCAGGTATAAGTGCTGCTGTAACAACTCCTTGAATCTGACACCTGATTTTTTATTATGTTTAATGCATGTTGAACATAAGAAAGGGGGGTTTGGTCAAGAAACACAATGAGCTAGTAGCAGTCATACAGAAATACAAGGTGATATGAGACGTTTTTAAAGTATTATCCCAAAAGACAGTGGCCTGGAGAGAAAGCACCAAAGCCAAAGAATAATCTGAAACATGTATTCCTTTCATCAGACATAAAGGACAATTTTAAAAAACATATCCACAGCACAGACATTTTATATGTGATCTATTTCAATGCAGCAGTGTTGTGGTTTAGCCCCAGTCAGCAATTAAGTACCACACAGCCTCTAGCTCACCCTGCCTTCCTGGAGGGATGCAGGAGAGAATTGGAAGAGCAAAGGTAAGAAAACTCATGGGTTGAGATAAGAACAGTTTAATAACTGGAACAAAATAATAACAACAACAATAATAATAATAAAAAATAAATTGTAATGAGAAGGAAAACAACAAAAGAGCGAGAGAGGAACAAAACCCAGGAAAAAACAAGTGATACAACCACTCACCACCTGCTCACCGATGCCAGCCAGTCCCAGAGCTGCGATTGCTACCCCCTGGCCAGCTCCCCCCAGTTTGTATACTGAGCATGACGTCATATGGTATGGAATAGCCCTTTGGCCACTTTGGGTCAGCTGTCTTGGCTGTGCCCCCTCCCAGTTTCCTGTGCGCCTGGCAGAGCTTGGGAAGCTGAAAAGTCCTTGACTGGTGTAAACATTACTTAGCAACAACTAAAACATCAGGGTGTTATCAATATTTTTCTCATACTAAAATCCAAAATACAGCACTATACCAGCTACTAGGAAGAAGATTAACTCTATCCCAGCTGAAACCAGGACAGAATGATACCAGGAGGCGCATTCTGTGGAGATGGATGCAGTTGTTGATTTGTCACCAAAGCTGTATTTTTTTATGCAGGCAAATGACAGTGAAGAATGTCTTATCCTCAGCTGGCAAAGTAGGCCAGGTGGTAAGCATACACTCTGCCCCTAGCCACCTTGCTACGTTCCTTGACATGCCCTGTGTGCAAAAAAGGTAAAACTTGGCTATCCTTGTCTTTCTGTTTGCTTCAGTCTGTCCATTTAGCATTTACATTTCTTAAATTTTGCCTAGTACATTAATTCTAAAGCTATATAAAATGTGAGTTTAGTCCAAAGTGCAAATGAAAATGCAATAATAACAGCACTGGAAGTTGAATGATACCTTTCAAATTGTTCAGTTCCTCTCCCTAGAAACCCAGGTTACTTTCTTTTTTTTTTTTTTCCTAACTTTATATTTGCATTCACTATCTTGGATTTTAATAACTTCATAGCCTAAAACAACTCCATAGCCGGGAACTTTGCCCTGATATCCAGCTTGTTTACCCAAGTTCTTTGTCAGCTTGCAAGACTTCTGCTCTCCTAACTCAGTCAACTGTTAATTAATCACCACTGTTTCAAGCAGTTTTCAGTTCAGATAGTGTTTCTATCCACAGCTATTTGGCTTATTCTGCCACAGAAAATTTCATGAGATCGTATCAAATACTATAAGAGATTGCTTCTATGAGCTCTCGTTCCCAATGTTATTATTGTCTTTGTGGTGGTTGACCTTGGCTGGACGCCACATGCCCACCAAGCCGCTCTGTCACTCAGCAGGACAATGGGGGGAGAAAATAAGATGGAACAAACTCGTGGGTCAAGATAAAGGCAGTTTAATAACGCAAAAGCAAAGGCCGCATGCAGAAGCAAAGGAAAACAAAAGATTTATTGTCTACTTCCCATCAGCAGGCTATGTCCAGCCACTTCCCCGGAAGTAGGGCTTCAGTACATGTAGTGGTTGCTCTGGAAGACAAACGTTATAATAATGAATGCCCCTCCCCCACCTCTTTTCTCTTAGCTTTTATTGCTGAGCAGATGTCATATGGTATGGAATATCCCTTTGTTCAGTTTGGGTCAGCTGTCCTGGCTATGTCCCCTTCCAAGATCTTGCCCACCCTCAGCCTACTGGTGAGGGGGAAGGTTGGAGAGACAGCCTTGATGCTGTGCGAGCACTGCTCAGCAGTAGCCAACACACTGGTGTGTTATCAACACGTTTCTAGCGACCAATACAAAGCACAGCACTATGAGGGCTGCTATGGGGAAAATTAACTCCATCTCAGCCAGACCCAGTACAGTCTTATATCACCATATACATGTGTGTGTATAAAATTATACTTTTCTGATAACATCCTTTATAAACTAATAGTACTTGTTTTTCATGTTACGATAATAAAAAGACTGAAAGAAACAACCAGAACTTTGCAGGTGAGGATCTAAACTTCAGTTACATTTTTAGAAAGAGGGAGCAATATTTGGGAAGCACAAAGGTGAACAAGAACTCCTGGTGTTTAAGAGCTCATTCTGTTATCAGCAAGAAGGCTTTAATTTAACCAGCCCTTCATTTGTCTCATGTAATTATGTGCTAGCACTCAGCTTAACCTAATGGTAGGTAAAAAGCCTATCTGCACTAGGGCATCCAGAAAGGTATTACCAGAAACGTTTGCGATGGTTTGTGAGCTATTATTTTTACAAGAAGCTAGATAATTTTTGCTGGTCACTGTGCACCACTGAAAAGAGCCTGGCTGTGTCCTCCTTCCACCCACCCTTCAGGTATTTATATACATTGATAAGATCCCCTGAGCCTTGTCTTCTCCAGGTTGAACAACCCCAGGTCTCTCAGCCTTTCCAGTCTTCCATCACCATCTCCACCTTTAATTTTACCTAAATCCAAGAAGCAATGATGACTTTACATTTCTGTCAAATTCTGTAATGTGTAAGATGCAGATGGATACCACCCTGTTAGACTAGGCTTTTCTTTCTAAAAGCAAATGGTCATGGTAATTTGGCTTTAGCAACCGTCAGGGCCCTGAGGGCACTAGCAGGCCTGACTCCCTCTGAGCAGACCCACCTGGTGTCCCCCCTGACTCTTATCCACAGGCCCAGGGGGTCTCACTGAAGCTCAGACTAGGGTACCCAAAGCTGCTCTGAGGAATACTGTAGATAAGCTGGTGCCTAGCCCTGTCTCTGGCCCTTTCCACCACATTGCAGCCTTGCCTTCAGCCTGCCTCTGGCTCCCATCTTCTTTTGCTGCTGACTGGAGCCCCTGGTTGGTCCCTGGACCTGGTTCACTGCTTGCTGTGCCTGGGTCTGTCGTTGGACCCTGATGGCAGCACCCGGCTCTGACTGCTGCCTTCAGACCTAGTGGGGTGCTACCTCACCAGTGGGGACATGGACAGCCATGGGGTTGTCCTCAGCTTCCTGCCCACCTGCTTTTGGAGAGTAGCCCCCCTCCTGCTCCTGCCTTTAACTTTACTTCTTCTTCTGTTATTTTCTATGTGAAATCTAATAGTTTGTAGTTACTGCTGCCATTGTAGATTAGTTACCCAAGGTCCATGTGGTCCTTTGAGCAATTCAATGCGTTCAAAGAGGGTTTATCAGATACGTTCCCCACAGAAAAATGGGACACCAACTGATCAGTTATTTTCATACTTGTAAACAGTCTATAGTTATAAGTCACTGATGTTTCTTGTCATCCTGAACACTTTGATCTAAAAGGCTTGGAGGGGATAAAAACAAAAAAAAGAAGAAACAACCCCAAACCCTATATAGAAATGTCCCCCCAACATCTCTTGAAGTTGATTTTTAGGTGTCATTTGCCTGCTTTACAAGGTCATTTTCCTTCAAGGCACAGTATCCAGAGTACAACAGTTTATCATTCCCAGTCATGAGAACTAAGGGACATGTAATTGGATATGAAGCTGATTCAGAGAAGTTTAATGCATTTGGGAGAATACTTTCTTGGGAACTGTGACTGGGTTGCAGTATAAGCACTTGAGGGCAATATTTGCAAGATGAAACACTTAACACTTGTTTTTCAGATGAGTCCTTTTTTCCCCAAAGAAATTAAAACTTCTCCTTAGAGGTGCTTCTCATCAGGTTCAAGTCAGCAAGACTGAAAATGTTTGCAGTTACAGACTTTCCGTTACTTATTTCCGCTCAAAGGACACCCTTAATTTGGTGAACTTCTTGTGTTTGGCTTTTACAAAAACTTGATCAAGACATGCTGCAAGTGCTAGAACATCAGTCTTCCAGTCCTAACAAAAGACACATGCATATAACATCAAAATGACTTTTGCTAGATTCATATATATAAAGCTTCTTAGAAATCTGACATCTGCTTAAAACTTGAAGCCTTTGAACAGCTCATAACCTCCCAGTGTTCAAGTTGAACTTAGAGAAGGCATAACTGAGATTAAGCAAAGCCAAAGTCAGGACCAAATGGAAGTTAATGTGTGTGTGAAGCAAAAAGGTTTCATGAGATACAAAGAATTAATTTGACTGACTTTAAGGAACAACATATAAATACCTAGATGTATACATAGCATTTATTTTTTTCTTTAATGATTTTACCAAATCATGCTATCATTTATGTCCTCTTGAGACATATCTTATCATGGCTAAAAATGGAGATTGGGGAATTAGTAGCAAAGTGGATAGTCTGAGGTAGAAGTAACTGATGATGATAGTCCAATGATAGGTACACTTTGTGCCAGGCACTGTGCATTCATGTGACTGGTCTGAAGCTTCAAGTCTCCTTGGAAGCAAAGAGATCACTTAAAGAATGACAGGTGATGACTGTTAGTTGAAGGAGTGGATAATAGTCCTTGAAAATAAAAATAAAAGTCTAAACAACATTTGATACCTCGCTGAGAATGTAAATTCATTTTTGAAGACAAATATGCCTGTCAATTCAACAGTTTCTTCTCTTTCTCCTTGTTTTAAACTTTGATTTCCAGCTCAGATTTACTAGACACATTTAAAATTTATTCCTGTGATGCTATTTTTACAAGTTCCTTTATAGACTAGAACTGCAATTTTAATAGGCTCTAAAAATGAATCCTTTTATTTTTGGTACACAGAACACTGTGTACTAAATGCAAGGCAATAGAAGTTGCACAAAATACATGAACTTTAATACTTTTACTCTGCATTTAAGAATAGAAGCTTGTAGTTCACATTTTTCTACAGAAACTGGGTTGTAAAGCTTTTCTTTACGTAAATGTTTGATTATTTTCCCTTCTTGTCCTCCACATAATGGAAATTAAATTTGAGAAACTGTTTGTGAAAACAGTAACATTTATCACACTATCAATATTTTCAAGTATAACCCTTATGGATAAAGTGCAGGTCTCACCTAGAATGAAACAGAAGTCTACAGGGTGATGTTAGAAAGATAATAGTAATAATAGAAATAACAGAAAACTCTAAATAATAAAACTTTTTTTTTTAGAAAATCATAGAATAAATAATAGAAATATTATTATTTTTTAAAACATGGTTAGTTGGTACAGAAGTACTTCTGCTTTTTCAATCATTCAATTTGGACAAGATCTCTTCCCAAATTCACTATTTCTGAAGAAAAGGGGCAATTAAAAGTGTCATAATTAAATTATTCTGTAAGTATTATCAATGCAAATAATAATTCATAATAACATAACAATGTAGTCATAATGTGATTACATTAGTATTACAGTGATTCCTTAATTTTGGTGTAGTTTACTTGGGTTGCTGATTAATTGTGTCATTAATACAAAGCATTCTGGAGTAGATGCCATGCACAGCTAGAGCTGTTAGCCCAGAGCATAATAAGCACGGCTGTTCTGCTTCCAGGTTAAGGAAGCTGATTTTTTTTTTAGCCTGGTATGAAGCTAATAAAACCCTATATATGCAAGCTGACCTCATGCTAAGCTATTTTGTGCATTTTTTCACTGCATTCCCTAGAGGTCGAAGTTCTAGCAGGGTCTTACATTTCAGGGCAGATGCAGGTGTCATGCATTATTGCCTCCTGTTTGGGACTGCCACAGAAAGTCCATTCTAGAAGTAGATCACTGGGTGCAAAGAAGTACATACAGATCTGCTGAAGGCTCAGGCACCCTATCTCAACATTTAACATACCCATTTCTAGGCCATCCTTGAACACGCAAGTGCTTTATTCTCTCTCCCCTTTACACCATCCTAGGTAACAATGACAATAGAAATATACTTCCAAGTCTTATGTTTTATGCTGCACCTTGATGTGGTGCACACTAGACTTTCTTTGAGGAAGTAAAGCAGAGGTGATTTTCTCAATTCAGATATGGTCATTACTCCACCAAACTATTTTGGATATTATAATTTTTAAGCCTTTTTTTTGTTTCTTTAAGACTTTGTCATTCACAAATTTTAGAGTTATTAGGTGTAGGAGGTATCACCAAATTACTGGGGTTGACCTCCAATGTGTCACCAGTTATCGAGTAGCACAAAGATTCTCCCCTAACATACCCAAATACTGTAGATTCACAAAAGTATTTTAATTCTCTAGTTTGGATCTACTTCAAATAATTCTAATAGTGAGT